>NC_054470.1:197419068-197746076 GCF_017639515.1 Carcharodon carcharias | reverse complement strand
TCGATCATCGTGAACATACAGTTCCTCAGATCTCCGTCAGTCATTGCGAACACAAAGTGCTCCAGAACCCTGTCAGTCATTGTGAACACTCAGTGCCCCAGGCTTCTGTCAGTCATTGTGAACACACACTCAATCATTGTGAACACACACTGACACAGACCTCTGTCAGGCATTGAGAACACACAGTCCCCTGACCTCCGTCGATCATTGTGAACACACGGTGCCTCAGGACTCTCTTTCAGTCATTGGGAACAGAGAGTGCCCCAAACCTCTGTCAGTCATTGTGAACACACAGTTCCTCAGATCTTTGTCATTCTTTGTGAAAACACTGTGCCTCAGATCTCTGTCAGTCATTTTGAACACACAGTGCACCAGACCACTGTCAGTCATTGTGAACACACAGTGCCTCAGACCTCTGTCAGTCATTTTGAACATACAGTGCCCCAGACCTCTGTCGGTCATTGTGATCACACATCTCCTCAGACCTCTGTCAGTTATTGTGGGCACACAGTCAGTCATTGTGGACACACAGTGCCCCAGACCTCTGTCAGTCATTGGGAACACACAGTGCCCCAGACCTCTGTCAGTCATTGTGAACACACAGTGCCTCAGACCTCTGCAGTCATTGTGAACACACAGTTCCTCAGACCCCTCTGTCAGTCGTTGTGAACACAGAGTGCCCCAGACACCTCTGTCAGTCATTATGAACACACAGTAACCCAGACCCCTCTGTCAGTCATTGTGAACACACAGTGCTCCAGACCTCTGTCAGTTATTGTGGACAAACAGTCAGTCATTGTGGACACACAGTGCCCCAGACCTCTGTCAGTCATTGTGAACACACAGTGCCTCAGACCTCTGTAAGTCATGATGGACACACAGTGCCTCGAACCTCTGTCACTCATTGTGAACACACCGTTCCTCAGGACTCTGTCAGTCATTGTGAACACACAGAGCCCAAGACCCCTCTGTCAGTCATTGTGATCACACAGTGCCTAAGGCCCCTCTGTCAGTCATTGTGAACACACAGAGCCCCAGATTTCTGTCAGTCATTGTGAACACACAGTCCCCTGATCTCTGTCGTTCATTGTGAACACACAGTGCTCCAGACACCTCTGTCAGTCATTGCGAACACACAGTAACCCAGACACCTCTGTCAGTCATTGTGAACACACAGTAACCCAGACCTCTGTCCGTTATTGTGGACAAACAGTCAATAATTGTGGACACACAGTGCCCCAGACCTCTGTCAGTCATTGTGAACACACAGTGCCCCAGAAACCTCTGTCAATCATTGTGAAAACACAGTAACCCAGACCACTCTGTCATTCATGGTGAACACAAAGTAACCCAGACCTCTGTCAGTCATTGTGAACACGCAGTAACCCAGACCTCTGTCAGTCATTGTGAACACACAGTGCCTCAGGACCCTCTGTCAGTTATTGTGAACACACAGTGCTCCAGACCTCTGTCAATCATTGTGAACACAAAGTGCCTCATAACTCTTTCAGTCATTGTGAACACACATTGCCCAAGACTGCTCTGTCAGTCACTGTGAACACACAGTGCCTCATACATCTTTCAGTCATTGTGAACACACAATGCCCCAGACTTCTGTCAGTCATTGTGAACACACAATGCCCCAGACCCCTCTGTCAGTCATTGTGAACACACAGTAACCCATACCCCTCTGTCAGTCATTGTGAACACTCAGTGCTCCAGACCTCTGTCAGTTATTGAAGACATACAGTCAGTCATTGTGGACACACAGTGCCCCAGACCTCTGTCAGTCATGGTGAACACAAAGTGCCCCAGACCACTCTGTCAGTCATTGTGAACACACAGTAACCCAGAACCCTCTGTCAGTCATTGTGAACACACAGTGCCCCAGACAACTCTGTCAGTCATTGTGAACACACAGTACCACAGACCTCTGTCAGTCATTGTAAACACACTGTGCCTCAGACCTCTGTCAATCATCGTCAACACACAGTTCCCCTGACCTCTGTCAGTCATTGTGAACACACAGTGCCTCAGGACCCTCTGTCAGTCATTGGGAACAGAGAGTGCCACAAACCTCTGTCAGTCATTGTAAACACACAATTCCTCAGACCATTGTCAGTCATTGTGAACACACAGTGCCTCAGACCTCTGTCAGTCATTTTAACATACAGTGCTCCAGACCCCTGTCAGTCATTGTGATCACACATCTCCTCAGCCCTCTGTCAGTCATTGTGAACACACAGTGCCTCAGACCTCTGTCCGTCATTGTGAACACACAGTGCCCCACACCCCTCTGTCAGTCATTGTGAACACACAGTTTTTCGGACCTCTGTCAGTCATTGTGAACACACAGTGCCCCAGACCTCTGTCAGTCATTGTGAACACACAGGGCCTCAGATCTCTGTCGATCATCGTGAACATACAGTTCCTCAGATCTCCGTCAGTCATTGCGAACACAAAGTGCTCCAGACCTCTGTCAGTCATTGTGAACACTCAGTGCCCCAGGCTTCTGTCAGTCATTGTGAACACACACTCAATCATTGTGAACACACACTGACACAGACCTCTGTCAGGCATTGAGAACACACAGTCCCCTGACCTCCGTCGATCATTGTGAACACACGGTGCCTCAGGACTCTCTTTCAGTCATTGTGAACAGAGAGTGCCCCAAACCTCTGTCAGTCATTGTGAACACACAGTTCCTCAGACCTTTGTCATTCTTTGTGAAAACACTGTGCCTCAGATCTCTGTCAGTCATTTTGAACACACAGTGCACCAGACCACTGTCAGTCATTGTGAACACACAGTGCCTCAGACCTCTGTCAGTCATTTTGAACATACAGTGCCCCAGACCTCTGTCGGTCATTGTGATCACACATCTCCTCAGACCTCTGTCAGTTATTGTGGGCACACAGTCAGTCATTGTGGACACACAGTGCCCCAGACCTCTGTCAGTCATTGGGAACACACAGTGCCTCAGACCTCTGTCAGTCATTGTCAACAAACAGTGCCCCGACCTCTGTCAGTCATTGTGAACACACAGTGCCTTGGAACTCTGTCAGTCATTGTCAACACACAGTGCCTCAGGACCCTCTGTCAGTCATTGGGAACAGAGAGTGCCCCAAACCTCTGTCAGTCATTGTAAACAAACAGTTCCTCAGACCTTTGTCAGTCATTGTGAAAACACTGGGCCTCAGACCTCTGTCAGTCATTTTGAACATACCGTGCTCCAGACCCCTGTCAGTCATTGTGATCACACATCTCCTCAGAACTCTGTCAGTCATTGTGAACACACAGTGCCCAGACCTGTGTCAGTCATTGCGAACACACAGTGCACCAGACCACTGTCAGTCATTGTGAACAAACAGTGCCTCAGACCTCTGTCAGTCATTTTGAACACACATCTCCTCAGACCTCTGTCAGTCATTTTGAACACATAGTGCCTCAGACCTCTGTCCGTCATTGTGAACAAACAATACCCCAGACCTCTGTCAGTCATTGTGATCACACAGTGCCCCAGACCTCTGTCAGTCATTGTGAACACACAGTGCCTCAGACCTCTGCAGTCATTGTGAACACACAGTTCCTCTGACCCCTCTGTCAGTCGTTGTGAACACAGAGTGCCCCAGACACCTCTGTCAGTCATTATGAACACACAGCAACCCAGACCCCTCTGTCAGTCATTGTGAACACACAGTAACCCAGACCTCTGTCAGTTATTGTGGACAAACAGTCAGTCCTTGCGGACACACAGTGCCCCAGACCTCTGTCAGTCATTGTGAACACACAGTGCCTCAGACCTCTGTCAATCATTGTGAACACACAGTACCTCAGACCTCTGTCAGTCATTGTGAACACACAGTTCCTCAGATCTCTGTCAGTAATTGTGAACACACAGTGCCTCTGACCTCTGTCAGTCATTGTGATCACACAGTGCCTAAGGCCCCTCTGTCAGTCATTGTGAACACACAGAGCCCCAGATTTCTGTCAGTCATTGTGAACACACAGTCCCCTGATCTCTGTCGTTCATTGTGAACACACAGTGCTCCAGACACCTCTGTCAGTCATTGCGAACACACAGTAACCCAGACACCTCTGTCAGTCATTGTGAACACACAGTAACCCAGAACCCTCTGTCAGTCATTGTGAGCATTCAGTGCCCCAGACCTCCGTCAGTTATTGTGGACAAACAGTCAATAATTGTGGACACACAGTGCCCCAGACCTCTGTCAGTCATTGTGAACACACAGTGCCCCAGAAACCTCTGTCAATCATTGTGAAAACACAGTAACCCAGACCACTCTGTCATTTATGGTGAACACAAAGTAACCCAGACCTCTGTCAGTCATTGTGAACACGCAGTGCCTCAGGACCCTCTGTCAGTTATTGTGAACACACAGTCAGTCATTGTGGACACACAGTGCCCCAGACCTCTGTCAGTCATTGTGAACACACAGTACCTCAGACCTCTGTCAGTCATTGTGAACACACAGTGCCTCAGATCTCTGTCAGTAATTGTGAACACACAGTGCCTCAGACCTCTGTCAGTCATTCTGAACACACAGTGCCCCAGACCCCTCTGTCAGTCATGGTGAACACACAGTGCCCCAGACACCTCTGTCAGTCATTGTGAACACACAGTAACCCAGACCCCTCTGTCAGACATTGTGATCTCACAGTGCCTCAGACCTGTGTCAGTCATTGTGAACACACAGTTCCACAGACCTCTGTCAGTCATTGTGAACACACAGTGCCTCAGACCTCTGTCAGTCATTGTCAACACACAGTGCCCCGAAATCTGTCAGTCATTGTGAATACACAGTGCCACAAACCCCTCTGAAGTCATTGTGAACACACAGTGCCTCAGGCCCCTCTGTCAGTCATTGTGAACACACAGTGACCCACACCCCTCTGTTAGTCATTGTGGACACACAGTGCCTCAGACCCCTCTGTCTGTCATTGTGAACACATATTGCCTCAGAGCTCTGTCAGTCATTGTGAACACACAGTGCCTCAGGACCCTCTGTCTGTCATTGTGAACACACAAAATCCCAGACACCTCTGTCAGTCATTGTGAACACACAGAGTCCCAGACACCTCTGTCAGTCATTGTGGACACAAAGTGCCTCAAAGCTCTCTCAGTAATTGTGAACACACAGTAACCAAGACCTCTGTCAGTCATTGTGGACCCACAGTGCCTCAAACCTATGTCTGTCATTGTGAACACACAGTTCCTCAGGTCTCTGTCAGCCATTGTGAACACACAGAGCCCCAGACCCCTCTGTCAGTCATTGTGAACACACAGTGCCTCAGGCCCCTCTGTCAGTCATTGTGAACACACAGAGCACCAGATTTCTGACAGTCATTGTGAACACACAGTCCCCTGATCTCTGTCGTTCATTGTGAACAAACAGTGCTCCAGACACCTCTGTCAGTCATTGCGAACACACAGTAACCCAGACACCTCTGTCAGTCATTGTGAACACACAGTAACCCAGACCCCTCTGTCAGTCAATTTGAACACACAGTGTCCCAGACCTCCGTCAGTTATTGTGGACAAACAGTCAAAAATTGTGGACACACAGTGCCCCAGACCACTGTCAGTCATTGTGAACACTTGGGTCCTCAGACCTATGTCAGTCATTGTGAAAACACTGTGCCTCAGACCTCTGTCAGTCATTTTGAACACACAGTGCACCAGACCACTGTCAGTCATTGTGAACACAAAGTGTCTCAGACCTCTGTCAGTCATTTTGAACATACAGTGCCCCGACCTCTGTCAGTCATTGTGAACACACAGTGCCTTGGAACTCTGTCAGTCATTGTCAACACACAGTGCCTCAGGACCCTCTGTCAGTCATTGGGAACAGAGAGTGCCCCAAACCTCTGTCAGTCATTGTAAACAAACAGTTCCTCAGACCTTTGTCAGTCATTGTGAAAACACTGTGCCTCAGACCTCTGTCAGTCATTTTGAACATACCGTGCTCCAGACCCCTGTCAGTCATTGTGATCACACATCTCCTCAGAACTCTGTCAGTCATTGTGAACACACAGTGCCCAGACCTGTGTCAGTCATTGCGAACACACAGTGCACCAGACCACTGTCAGTCATTGTGAACAAACAGTGCCTCAGACCTCTGTCAGTCATTTTGAACACACATCTCCTCAGACCTCTGTCAGTCATTTTGAACACATAGTGCCTCAGACCTCTGTCCGTCATTGTGAACAAACAATACCCCAGACCTCTGTCAGTCATTGTGATCACACAGTGCCCCAGACCTCTGTCAGTCATTGTGAACACACAGTGCCTCAGACCTCTGCAGTCATTGTGAACACACAGTTCCTCTGACCCCTCTGTCAGTCGTTGTGAACACAGAGTGCCCCAGACACCTCTGTCAGTCATTATGAACACACAGCAACCCAGACCCCTCTGTCAGTCATTGTGAACACACAGTGCTCCAGACCTCTGTCAGTTATTGTGGACAAACAGTCAGTCATTGCGGACACACAGTGCCCCAGACCTCTGTCAGTCATTGTGAACACACAGTGCCTCAGACCTCTGTCAATCATTGTGAACACACAGTACCTCAGACCTCTGTCAGTCATTGTGAACACACAGTTCCTCAGATCTCTGTCAGTAATTGTGAACACACAGTGCCTCTGACCTCTGTCAGTCATTGTGATCACACAGTGCCTAAGGCCCCTCTGTCAGTCATTGTGAACACACAGAGCCCCAGATTTCTGTCAGTCATTGTGAACACACAGTCCCCTGATCTCTGTCGTTCATTGTGAACACACAGTGCTCCAGACACCTCTGTCAGTCATTGCGAACACACAGTAACCCAGACACCTCTGTCAGTCATTGTGAACACACAGTAACCCAGAACCCTCTGTCAGTCATTGTGAGCATTCAGTGCCCCAGACCTCCGTCAGTTATTGTGGACAAACAGTCAATAATTGTGGACACACAGTGCCCCAGACCTCTGTCAGTCATTGTGAACACACAGTGCCCCAGAAACCTCTGTCAATCATTGTGAAAACACAGTAACCCAGACCACTCTGTCATTTATGGTGAACACAAAGTAACCCAGACCTCTGTCAGTCATTGTGAACACGCAGTGCCTCAGGACCCTCTGTCAGTTATTGTGAACACACAGTCAGTCATTGTGGACACACAGTGCCCCAGACCTCTGTCAGTCATTGTGAACACACAGTACCTCAGACCTCTGTCAGTCATTGTGAACACACAGTGCCTCAGATCTCTGTCAGTAATTGTGAACACACAGTGCCTCAGACCTCTGTCAGTCATTCTGAACACACAGTGCCCCAGACCCCTCTGTCAGTCATGGTGAACACACAGTGCCCCAGACACCTCTGTCAGTCATTGTGAACACACAGTAACCCAGACCCCTCTGTCAGACATTGTGATCTCACAGTGCCTCAGACCTGTGTCAGTCATTGTGAACACACAGTTCCACAGACCTCTGTCAGTCATTGTGAACACACAGTGCCTCAGACCTCTGTCAGTCATTGTCAACACACAGTGCCCCGAAATCTGTCAGTCATTGTGAATACACAGTGCCACAAACCCCTCTGAAGTCATTGTGAACACACAGTGCCTCAGGCCCCTCTGTCAGTCATTGTGAACACACAGTGACCCACACCCCTCTGTTAGTCATTGTGGACACACAGTGCCTCAGACCCCTCTGTCTGTCATTGTGAACACATATTGCCTCAGAGCTCTGTCAGTCATTGTGAACACACAGTGCCTCAGGACCCTCTGTCTGTCATTGTGAACACACAAAATCCCAGACACCTCTGTCAGTCATTGTGAACACACAGAGTCCCAGACACCTCTGTCAGTCATTGTGGACACAAAGTGCCTCAAAGCTCTCTCAGTAATTGTGAACACACAGTAACCAAGACCTCTGTCAGTCATTGTGGACCCACAGTGCCTCAAACCTATGTCTGTCATTGTGAACACACAGTTCCTCAGGTCTCTGTCAGCCATTGTGAACACACAGAGCCCCAGACCCCTCTGTCAGTCATTGTGAACACACAGTGCCTCAGGCCCCTCTGTCAGTCATTGTGAACACACAGAGCACCAGATTTCTGACAGTCATTGTGAACACACAGTCCCCTGATCTCTGTCGTTCATTGTGAACAAACAGTGCTCCAGACACCTCTGTCAGTCATTGCGAACACACAGTAACCCAGACACCTCTGTCAGTCATTGTGAACACACAGTAACCCAGACCCCTCTGTCAGTCAATTTGAACACACAGTGTCCCAGACCTCCGTCAGTTATTGTGGACAAACAGTCAAAAATTGTGGACACACAGTGCCCCAGACCACTGTCAGTCATTGTGAACACATAGTTCCTCAGACCTATGTCAGTCATTGTGAAAACACTGTGCCTCAGACCTCTGTCAGTCATTTTGAACACACAGTGCACCAGACCACTGTCAGTCATTGTGAACACAAAGTGTCTCAGACCTCTGTCAGTCATTTTGAACATACAGTGCTCCAGAACTCTGTCAGTCATTGTGACCACACAGTGCCCCAGACCTCTGTCAGTCATTGTGAACATACAGTGCCTCAGACCTCTGTCAGTCATTGTGAACACACAGTGCTCCAGACCTCTGTCAGTCATTGTGAACACACAGTGCCCCAGACACCTCTGTCAGTCATTGTGGACACACAGTCACTCATTGTGAACACATAGAGTCTCAGACCCCTCTGTCATTTATTGTGGACACACAGTCAGTCATTGTGGACACACAGTGCCCCAGACGTCTGTCAGTCATTGTGAACACACAGTTCCTCAGACAACTCTGTCAGTCATGGTGAACACACAGTGCCCCACACCCCTCTGTCAGTCTTTGTGATCTCACAGTGCCTCAGACCTCTGTCAGTCATTGTGAACACACAGTGACCCACACCCCTCTGTCAGTCATTGTGATCTCACAGTGCCTCAGACCTCTGTCAGTCATTGTGAACACACAGTGCCCCACATCCCTCTGTCAGTCATTGTGAACACACAGAGCCCAAGACCCCTCTGTCAGTCATTGTGATCACACAGTGCCTAAGGCCCCTCTGTCAGTCATTGTGAACAAACAGTGCCTCAGACCTCTGTCAGTCATTTTGAACACACATCTCCTCAGACCTCTGTCAGTCATTTTGAACACATAGTGCCTCAGACCTCTGTCCGTCATTGTGAACAAACAATACCCCAGACCTCTGTCAGTCATTGTGATCACACAGTGCCCCAGACCTCTGTCAGACATTGTGAACACACAGTGCCTCAGACCTCTGCAGTCATTGTGAACACACAGTTCCTCTGACCCCTCTGTCAGTCATTATGAACACACAGTAACCCAGACCCCTCTGTCAGTCATTGTGAACACACAGTGCTCCAGACCTCTGTCAGTTATTGTGGACAAACAGTCAGTCATTGTGGACACACAGTGCCCCAGACCTCTGTCAGTCATTGTGAACACACAGTGCCTCAGACCTTTGTCAGTCATTGTGAACACACCGTTCCTCAGGTCTCTGTCAGTCATTGTGAACACACAGAGCCCAAGACCCCTCTGTCAGTCATTGTGATCACACAGTGCCTAAGGCCCCTCTGTCAGTCATTATGAACACACAGAGCCCAAGATTTCTGTCAGTCATTGTGAACACACAGTCCCCTGATCTCTGTCGTTCATTGTGAACACACAGTGCTCCAGACACCTCTGTCAGTCATTGCGAACACACAGTAACCCAGACACCTCTGTCAGTCATTGTGAACACACAGTAACCCAGAACCCTCTGTCAGTCATTGTGAGCATTCAGTGCCCCAGACCTCCGTCAGTTATTGTGGACAAACAGTCAATAATTGTGGACACACAGTGCCCCAGACCTTTGTCAGTCATTGTGAACACACAGTGCCCCAGAAACCTCTGTCAATCATTGTGAAAACACAGTAACCCAGACCACTCTGTCATTTATGGTGAACACAAAGTAACCCAGACCACTGTCAGTCATTGTGAACACGCAGTGCCTCAGGACCCTCTGTCAGTTATTGTGAACACACAGTCAGTCATTGTGGACACACAGTGCCCCAGACCTCTGTCAGTCATTGTGAACACACAGTGCCTCAGACCTCTGTCAGTCATTGTGAACACACAGTACCTCAGACCTCTGTCAGTCATTGTGAACACACAGTGCCTCAGATCTCTGTCAGTAATTGTGAACACACAGTGCCTCAGACCTCTGTCAGTCATTCTGAACACACAGTGCCCCAAACCCCTCTGTCAGTCATGGTGAACACACAGTGCCCCAGACACCTCTGTCAGTCATTGTGAACACACAGTAACCCAGACCCCTCTGTCAGACATTGTGATCTCACAGTGCCTCAGACCTGTGTCAGTCATTGTGAACACACAGTTCCACAGACCTCTGTCAGTCATTGTGAACACACAGTGCCTCAGACCTCTGTCAGTCATTGTCAACACACAGTGCCCCGAAATCTGTCAGTCATTGTGAATACACAGTGCCACAAACCCCTCTGAAGTCATTGTGAACACACAGTGCCTCAGGCCCCTCTGTCAGTCATTGTGAACACACAGTGACCCACACCCCTCTGTTAGTCATTGTGGACACACAGTGCCTCAGACCCCTCTGTCTGTCATTGTGAACACATATTGCCTCAGAGCTCTGTCAGTCATTGTGAACACACAGTGCCTCAGGACCCTCTGTCTGTCATTGTGAACACACAAAATCCCAGACACCTCTGTCAGTCATTGTGAACACACAGAGTCCCAGACACCTCTGTCAGTCATTGTGGACACAAAGTGCCTCAAAGCTCTCTCAGTAATTGTGAACACACAGTAACCAAGACCTCTGTCAGTCATTGTGGACACACAGTGCCTCAAACCTATGTCTGTCATTGTGAACACACAGTTCCTCAGGTCTCTGTCAGCCATTGTGAACACACAGAGCCCCAGACCCCTCTGTCAGTCATTGTGAACACACAGTGCCTCAGGCCCCTCTGTCAGTCATTGTGAACACACAGAGCACCAGATTTCTGACAGTCATTGTGAACACACAGTCCCCTGATCTCTGTCGTTCATTATGAACACACAGTGCTCCAGACACCTCTGTCAGTCATTGCGAACACACAGTAACCCAGACACCTCTGTCAGTCATTGTGAACACACAGTGCCCCTCACCCCTCTGTCAGTCATTGTGAACACACAGTTTTTCGGACCTCTGTCAGTCATTGTGAACACACAGTGCCCCAGACCTCTGTCAGTCATTGTGAACACACAGTGCCTCAGATCTCTGTCGATCATTGTGAACATACAGTTCCTCAGATCTCCGTCATCCATTGCGAACACAAAGTGCTCCAGACCTCTGTCAGTCATTGTGAACACTCAGTGCCCCAGGCTTCTGTCAGTCATTGTGAACGCACACTCAATCATTGTGAACACACACTGACACAGACCTCTGTCAGGCATTGAGAACACACAGTCCCCTGACCTCCGTCGATCATTGTGAACACACAGTGCCTCAGGACTCTCTTTCAGTCATTGGGAACAGAGAGTGCCCCAAACCTCTGTCAGTCATTGTGAACACACAGTTCCTCAGACCTTTGTCAGTCTTTGTGAAAACACTGTGCCTCAGATCTCTGTCAGTCATTTTGAACACACAGTGCACCAGACCACTGACAGTCATTGTGAACACACAGTGCCTCAGACCTCTGTCAGTCATTTTGATCATACAGTGCCCCAGACCTCTGTCAGTCATTGTGATCACACATCTCCTCAGACCTCTGTCAGTTATTGTGGGCACACAGTCAGTCATTGTGGACACACAGTGCCCCAGACCTCTGTCAGTCATTGGGAACACACAGTGCCTCAGACCTCTGTCAGTCATTGTCAACAAACAGTGCCCCGACCTCTGTCAGTCATTGGGAACACACAGTGCCTCAGACCTCTGTCAGTCATTGTCAACAAACAGTGCCCCAGACCTCTGTCAGTCATTGTGAACACACAGTGCCCCAGAAACCTCTGTCAATCATTGTGAAAACACAGTAACCCAGACCACTCTGTCATTTATGGTGAACACAAAGTAACCCAGACCACTGTCAGTCATTGTGAACACGCAGTAACCCAGACCTCTGTCAGTCATTGTGAACACACAGTGCCTCAGGACCCTCTGTCAGTTATTGTGAACACACAGTCAGTCATTGTGGACACACAGTGCCCCAGACCTCTGTCAGTCATTGTGAACACACAGTGCCTCAGACCTCTGTCAGTCATTGTGAACACACAGTACCTCAGACCTCTGTCAGTCATTGTGAACACACAGTGCCTCAGATCTCTGTCAGTAATTGTGAACACACAATGCCTCAGACCTCTGTCAGTCATTCTGAACACACAGTGCCCCAGACCCCTCTGTCAGTCATGGTGAACACACAGTGCCCCAGACACCTCTGTCAGTCATTGTGAACACACAGTAACCCAGACCCCTCTGTCAGTCATTGTGATCTCACAGTGCCTCAGACCTGTGTCAGTCATTGTGAACACACAGTTCCACAGACCTCTGTCAGTCATTGTGAACACACAGTGCCTCAGACCTCTGTCAGTCATTGTCAACACACAGTGCCCCGAAATCTGTCAGTCATTGTGAATACACAGTGCCACAAATCCCTCTGAAGTCATTGTGAACACACAGTGCCTCAGGCCCCTCTGTCAGTCATTGTGAACACACAGTGACCCACACCCCTCTGTTAGTCATTGTGGACACACAGTGCCTCAGACCCCTCTGTCTGTCATTGTGAACACATATTGCCTCAGAGCTCTGTCAGTCATTGTGAACACACAGTGCCTCAGGACCCTCTGTCTGTCATTGTGAACACACAAAATCCCAGACACCTCTGTCAGTCATTGTGAACACACAGAGTCCCAGACACCTCTGTCAGTCATTGTGGACACAAAGTGCCTCAAAGCTCTCTCAGTAATTGTGAACACACAGTAACCAAGACCTCTGTCAGTCATTGTGGACACACAGTGCCTCAAACCTATGTCTGTCATTGTGAACACACAGCTCCTCAGGTCTCTGTCAGCCATTGTGAACACACAGAGCCCCAGACCCCTCTGTCAGTCATTGTGAACACACAGTGCCTCAGGCCCCTCTGTCAGTCATTGTGAACACACAGAGCACCAGATTTCTGACAGTCATTGTGAACACACAGTCCCCTGATCTCTGTCGTTCATTATGAACACACAGTGCTCCAGACACCTCTGTCAGTCATTGCGAACACACAGTAACCCAGACACCTCTGTCAGTCATTGTGAACACACAGTTTTTCGGACCTCTGTCAGTCATTGTGAACACACAGTGCCCCAGACCTCTGTCAGTCATTGTGAACACACAGTGCCTCAGATCTCTGTCGATCATTGTGAACATACAGTTCCTCAGATCTCCGTCATTCATTGCGAACACAAAGTGCTCCAGACCTCTGTCAGTCATTGTGAACACTCAGTGCCCCAGGCTTCTGTCAGTCATTGTGAACACACCCTCAATCATTGTGAACACACACTGACACAGACCTCTGTCAGGCATTGAGAACACACAGTCCCCTGACCTCCGTCGATCATTGTGAACACACAGTGCCTCAGGACTCTCTTTCAGTCATTGGGAACAGAGAGTGCCCCAAACCTCTGTCAGTCATTGTGAACACACAGTTCCTCAGACCTTTGTCAGTCTTTGTGAAAACACTGTGCCTCAGATCTCTGTCAGTCATTTTGAACACACAGTGCACCAGACCACTGACAGTCATTGTGAACACACAGTGCCTCAGACCTCTGTCAGTCATTTTGATCATACAGTGCCCCAGACCTCTGTCAGTCATTGTGATCACACATCTCCTCAGACCTCTGTCAGTTATTGTGGGCACACAGTCAGTCATTGTGGACACACAGTGCCCCAGACCTCTGTCAGTCATTGGGAACACACAGTGCCTCAGACCTCTGTCAGTCATTGTCAACAAACAGTGCCCCGACCTCTGTCAGTCATTGTGAACACACAGTGCCTTAGAACTCTGTCAGTCATTGTCAACACACAGTGCCTCAGGACCCTCTGTCAGTCATTGGGAACAGAGAGTGCCCCAAACCTCTGTCAGTCATTGTAAACAAACAGTTCCTCAGACCTTTGTCAGTCATTGTGAAAACACTGTGCCTCAGACCTCTGTCAGTCATTTTGAACATACCGTGCTCCAGACCCCTGTCAGTCATTGTGATCACACATCTCCTCAGAACTCTGTCAGTCATTGTGAACACACAGTGCCCAGACCTGTGTCAGTCATTGCGAACACACAGTGCACCAGACCACTGTCAGTCATTGTGAACAAACAGTGCCTCAGACCTCTGTCAGTCATTTTGAACACACATCTCCTCAGACCTCTGTCAGTCATTTTGAACACATAGTGCCTCAGACCTCTGTCCGTCATTGTGAACAAACAATACCCCAGACCTCTGTCAGTCATTGTGATCACACAGTGCCCCAGACCTCTGTCAGACATTGTGAACACACAGTGCCTCAGACCTCTGCAGTCATTGTGAACACACAGTTCCTCTGACCCCTCTGTCAGTCATTATGAACACACAGTAACCCAGACCCCTCTGTCAGTCATTGTGAACACACAGTGCTCCAGACCTCTGTCAGTTATTGTGGACAAACAGTCAGTCATTGTGGACACACAGTGCCCCAGACCTCTGTCAGTCATTGTGAACACACATTGCCTCAGATCTTTGTCAGTCATTGTGAACACACCGTTCCTCAGGTCTCTGTCAGTCATTGTGAACACACAGAGCCCAAGACCCCTCTGTCAGTCATTGTGATCACACAGTGCCTAAGGCCCCTCTGTCAGTCATTATGAACACACAGAGCCCAAGATTTCTGTCAGTCATTGTGAACACACAGTCCCCTGATCTCTGTCGTTCATTGTGAACACACAGTGCTCCAGACACCTCTGTCAGTCATTGCGAAAACACAGTAACCCAGACACCTCTGTCAGTCATTGTGAACACACAGTAACCCAGAACCCTCTGTCAGTCATTGTGAGCATTCAGTGCCCCAGACCTCCGTCAGTTATTGTGGACAAACAGTCAATAATTGTGGACACACAGTGCCCCAGACCTCTGTCAGTCATTGTGAACACACAGTGCCCCAGAAACCTCTGTCAATCATTGTGAAAACACAGTAACCCAGACCACTCTGTCATTTATGGTGAACACAAAGTAACCCAGACCACTGTCAGTCATTGTGAACACGCAGTGCCTCAGGACCCTCTGTCAGTTATTGTGAACACACAGTCAGTCATTGTGGACACACAGTGCCCCAGACCTCTGTCAGTCATTGTGAACACACAGTGCCTCAGACCTCTGTCAGTCATTGTGAACACACAGTGCCTCAGATCTCTGTCAGTAATTGTGAACACACAGTGCCTCAGACCTCTGTCAGTCATTCTGAACACACAGTGCCCCAGACCCCTCTGTCAGTCATGGTGAACACACAGTGCCCCAGACACCTCTGTCAGTCATTGTGAACACACAGTAACCCAGACCCCTCTGTCAGACATTGTGATCTCACAGTGCCTCAGACCTGTGTCAGTCATTGTGAACACACAGTTCCACAGACCTCTGTCAGTCATTGTGAACACACAGTGCCTCAGACCTCTGTCAGTCATTGTCAACACACAGTGCCCCGAAATCTGTCAGTCATTGTGAATACACAGTGCCACAAACCCCTCTGAAGTCATTGTGAACACACAGTGCCTCAGGCCCCTCTGTCAGTCATTGTGAACACACAGTGACCCACACCCCTCTGTTAGTCATTGTGGACACACAGTGCCTCAGACCCCTCTGTCTGTCATTGTGAACACATATTGCCTCAGAGCTCTGTCAGTCATTGTGAACACACAGTGCCTCAGGACCCTCTGTCTGTCATTGTGAACACACAAAATCCCAGACACCTCTGTCAGTCATTGTGAACACACAGAGTCCCAGACACCTCTGTCAGTCATTGTGGACACAAAGTGCCTCAAAGCTCTCTCAGTAATTGTGAACACACAGTAACCAAGACCTCTGTCAGTCATTGTGGACCCACAGTGCCTCAAACCTATGTCTGTCATTGTGAACACACAGTTCCTCAGGTCTCTGTCAGCCATTGTGAACACACAGAGCCCCAGACCCCTCTGTCAGTCATTGTGAACACACAGTGCCTCAGGCCCCTCTGTCAGTCATTGTGAACACACAGAGCACCAGATTTCTGACAGTCATTGTGAACACACAGTCCCCTGATCTCTGTCGTTCATTGTGAACAAACAGTGCTCCAGACACCTCTGTCAGTCATTGCGAACACACAGTAACCCAGACACCTCTGTCAGTCATTGTGAACACACAGTAACCCAGACCCCTCTGTCAGTCAATTTGAACACACAGTGTCCCAGACCTCCGTCAGTTATTGTGGACAAACAGTCAAAAATTGTGGACACACAGTGCCCCAGACCACTGTCAGTCATTGTGAACACATAGTTCCTCAGACCTATGTCAGTCATTGTGAAAACACTGTGCCTCAGACCTCTGTCAGTCATTTTGAACACACAGTGCACCAGACCACTGTCAGTCATTGTGAACACAAAGTGTCTCAGACCTCTGTCAGTCATTTTGAACATACAGTGCTCCAGAACTCTGTCAGTCATTGTGACCACACAGTGCCCCAGACCTCTGTCAGTCATTGTGAACATACAGTGCCTCAGACCTCTGTCAGTCATTGTGAACACACAGTGCTCCAGACCTCTGTCAGTCATTGTGAACACACAGTGCCCCAGACACCTCTGTCAGTCATTGTGGACACACAGTCACTCATTGTGAACACATAGAGTCTCAGACCCCTCTGTCATTTATTGTGGACACACAGTCAGTCATTGTGGACACACAGTGCCCCAGACGTCTGTCAGTCATTGTGAACACACAGTTCCTCAGACAACTCTGTCAGTCATGGTGAACACACAGTGCCCCACACCCCTCTGTCAGTCTTTGTGATCTCACAGTGCCTCAGACCTCTGTCAGTCATTGTGAACACACAGTGACCCACACCCCTCTGTCAGTCATTGTGATCTCACAGTGCCTCAGACCTCTGTCAGTCATTGTGAACACACAGTGCCCCACATCCCTCTGTCAGTCATTGTGAACACACAGAGCCCAAGACCCCTCTGTCAGTCATTGTGATCACACAGTGCCTAAGGCCCCTCTGTCAGTCATTGTGAACAAACAGTGCCTCAGACCTCTGTCAGTCATTTTGAACACACATCTCCTCAGACCTCTGTCAGTCATTTTGAACACATAGTGCCTCAGACCTCTGTCCGTCATTGTGAACAAACAATACCCCAGACCTCTGTCAGTCATTGTGATCACACAGTGCCCCAGACCTCTGTCAGACATTGTGAACACACAGTGCCTCAGACCTCTGCAGTCATTGTGAACACACAGTTCCTCTGACCCCTCTGTCAGTCATTATGAACACACAGTAACCCAGACCCCTCTGTCAGTCATTGTGAACACACAGTGCTCCAGACCTCTGTCAGTTATTGTGGACAAACAGTCAGTCATTGTGGACACACAGTGCCCCAGACCTCTGTCAGTCATTGTGAACACACAGTGCCTCAGACCTTTGTCAGTCATTGTGAACACACCGTTCCTCAGGTCTCTGTCAGTCATTGTGAACACACAGAGCCCAAGACCCCTCTGTCAGTCATTGTGATCACACAGTGCCTAAGGCCCCTCTGTCAGTCATTATGAACACACAGAGCCCAAGATTTCTGTCAGTCATTGTGAACACACAGTCCCCTGATCTCTGTCGTTCATTGTGAACACACAGTGCTCCAGACACCTCTGTCAGTCATTGCGAACACACAGTAACCCAGACACCTCTGTCAGTCATTGTGAACACACAGTAACCCAGAACCCTCTGTCAGTCATTGTGAGCATTCAGTGCCCCAGACCTCCGTCAGTTATTGTGGACAAACAGTCAATAATTGTGGACACACAGTGCCCCAGACCTTTGTCAGTCATTGTGAACACACAGTGCCCCAGAAACCTCTGTCAATCATTGTGAAAACACAGTAACCCAGACCACTCTGTCATTTATGGTGAACACAAAGTAACCCAGACCACTGTCAGTCATTGTGAACACGCAGTGCCTCAGGACCCTCTGTCAGTTATTGTGAACACACAGTCAGTCATTGTGGACACACAGTGCCCCAAACCTCTGTCAGTCATTGTGAACACACAGTTCCTCAGACCTTTGTCAGTCTTTGTGAAAACACTGTGCCTCAGATCTCTGTCAGTCATTTTGAACACACAGTGCACCAGACCACTGACAGTCATTGTGAACACACAGTGCCTCAGACCTCTGTCAGTCATTTTGATCATACAGTGCCCCAGACCTCTGTCAGTCATTGTGATCACACATCTCCTCAGACCTCTGTCAGTTATTGTGGGCACACAGTCAGTCATTGTGGACACACAGTGCCCCAGACCTCTGTCAGTCATTGGGAACACACAGTGCCTCAGACCTCTGTCAGTCATTGTCAACAAACAGTGCCCCGACCTCTGTCAGTCATTGTGAACACACAGTGCCTTAGAACTCTGTCAGTCATTGTCAACACACAGTGCCTCAGGACCCTCTGTCAGTCATTGGGAACAGAGAGTGCCCCAAACCTCTGTCAGTCATTGTAAACAAACAGTTCCTCAGACCTTTGTCAGTCATTGTGAAAACACTGTGCCTCAGACCTCTCTCAGTCATTTTGAACATACCGTGCTCCAGACCCCTGTCAGTCATTGTGATCACACATCTCCTCAGAACTCTGTCAGTCATTGTGAACACACAGTGCCCAGACCTGTGTCAGTCATTGC
Organism: Carcharodon carcharias; assembly: GCF_017639515.1. Taxonomy (NCBI): domain Eukaryota; kingdom Metazoa; phylum Chordata; class Chondrichthyes; order Lamniformes; family Lamnidae; genus Carcharodon; species Carcharodon carcharias. The sequence goes on along the minus strand of NC_054470.1, from coordinate 197,727,105 downwards.
GAACACACAGTGCACCAGACCACTGTCAGTCATTGTGAACAAACAGTGCCTCAGACCTCTGTCAGTCATTTTGAACACACATCTCCTCAGACCTCTGTCAGTCATTTTGAACACATAGTGCCTCAGACCTCTGTCCGTCATTGTGAACAAACAATACCCCAGACCTCTGTCAGTCATTGTGATCACACAGTGCCCCAGACCTCTGTCAGACATTGTGAACACACAATGCCTCAGACCTCTGCAGTCATTGTGAACACACAGTTCCTCTGACCCCTCTGTCAGTCATTATGAACACACAGTAACCCAGACCCCTCTGTCAGTCATTGTGAACACACAGTGCTCCAGACCTCTGTCAGTTATTGTGGACAAACAGTCAGTCATTGTGGACACACAGTGCCCCAGACCTCTGTCAGTCATTGTGAACACACAGTGCCTCAGACCTCTGTCAGTCATTGTGAACACACCGTTCCTCAGGTCTCTGTCAGTCATTGTGAACACACAGAGCCCAAGACCCCTCTGTCAGTCATTGTGATCACACAGTGCCTAAGGCCCCTCTGTCAGTCATTATGAACACACAGAGCCCAAGATTTCTGTCAGTCATTGTGAACACACAGTCCCCTGATCTCTGTCGTTCATTGTGAACACACAGTGCTCCAGACACCTCTGTCAGTCATTGCGAACACACAGTAACCCAGACACCTCTGTCAGTCATTGTGAACACACAGTAACCCAGAACCCTCTGTCAGTCATTGTGAGCATTCAGTGCCCCAGACCTCCGTCAGTTATTGTGGACAAACAGTCAATAATTGTGGACACACAGTGCCCCAGACCTCTGTCATTCATTGTGAACACACAGTGCCCCAGAAACCTCTGTCAATCATTGTGAAAACACAGTAACCCAGACCACTCTGTCATTTATGGTGAACACAAAGTAACCCAGACCTCTGTCAGTCATTGTGAACACGCAGTGCCTCAGGACCCTCTGTCAGTTATTGTGAACACACAGTCAGTCATTGTGGACACACAGTGCCCCAGACCTCTGTCAGTCATTGTGAACACACAGTACCTCAGACCTCTGTCAGTCATTGTGAACACACAGTGCCTCAGATCTCTGTCAGTAATTGTGAACACACAGTGCCTCAGACCTCTGTCAGTCATTCTGAACACACAGTGCCCCAGACCCCTCTGTCAGTCATGGTGAACACACAGTGCCCCAGACACCTCTGTCAGTCATTGTGAACACACAGTAACCCAGACCCCTCTGTCAGACATTGTGATCTCACAGTGCCTCAGACCTGTGTCAGTCATTGTGAACACACAGTTCCACAGACCTCTGTCAGTCATTGTGAACACACAGTGCCTCAGACCTCTGTCAGTCATTGTCAACACACAGTGCCCCGAAATCTGTCAGTCATTGTGAATACACAGTGCCACAAACCCCTCTGAAGTCATTGTGAACACACAGTGCCTCAGGCCCCTCTGTCAGTCATTGTGAACACACAGTGACCCACACCCCTCTGTTAGTCATTGTGGACACACAGTGCCTCAGACCCCTCTGTCTGTCATTGTGAACACATATTGCCTCAGAGCTCTGTCAGTCATTGTGAACACACAGTGCCTCAGGACCCTCTGTCTGTCATTGTGAACACACAAAATCCCAGACACCTCTGTCAGTCATTGTGAACACACAGAGTCCCAGACACCTCTGTCAGTCATTGTGGACACAAAGTGCCTCAAAGCTCTCTCAGTAATTGTGAACACACAGTAACCAAGACCTCTGTCAGTCATTGTGGACACACAGTGCCTCAAACCTATGTCTGTCATTGTGAACACACAGTTCCTCAGGTCTCTGTCAGCCATTGTGAACACACAGAGCCCCAGACCCCTCTGTCAGTCATTGTGAACACACAGTGCCTCAGGCCCCTCTGTCAGTCATTGTGAACACACAGAGCACCAGATTTCTGACAGTCATTGTGAACACACAGTCCCCTGATCTCTGTCGTTCATTGTGAACAAACAGTGCTCCAGACACCTCTGTCAGTCATTGCGAACACACAGTAACCCAGACACCTCTGTCAGTCATTGTGAACACACAGTAACCCAGACCCCTCTGTCAGTCAATTTGAACACACAGTGTCCCAGACCTCCGTCAGTTATTGTGGACAAACAGTCAAAAATTGTGGACACACAGTGCCCCAGACCACTGTCAGTCATTGTGAACACATAGTTCCTCAGACCTATGTCAGTCATTGTGAAAACACTGTGCCTCAGACCTCTGTCAGTCATTTTGAACACACAGTGCACCAGACCACTGTCAGTCATTGTGAACACAAAGTGTCTCAGACCTCTGTCAGTCATTTTGAACATACAGTGCTCCAGAACTCTGTCAGTCATTGTGACCACACAGTGCTCCAGACCTCTGTCAGTCATTGTGAACACACAGTGCCCCAGACACCTCTGTCAGTCATTGTGGACACACAGTCACTCATTGTGAACACATAGAGTCTCAGACCCCTCTGTCATTTATTGTGGACACACAGTCAGTCATTGTGGACACACAGTGCCCCAGACGTCTGTCAGTCATTGTGAACACACAGTTCCTCAGACAACTCTGTCAGTCATGGTGAACACACAGTGCCCCACACCCCTCTGTCAGTCTTTGTGATCTCACAGTGCCTCAGACCTCTGTCAGTCATTGTGAACACACAGTGACCCACACCCCTCTGTCAGTCATTGTGATCTCACAGTGCCTCAGACCTCTGTCAGTCATTGCGAACACACAGTAACCCAGACACCTCTGTCAGTCATTGTGAACACACAGTAACCCAGAACCCTCTGTCAGTCATTGTGAGCATTCAGTGCCCCAGACCTCCGTCAGTTATTGTGGACAAACAGTCAATAATTGTGGACACACAGTGCCCCAGACCTTTGTCAGTCATTGTGAACACACAGTGCCCCAGAAACCTCTGTCAATCATTGTGAAAACACAGTAACCCAGACCACTCTGTCATTTATGGTGAACACAAAGTAACCCAGACCACTGTCAGTCATTGTGAACACGCAGTGCCTCAGGACCCTCTGTCAGTTATTGTGAACACACAGTCAGTCATTGTGGACACACAGTGCCCCAGACCTCTGTCAGTCATTGTGAACACACAGTGCCTCAGACCTCTGTCAGTCATTGTGAACACACACTACCTCAGACCTCTGTCAGTCATTGTGAACACACAGTGCCTCAGATCTCTGTCAGTAATTGTGAACACACAGTGCCTCAGACCTCTGTCAGTCATTCTGAACACACAGTGCCCCAGACCCCTCTGTCAGTCATGGTGAACACACAGTGCCCCAGACACCTCTGTCAGTCATTGTGAACACACAGTAACCCAGACCCCTCTGTCAGACATTGTGATCTCACAGTGCCTCAGACCTGTGTCAGTCATTGTGAACACACAGTTCCACAGACCTCTGTCAGTCATTGTGAACACACAGTGCCTCAGACCTCTGTCAGTCATTGTCAACACACAGTGCCCCGAAATCTGTCAGTCATTGTGAATACACAGTGCCACAAACCCCTCTGAAGTCATTGTGAACACACAGTGCCTCAGGCCCCTCTGTCAGTCATTGTGAACACACAGTGACCCACACCCCTCTGTTAGTCATTGTGGACACACAGTGCCTCAGACCCCTCTGTCTGTCATTGTGAACACATATTGCCTCAGAGCTCTGTCAGTCATTGTGAACACACAGTGCCTCAGGACCCTCTGTCTGTCATTGTGAACACACAAAATCCCAGACACCTCTGTCAGTCATTGTGAACACACAGAGTCCCAGACACCTCTGTCAGTCATTGTGGACACAAAGTGCCTCAAAGCTCTCTCAGTAATTGTGAACACACAGTAACCAAGACCTCTGTCAGTCATTGTGGACACACAGTGCCTCAAACCTATGTCTGTCATTGTGAACACACAGTTCCTCAGGTCTCTGTCAGCCATTGTGAACACACAGAGCCCCAGACCCCTCTGTCAGTCATTGTGAACACACAGTGCCTCAGGCCCCTCTGTCAGTCATTGTGAACACACAGAGCACCAGATTTCTGACAGTCATTGTGAACACACAGTCCCCTGATCTCTGTCGTTCATTATGAACACACAGTGCTCCAGACACCTCTGTCAGTCATTGCGAACACACAGTAACCCAGACACCTCTGTCAGTCATTGTGAACACACAGTGCCCCACACCCCTCTGTCAGTCATTGTGAACACACAGTTTTTCGGACCTCTGTCAGTCATTGTGAACACACAGTGCCCCAGACCTCTGTCAGTCATTGTGAACACACAGTGCCTCAGATCTCTGTCGATCATTGTGAACATACAGTTCCTCAGATCTCCGTCATTCATTGCGAACACAAAGTGCTCCAGACCTCTGTCAGTCATTGTGAACACTCAGTGCCCCAGGCTTCTGTCAGTCATTGTGAACACACACTCAATCATTGTGAACACACACTGACACAGACCTCTGTCAGGCATTGAGAACACACAGTCCCCTGACCTCCGTCGATCATTGTGAACACACAGTGCCTCAGGACTCTCTTTCAGTCATTGGGAACAGAGAGTGCCCCAAACCTCTGTCAGTCATTGTGAACACACAGTTCCTCAGACCTTTGTCAGTCTTTGTGAAAACACTGTGCCTCAGATCTCTGTCAGTCATTTTGAACACACAGTGCACCAGACCACTGACAGTCATTGTGAACACACAGTGCCTCAGACCTCTGTCAGTCATTTTGATCATACAGTGCCCCAGACCTCTGTCAGTCATTGTGATCACACATCTCCTCAGACCTCTGTCAGTTATTGTGGGCACACAGTCAGTCATTGTGGACACACAGTGCCCCAGACCTCTGTCAGTCATTGGGAACACACAGTGCCTCAGACCTCTGTCAGTCATTGTCAACAAACAGTGCCCCGACCTCTGTCAGTCATTGTGAACACACAGTGCCTTAGAACTCTGTCAGTCATTGTCAACACACAGTGCCTCAGGACCCTCTGTCAGTCATTGGGAACAGAGAGTGCCCCAAACCTCTGTCAGTCATTGTAAACAAACAGTTCCTCAGACCTTTGTCAGTCATTGTGAAAACACTGTGCCTCAGACCTCTGTCAGTCATTTTGAACATACCGTGCTCCAGACCCCTGTCAGTCATTGTGATCACACATCTCCTCAGAACTCTGTCAGTCATTGTGAACACACAGTGCCCAGACCTGTGTCAGTCATTGCGAACACACAGTGCACCAGACCACTGTCAGTCATTGTGAACAAACAGTGCCTCAGACCTCTGTCAGTCATTTTGAACACACATCTCCTCAGACCTCTGTCAGTCATTTTGAACACATAGTGCCTCAGACCTCTGTCCGTCATTGTGAACAAACAATACCCCAGACCTCTGTCAGTCATTGTGATCACACAGTGCCCCAGACCTCTGTCAGACATTGTGAACACACAGTGCCTCAGACCTCGGCAGTCATTGTGAACACACAGTTCCTCTGACCCCTCTGTCAGTCATTATGAACACACAGTAACCCAGACCCCTCTGTCAGTCATTGTGAACACACAGTGCTCCAGACCTCTGTCAGTTATTGTGGACAAACAGTCAGTCATTGTGGACACACAGTGCCCCAGACCTCTGTCAGTCATTGTGAACACACAGTGCCTCAGACCTCTGTCAGTCATTGTGAACACACCGTTCCTCAGGTCTCTGTCAGTCATTGTGAACACACAGAGCCCAAGACCCCTCTGTCAGTCATTGTGATCACACAGTGCCTAAGGCCCCTCTGTCAGTCATTATGAACACACAGAGCCCAAGATTTCTGTCAGTCATTGTGAACACACAGTCCCCTGATCTCTGTCGTTCATTGTGAACACACAGTGCTCCAGACACCTCTGTCAGTCATTGCGAACACACAGTAACCCAGACACCTCTGTCAGTCATTGTGAACACACAGTAACCCAGAACCCTCTGTCAGTCATTGTGAGCATTCAGTGCCCCAGACCTCCGTCAGTTATTGTGGACAAACAGTCAATAATTGTGGACACACAGTGCCCCAGACCTCTGTCAGTCATTGTGAACACACAGTGCCCCAGAAACCTCTGTCAATCATTGTGAAAACACAGTAACCCAGACCACTCTGTCATTTATGGTGAACACAAAGTAACCCAGACCTCTGTCAGTCATTGTGAACACGCAGTGCCTCAGGACCCTCTGTCAGTTATTGTGAACACACAGTCAGTCATTGTGGACACACAGTGCCCCAGACCTCTGTCAGTCATTGTGAACACACAGTACCTCAGACCTCTGTCAGTCATTGTGAACACACAGTGCCTCAGATCTCTGTCAGTAATTGTGAACACACAGTGCCTCAGACCTCTGTCAGTCATTCTGAACACACAGTGCCCCAGACCCCTCTGTCAGTCATGGTGAACACACAGTGCCCCAGACACCTCTGTCAGTCATTGTGAACACACAGTAACCCAGACCCCTCTGTCAGACATTGTGATCTCACAGTGCCTCAGACCTGTGTCAGTCATTGTGAACACACAGTTCCACAGACCTCTGTCAGTCATTGTGAACACACAGTGCCTCAGACCTCTGTCAGTCATTGTCAACACACAGTGCCCCGAAATCTGTCAGTCATTGTGAATACACAGTGCCACAAACCCCTCTGAAGTCATTGTGAACACACAGTGCCTCAGGCCCCTCTGTCAGTCATTGTGAACACACAGTGACCCACACCCCTCTGTTAGTCATTGTGGACACACAGTGCCTCAGACCCCTCTGTCTGTCATTGTGAACACATATTGCCTCAGAGCTCTGTCAGTCATTGTGAACACACAGTGCCTCAGGACCCTCTGTCTGTCATTGTGAACACACAAAATCCCAGACACCTCTGTCAGTCATTGTGAACACACAGAGTCCCAGACACCTCTGTCAGTCATTGTGGACACAAAGTGCCTCAAAGCTCTCTCAGTAATTGTGAACACACAGTAACCAAGACCTCTGTCAGTCATTGTGGACCCACAGTGCCTCAAACCTATGTCTGTCATTGTGAACACACAGTTCCTCAGGTCTCTGTCAGCCATTGTGAACACACAGAGCCCCAGACCCCTCTGTCAGTCATTGTGAACACACAGTGCCTCAGGCCCCTCTGTCAGTCATTGTGAACACACAGAGCACCAGATTTCTGACAGTCATTGTGAACACACAGTCCCCTGATCTCTGTCGTTCATTGTGAACAAACAGTGCTCCAGACACCTCTGTCAGTCATTGCGAACACACAGTAACCCAGACACCTCTGTCAGTCATTGTGAACACACAGTAACCCAGACCCCTCTGTCAGTCAATTTGAACACACAGTGTCCCAGACCTCCGTCAGTTATTGTGGACAAACAGTCAAAAATTGTGGACACACAGTGCCCCAGACCACTGTCAGTCATTGTGAACACATAGTTCCTCAGACCTATGTCAGTCATTGTGAAAACACTGTGCCTCAGACCTCTGTCAGTCATTTTGAACACACAGTGCACCAGACCACTGTCAGTCATTGTGAACACAAAGTGTCTCAGACCTCTGTCAGTCATTTTGAACATACAGTGCTCCAGAACTCTGTCAGTCATTGTGACCACACAGTGCCCCAGACCTCTGTCAGTCATTGTGAACATACAGTGCCTCAGACCTCTGTCAGTCATTGTGAACACACAGTGCTCCAGACCTCTGTCAGTCATTGTGAACACACAGTGCCCCAGACACCTCTGTCAGTCATTGTGGACACACAGTCACTCATTGTGAACACATAGAGTCTCAGACCCCTCTGTCATTTATTGTGGACACACAGTCAGTCATTGTGGACACACAGTGCCCCAGACGTCTGTCAGTCATTGTGAACACACAGTTCCTCAGACAACTCTGTCAGTCATGGTGAACACACAGTGCCCCACACCCCTCTGTCAGTCTTTGTGATCTCACAGTGCCTCAGACCTCTGTCAGTCATTGTGAACACACAGTGACCCACACCCCTCTGTCAGTCATTGTGATCTCACAGTGCCTCAGACCTCTGTCAGTCATTGTGAACACACAGTGCCCCACATCCCTCTGTCAGTCATTGTGAACACACAGAGCCCAAGACCCCTCTGTCAGTCATTGTGATCACACAGTGCCTAAGGCCCCTCTGTCAGTCATTGTGAACACACAGAGCCCAAGATTTCTGTCAGTCATTGTGAACACACAGTCCCCTGATCTCTGTTGTTCATTGTGAACACACAGTGCTCCAGACACCTCTGTCAGTCATTGCGAACACACAGTAACCCAGACACCTCTGTCAGTCATTGTGAACACACAGTAACCCAGAACCCTCTGTCAGTCATTGTGAGCACTCAGTGCCCCAGACCTCCGTCAGTTATTGTGGACAAACAGTCAATAATTGTGGACACACAGTGCCCCAGACCTCTGTCAGTCATTGTGAACACACAGTGCCCCAGAAATCTCTGTCAATCATTGTGAAAACACAATAACCCAGACCACTCTGTCATTCATGGTGAACACAAAGTAACCCAGACCTCTGTCAGTCATTGTGAACACGCAGTAACCCAGACCTCTGTCAGTCATTGTGAACACACAGGGCCTCAGGACCCTCTGTCAGTTATTGTGAACACACAGTCAGTCATTGTGGACACACAGTGCCCCAGACCTCTGTCAGTCATTGTGAACACACAGTGCCTCAGACCTCTGTCAGTCATTGTGAACACACAGTACCTCAGACCTCTGTCAGTCATTGTGAACACACAGTGCCTCAGATCTCTGTCAGTAATTGTGAACACACAGTGCCTCAGACCTCTGTCAGTCATTCTGAACACACAGTGCCCCAGACCTCTGTCAGTCATTGTGAACACACAATGCCCCAGAAACCTCTGTCAATCATTGTGAAAACACAGTAACCCAGACCACTCTGTCATTCATGGTGAACACAAAGTAACCCAGACCTCTGTCAGTCATTGTGAACACGCAGTAACCCAGACCTCTGTCAGTCATTGTGAACACACAGTGCCTCAGGACCCTCTGTCAGTTATTGTGAACACACAGTCAGTCATTGTGGACACACAGTGCCCCAGACCTCTGTCAGTCATTGTGAACACACAGTGCCTCAGACCTCTGTCAGTCATTGTGAACACACAGTACCTCAGACCTCTGTCAGTCATTGTGAACACACAGTGCCTCAGATCTCTGTCAGTAATTGTGAACACACAGTGCCTCAGACCTCTGTCAGTCATTCTGAACACACAGTGCCCCAGACCCCTCTGTCAGTCATGGTGAACACACAGTGCCCCAGACACCTCTGTCAGTCATTGTGAACACACAGTAACCCAGACCCCTCTGTCAGTCATTGTGACTCACAGTGCCTCAGACCTCTGTCAGTCATTGTGAACACACAGTGCCACAGACCTCTGTCAGTCATTGTGAACACACAGTGCCTCAGACCTCTGTCAGTCATTGTCAACACACAGTGCCCCGAAATCTGTCAGTCATTGTGAATACACAGTGCCACAAACCCCTCTGAAGTCATTGTGAACACACAGTGCCTCAGGCCCCTCTGTCAGTCATTGTGAACACACAGTGACCCACACCCCTCTGTTAGTCATTGTGGACACACATGCCTCAGACCCCTCTGTCTGTCATTGTGAACACATATTGCCTCAGAGCTCTGTCAGTCATTGTGAACACACAGTGCCTCAGGACCCTCTGTCTGTCATTGTGAACACACAAAATCCCAGACACCTCTGTCAGTCATTGTGAACACACAGAGTCCCAGACACCTCTGTCAGTCATTGTGGACACAAAGTGCCTCAAAGCTCTCTCAGTAATTGTGAACACACAGTAACCAAGACCTCTGTCAGTCATTGTGGACACACAGTGCCTCAAACCTATGTCTGTCATTGTGAACACACAGTTCCTCAGGTCTCTGTCAGTCATTGTGAACACACAGAACCCCAGACCCCTCTGTCAGTCATTGTGAACACACAGTGCCTCAGGCCCCTCTGTCAGTCATTGTGAACACACAGAGCACCAGATTTCTGACAGTCATTGTGAACACACAGTCCCCTGATCTCTGTCGTTCATTGTGAACAAACAGTGCTCCAGACACCTCTGTCAGTCATTGCGAACACACAGTAACCCAGACACCTCTGTCAGTCATTGTGAACACACAGTAACCAAGACCCCTCTGTCAGTCAATTTGAACACACAGTGCCCCAGACCTCCGTCAGTTATTGTGGACAAACAGTCAATAATTGTGGACACACAGTGCCCCAGACCACTTTCAGTCATTGTGAACACACAGTTCCTCAGACCTATGTCAGTCATTGTGAAAACACTGTGCCTCAGACCTCTGTCAGTCATTTTGAACACACAGTGCACCAGACCACTGTCAGTCATTGTGAACACAAAGTGTCTCAGACCTCTGTCAGTCATTTTGAACATACAGTGCTCCAGAACTCTGTCAGTCATTGTGACCACACAGTGCCCCAGACCTCTGTCAGTCATTGTGAACATACAGTGCCTCAGACCTCTGTCAGTCATTGTGAACACACAGTGCTCCAGACCTCTGTCAGTCATTGTGAACACACAGTGCCCCAGACACCTCTGTCAGTCATTGTGGACACACAGTCACTCATTGTGAACACATAGAGTCTCAGACCCCTCTGTCATTTATTGTGGACACACAGTCAGTCATTGTGGACACACAGTGCCCCAGACGTCTGTCAGTCATTGTGAACACACAGTTCCTCAGACAACTCTGTCAGTCATGGTGAACACACAGTGCCCCACACCCCTCTGTCAGTCTTTGTGATCTCACAGTGCCTCAGACCTCTGTCAGTCATTGTGAACACACAGTGCCCCACATCCCTCTGTCAGTCATTGTGAACACACAGAGCCCAAGACCCCTCTGTCAGTCATTGTGATCACACAGTGCCTAAGGCCCCTCTGTCAGTCATTGTGAACACACAGAGCCCAAGATTTCTGTCAGTCATTGTGAACACACAGTCCCCTGATCTCTGTTGTTCATTGTGAACACACAGTGCTCCAGACACCTCTGTCAGTCATTGCGAACACACAGTAACCCAGACACCTCTGTCAGTCATTGTGAACACACAGTAACCCAGAACCCTCTGTCAGTCATTGTGAGCACTCAGTGCCCCAGACCTCCGTCAGTTATTGTGGACAAACAGTCAATAATTGTGGACACACAGTGCCCCAGACCTCTGTCAGTCATTGTGAACACACAGTGCCCCAGAAATCTCTGTCAATCATTGTGAAAACACAATAACCCAGACCACTCTGTCATTCATGGTGAACACAAAGTAACCCAGACCTCTGTCAGTCATTGTGAACACGCAGTAACCCAGACCTCTGTCAGTCATTGTGAACACACAGGGCCTCAGGACCCTCTGTCAGTTATTGTGAACACACAGTCAGTCATTGTGGACACACAGTGCCCCAGACCTCTGTCAGTCATTGTGAACACACAGTGCCTCAGACCTCTGTCAGTCATTGTGAACACACAGTACCTCAGACCTCTGTCAGTCATTGTGAACACACAGTGCCTCAGATCTCTGTCAGTAATTGTGAACACACAGTGCCTCAGACCTCTGTCAGTCATTCTGAACACACAGTGCCCCAGACCTCTGTCAGTCATTGTGAACACACAATGCCCCAGAAACCTCTGTCAATCATTGTGAAAACACAGTAACCCAGACCACTCTGTCATTCATGGTGAACACAAAGTAACCCAGACCTCTGTCAGTCATTGTGAACACGCAGTAACCCAGACCTCTGTCAGTCATTGTGAACACACAGTGCCTCAGGACCCTCTGTCAGTTATTGTGAACACACAGTCAGTCATTGTGGACACACAGTGCCCCAGACCTCTGTCAGTCATTGTGAACACACAGTGCCTCAGACCTCTGTCAGTCATTGTGAACACACAGTACCTCAGACCTCTGTCAGTCATTGTGAACACACAGTGCCTCAGATCTCTGTCAGTAATTGTGAACACACAGTGCCTCAGACCTCTGTCAGTCATTCTGAACACACAGTGCCCCAGACCCCTCTGTCAGTCATGGTGAACACACAGTGCCCCAGACACCTCTGTCAGTCATTGTGAACACACAGTAACCCAGACCCCTCTGTCAGTCATTGTGACTCACAGTGCCTCAGACCTCTGTCAGTCATTGTGAACACACAGTGCCACAGACCTCTGTCAGTCATTGTGAACACACAGTGCCTCAGACCTCTGTCAGTCATTGTCAACACACAGTGCCCCGAAATCTGTCAGTCATTGTGAATACACAGTGCCACAAACCCCTCTGAAGTCATTGTGAACACACAGTGCCTCAGGCCCCTCTGTCAGTCATTGTGAACACACAGTGACCCACACCCCTCTGTTAGTCATTGTGGACACACATGCCTCAGACCCCTCTGTCTGTCATTGTGAACACATATTGCCTCAGAGCTCTGTCAGTCATTGTGAACACACAGTGCCTCAGGACCCTCTGTCTGTCATTGTGAACACACAAAATCCCAGACACCTCTGTCAGTCATTGTGAACACACAGAGTCCCAGACACCTCTGTCAGTCATTGTGGACACAAAGTGCCTCAAAGCTCTCTCAGTAATTGTGAACACACAGTAACCAAGACCTCTGTCAGTCATTGTGGACACACAGTGCCTCAAACCTATGTCTGTCATTGTGAACACACGGTTCCTCAGGTCTCTGTCAGTCATTGTGAACACACAGAACCCCAGACCCCTCTGTCAGTCATTGTGAACACACAGTGCCTCAGGCCCCTCTGTCAGTCATTGTGAACACACAGAGCACCAGATTTCTGACAGTCATTGTGAACACACAGTCCCCTGATCTCTGTCGTTCATTGTGAACAAACAGTGCTCCAGACACCTCTGTCAGTCATTGCGAACACACAGTAACCCAGACACCTCTGTCAGTCATTGTGAACACACAGTAACCAAGACCCCTCTGTCAGTCAATTTGAACACACAGTGCCCCAGACCTCCGTCAGTTATTGTGGACAAACAGTCAATAATTGTGGACACACAGTGCCCCAGACCACTTTCAGTCATTGTGAACACACAGTTCCTCAGTCCTATGTCAGTCATTGTGAAAACACTGTGCCTCAGACCTCTGTCAGTCATTTTGAACACACAGTGCACCAGACCACTGTCAGTCATTGTGAACACAAAGTGTCTCAGACCTCTGTCAGTCATTTTGAACATACAGTGCTCCAGAACTCTGTCAGTCATTGTGACCACACAGTGCCCCAGACCTCTGTCAGTCATTGTGAACATACAGTGCCTCAGACCTCTGTCAGTCATTGTGAACACACAGTGCTCCAGACCTCTGTCAGTCATTGTGAACACACAGTGCCCCAGACACCTCTGTCAGTCATTGTGGACACACAGTCACTCATTGTGAACACATAGAGCCTCAGACCCCTCTGTCATTTATTGTGGACACACAGTCAGTCATTGTGGACACACAGTGCCCCAGACGTCTGTCAGTCATTGTGAACACACAGTTCCTCAGACAACTCTGTCAGTCATGGTGAACACACAGTGCCCCACACCCCTCTGTCAGTCTTTGTGATCTCACAGTGCCTCAGACCTCTGTCAGTCATTGTGAACACACAGTGACCCACACCCCTCTGTCAGTCATTGTGATCTCACAGTGCCTCAGACCTCTGTCAGTCATTGTGAACACACAGTGCCCCACACCCCTCTGTCAGTCATTGTGAACACACAGTGCCACAGACCTCTGTCAGTCATTGTGAACACACAGTGCCACAGACCTCTGTCGGTCATCGTGAACACACAGTGCCTCAGACCTCTGTCAGTCATTGTGAACACACAGTGCCACACCCCTCTGTCAGTCATTGTGAACACACAGTGCCACAGACCTCTGTCGGTCATAGTGAACACACAGTGCCTCAGACCTCTGTCAGTCATTGTGAACACACAGTGCCCCAGACCTCTGTCAGTCATTGTGATCACACAGTGCCCCAGACCTCTGTCATTCATAGTGAACACACAGTTCCTCAGACCTCTGTCAGTCATTGCCAACACCCTGTGCCCCGACCTCTGTCAGTCATTGTGAACACACAGTGCCCCAGACCTCTGTCAGTCATTGTGAGCACACAGTGCCTACGGACCCTCTGTCAGTTATTGTGAACACAAAATATCCAAGACCTCTTTCAGTCATTGTGGACACACAGTGCCTGAAACCTCTGTCAGTCACTGTGAACACACAGTTCCTCAGATCTCTGTCATTCATTGTGAACACACAGTGCTCCAGACACCTCTGTCAGTCATTGCGAACACACAGTAACCCAGACACCTCTGTCAGTCATTGTGAACACACAGTAACCCAGACCCCTCTGTCAGTCATTGTGAACGCACAGTTCCCCAGACATCCGTCAGATATTGTGGACAAACAGTCAATAATTGTGGACACACAGTGCCCCAGACCTCTGTCAGTCATTGTGCACAAACTGTGCCTCAGACCTCTGTCAGTCATTTTGAACACCCAATGCCTCAGACCTCTGTCAGTCATTGTGAACACGCAGTAACCCAGACCTCTGGCAGTCTTTGTGAACACACAGTGCCTCAGGACCTCTGTTTGTTATTGTAAACACACAGCGCTCCAGACCTCTGTCAGTCATTGTGAACACACAGTGCCCCAGACCCCTCTGTCAGTCATTGTGGACGCACAGTGCAACAGACCTCTGTCAGTCATTGTGAACACTCAGTGCCTCAGACTTCTGTAAGTCATTGCGAACACACAGTGCCTCAGACCTCTGTCAGTCATTGTGAACACACAATGCCCCATACCTCTGTCAGTCATTGTTAACACACAATGCCCCAGACCGCTTTCAGTCATTGTGAACACACAATGCCCCACACCCCTCTGTCAGTCATTGTGGACACACAGTTCTCCAGACCCTTCTGTCAGTCATTGTGAACACACAGTGCCCCAGACCCCTCTGTCAGTCATTGTGAACACACAGTGCACCAGACCTCTGTCCGTCATTGTGAACACACAGTGCCCCAGACTTCTGTCAGTCATTGTGAACACACAGTGCATCAGAACTCTGTCAGTCATTGTGAACACACAGTAACCCAGACGCCTCTGTCAGTCATTGTGAACACACAGTAACCAAGGCCCCTCTGTCAGTCAATTTGACCACACAGTGCCCCAGACCTCCGTCAGTTATTGTGCACAAACAGTCAATAATTGTGGACACACAGTGCCCCAGACCACTGTCAGTCATTGTGAACACACAGTTCCTCAGACCTATGTCAGTCATTTTGAAAACACTGTGCCTCAGACCTCTGTCAGTCATTTTGAACACACAGTGCACCAGACCACTGTCAGTCATTGTGAACACAAAGTGGCTCAGACCTCTGTCAGTCATTTTGAACATACAGTGCTCCAGACCTCTGTCAGTCATTGTGATCACACATCTCCTCAGACCTCTGTCAGTTATTGTGGACACACAGTCAGTCATTGTGTACACACAGTGCCCCAGACCTCAGTCAGTCATTGTGAACACACAGTGTCTCAGACCTCTGTCAGTCATTGTGAACACACAGTGCCTCAGACCTCTGTCAGTCATTGTGAACACACAGTGCCTCAGACCTCTGTCAGTCATTGTGAAGACACAGTGCTCCAGAACTCTGTCAGTCATTGTGAACACACAGTGCCCCAGACCTCTGTCAGTCATTGTGAACATACAGTGCCTCACACCTCTGTCAGTCATTGTGAACACACAGTGCTCCAGACCTCTGTCAGTCATTGTGAACACACAATGCCCCAGACACCTCTGTCAGTCATTGTGGACACACAGTCAGTCATTGTGAACACATAGAGCCTCAGACCCCTCTATCATTTATTGTGGACACACAGTCAGTCATTGTGGACACACAGTGCCCCAGACGTCTGTCAGTCATTGTGAACACACAGTTCCTCAGACAACTCTGTCAGTCATGGTGAACACACAGTGCCCCACACCCCTCTGTCAGTCATTGTGATCTCACAGTGCCTCAGACCTCAGTCAGTCATTGTGAACACACAGTGCCCCACACCCATCCGTCAGTCATTGTGATCTCACAGTGCCTCAGACCTCTGTCAGTCATTGTGAACACACAGTGCCCCAGACCTCTGTCAGTCATTGTGAACACACAGTGCCACACCCCTCTGTCAGTCATTGTGACTCACAGTGCCTCAGACCTCTGTCAGTCATTGTGAACACACAGTGCCACAGACCTCTGTCAGTCATTGTGAACACACAGTGCTCCAGACCTCTGTCAGTCATTGTGAACACACAGTGCCCCAGACACCTCTGTCAGTCATTGTGGACACACAGTCACTCATTGTGAACACATAGAGTCTCAGACCCCTCTGTCATTTATTGTGGACACACAGTCAGTCATTGTGGACACACAGTGCCCCAGACGTCTGTCAGTCATTGTGAACACACAGTTCCTCAGACAACTCTGTCAGTCATGGTGAACACACAGTGCCCCACACCCCTCTGTCAGTCTTTGTGATCTCACAGTGCCTCAGACCTCTGTCAGTCATTGTGAACACACAGTGACCCACACCCCTCTGTCAGTCATTGTGATCTCACAGTGCCTCAGACCTCTGTCAGTCATTGTGAACACACAGTGCCCCACATCCCTCTGTCAGTCATTGTGAACACACAGAGCCCAAGACCCCTCTGTCAGTCATTGTGATCACACAGTGCCTAAGGCCCCTCTGTCAGTCATTGTGAACACACAGAGCCCAAGATTTCTGTCAGTCATTGTGAACACACAGTCCCCTGATCTCTGTCGTTCATTGTGAACACACAGTGCTCCAGACACCTCTGTCAGTCATTGCGAACACACAGTAACCCAGACACCTCTGTCAGTCATTGTGAACACACAGTAACCCAGAACCCTCTGTCAGTCATTGTGAGCACTCAGTGCCCCAGACCTCCGTCAGTTATTGTGGACAAACAGTCAATAATTGTGGACACACAGTGCCCCAGACCTCTGTCAGTCATTGTGAACACACAGTGCCCCAGAAACCTCTGTCAATCATTGTGAAAACACAATAACCCAGACCACTCTGTCATTCATGGTGAACACGCAGTAACCCAGACCTCTGTCAGTCATTGTGAACACACAGGGCCTCAGGACCCTCTGTCAGTTATTGTGAACACACAGTCAGTCATTGTGGACACACAGTGCCCCAGACCTCTGTCAGTCATTTTGAACACACAGTGCACCAGACCACTGTCAGTCATTGTGAACACAAAGTGTCTCAAACCTCTGTCAGTCATTTTGAACATACAGTGCTCCAGAACTCTGTCAGTCATTGTGACCACACAGTGCCCCAGACCTCTGTCAGTCATTGTGAACATACAGTGCCTCAGACCTCTGTCAGTCATTGTGAACACACAGTGCTCCAGACCTCTGTCAGTCATTGTGAACACACAGTGCCCCAGACACCTCTGTCAGTCATTGTGGACACACAGTCACTCATTGTGAACACATAGAGCCTCAGACCCCTCTGTCATTTATTGTGGACACACAGTCAGTCATTGTGGACACACAGTGCCCCAGACGTCTGTCAGTCATTGTGAACACACAGTTCCTCAGACAACTCTGTCAGTCATGGTGAACACACAGTGCCCCACACCCCTCTGTCAGTCTTTGTGATCTCACAGTGCCTCAGACCTCTGTCATTCATTGTGAACACACAGTGACCCACAGCCCTCTGTCAGTCATTGTGATCTCACAGTGCCTCAGACCTCTGTCAGTCATTGTGAACACACAGTGCCCCACACCCCTCTGTCAGTCATTGTGAACACACAGTGCCACAGACCTCTGTCAGTCATTGTGAACACACAGTGCCACAGACCTCTGTCGGTCATCGTGAACACACAGTGCCTCAGACCTCTGTCAGTCATTGTGAACACACAGTGCCACACCCCTCTGTCAGTCATTGTGAACACACAGTGCCACAGACCTCTGTCGGTCATAGTGAACACACAGTGCCTCAGACCTCTGTCAGTCATTGTGAACACACAGTGCCCCAGACCTCTGTCAGTCATTGTGAACACACAGTGCCCCAGACCTCTGTCATTCATAGTGAACACACAGTTCCTCAGACCTCTGTCAGTCATTGCCAACACCCTGTGCCCCGACCTCTGTCAGTCATTGTGAACACACAGTGCCCCAGACCTCTGTCAGTCATTGTGAGCACACAGTGCCTACGGACCCTCTGTCAGTTATTGTGAACACAAAATATCCAAGACCTCTTTCAGTCATTGTGGACACACAGTGCCTGAAACCTCTGTCAGTCACTGTGAACACACAGTTCCTCAGATCTCTGTCATTCATTGTGAACACACAGTGCTCCAGACACCTCTGTCAGTCATTGCGAACACACAGTAACCCAGACACCTCTGTCAGTCATTGTGAACACACAGTAACCCAGACCCCTCTGTCAGTCATTGTGAATGCACAGTTCCCCAGACATCCGTCAGATATTGTGGACAAACAGTCAATAATTGTGGACACACAGTGCCCCAGACCTCTGTCAGTCATTGTGCACAAACTGTGCCTCAGACCTCTGTCAGTCATTTTGAACACCCAATGCCTCAGACCTCTGTCAGTCATTGTGAACACGCAGTAACCCAGACCTCTGGCAGTCTTTGTGAACACACAGTGCCTCAGGACCTCTGTTTGTTATTGTAAACACACAGCGCTCCAGACCTCTGTCAGTCATTGTGAACACATAGTGCCCCAGACCCCTCTGTCAGTCATTGTGGACGCACAGTGCAACAGACCTCTGTCAGTCATTGTGAACACTCAGTGCCTCAGACTTCTGTAAGTCATTGCGAACACACAGTGCCTCAGACCTCTGTCAGTCATTGTGAACACACAATGCCCCATACCTCTGTCAGTCATTGTTAACACACAATGCCCCAGACCGCTTTCAGTCATTGTGAACACACAATGCCCCACACCCCTCTGTCAGTCATTGTGGACACACAGTTCTCCAGACCCTTCTGTCAGTCATTGTGAACACACAGTGCCCCAGACCCCTCTGTCAGTCATTGTGAACACACAGTGCACCAGACCTCTGTCCGTCATTGTGAACACACAGTGCCCCAGACTTCTGTCAGTCATTGTGAACACACAGTGCATCAGAACTCTGTCAGTCATTGTGAACACACAGTAACCCAGACGCCTCTGTCAGTCATTGTGAACACACAGTAACCAAGACCCCTCTGTCAGTCAATTTGACCACACAGTGCCCCAGACCTCCGTCAGTTATTGTGGACAAACAGTCAATAATTGTGGACACACAGTGCCCCAGACCACTGTCAGTCATTGTGAACACACAGTTCCTCAGACCTATGTCAGTCATTTTGAAAACACTGTGCCTCAGACCTCTGTCAGTCATTTTGAACACACTGTGCACCAGACCACTGTCAGTCATTGTGAACACAAAGTGTCTCAGACCTCTGTCAGTCATTTTGAACAAACAGTGCCTCAGACCTCTGTCAGTCATTGTGAACACACAGTGCCTCAGACCTCTGTCAGTCATTGCCAACACCCTGTGCCCCGACCTCTGTCAGTCATTGTGATCACACATCTCCTCAGACCTCTGTCAGTTATTGTGGACACACAGTCAGTCATTGTGTACACACAGTGCCCCAGACCTCAGTCAGTCATTGTGAACACACAGTGTCTCAGACCTCTGTCAGTCATTGTGAACACACAGTGCCTCAGACCTCTGTCAGTCATTGTGAACACACAGTGCCTCAGACCTCTGTCAGTCATTGTGAAGACACAGTGCTCCAGAACTCTGTCAGTCATTGTGAACACACAGTGCCCCAGACCTCTGTCAGTCATTGTGAACATACAGTGCCTCACACCTCTGTCAGTCATTGTGAACACACAGTGCTCCAGACCTCTGTCAGTCATTGTGAACACACAATGCCCCAGACACCTCTGTCAGTCATTGTGGACACACAGTCAGTCATTGTGAACACATAGAGCCTCAGACCCCTCTATCATTTATTGTGGACACACAGTCAGTCATTGTGGACACACAGTGCCCCAGACGTCTGTCAGTCATTGTGAACACACAGTTCCTCAGACAACTCTGTCAGTCATGGTGAACACACAGTGCCCCACACCCCTCTGTCAGTCATTGTGATCTCACAGTGCCTCAGACCTCTGTCAGTCATTGTGAACACACAGTGACCCACACCCATCCGTCAGTCATTGTGATCTCACAGTGCCTCAGACCTCTGTCAGTCATTGTGAACACACAGTGCCACAGACCTCTGTCAGTCATTGTGAACACACAGTGCCACAGACCTCTGTCGGTCATCGTGAACACACAGTGCCTCAGACCTCTGTCAGTCATTGTGAACACACAGTGCCACACCCCTCTGTCAGTCATTGTGAACACACAGTGCCCCAGACCTCTGTCTGTCATTGTGAACACACAGTGCCTTAGAGCTCTGTCAGTGATTTTGAACACACAGTGCCTCAGGCCCCTCTGTCAGTCATTGGGAACAGACAGTGCCCCAAACCTAGTGAGTCATTGTGAACACACAGTGCCCCAGACTTCTGTCAGTCATTGTGAACACACAGTGCATCAGAACTCTGTCAGTCATTGTGAACACACAGTAACCCAGACACCTCTGTCAGTCATTGTGAACACACAGTAACCAAGACCCCTCTGTCAGTCAATTTGACCACACAGTGCCCCAGACCTCCGTCAGTTATTGTGGACAAACAGTCAATAATTGTGGACACACAGTGCCCCAGACCACTGTCAGTCATTGTGAACACACAGTTCCTCAGACCTATGTCAGTCATTTTGAAAACACTGTGCCTCAGACCTCTGTCAGTCATTTTGAACACACAGTGCACCAGACCACTGTCAGTCATTGTGAACACACAGTGTCTCAGACCTCTGTCAGTCATTGTGAACACACAGTGCCTCAGACCTCTGTCAGTCATTGTGAAGACACAGTGCTCCAGAACTCTGTCAGTCATTGTGAACACACAGTGCCCCAGACCTCTGTCAGTCATTGTGAACATACAGTGCCTCACACCTCTGTCAGTCATTGTGAACACACAGTGCTCCAGACCTCTGTCAGTCATTGTGAACACACAATGCCCCAGACACCTCTGTCAGTCATTGTGGACACACAGTCAGTCATTGTGAACAAATAGAGCCTCAGACCCCTCTATCATTTATTGTGGACACACAGTCAGTCATTGTGGACACACAGTGCCCCAGACGTCTGTCAGTCATTGTGAACACACAGTTCCTCAGACAACTCTGTCAGTCATGGTGAACACACAGTGCCCCACACCCCTCTGTCAGTCATTGTGATCTCACAGTGCCTCAGACCTCTGTCAGTCATTGTGAACACACAGTGCCCCACACCCATCTGTCAGTCATTGTGATCTCACAGTGCCTCAGACCTCTGTCAGTCATTGTGAACACACAGTGCCACAGACCTCTGTCAGTCATTGTGAACACACAGTGCCACAGACCTCTGTCGGTCATCGTGAACACACAGTGCCTCAGACCTCTGTCAGTCATTGTGAACACACAGTGCCACACCCCTCTGTCAGTCATTGTGAACACACAGTGCCCCAGACCTCTGTCTGTCATTGTGAACACACAGTGCCTTAGAGCTCTGTCAGTGATTGTGAACACACAGTGCCTCAGAACTCTGTCAGTTATTGTGGACACACAGTCAGTCTTTCTGGACACACAGTGCCCCAGACCTCTGTCAGTCATTGTGAACACACAGTGCCTCAGACCCCTCTGTCAGTCATTGTGAACACAGAGTGCCTCAGACCTCTGTCAGTTATTGTGGACACACAGTCATCATTGTGAACACACGGTGCCCCAGACATCTCTGTCATTCATTGTGAAAACACAGTGCCTCAGACCTCTGTCAGTTATTGTGGACACACAGTCCGTCATTGTGAACACACAGTGCCCCAGACCTCTGTCAGTCATTGTGAACACACAATGCCCCAGACCTCTGTCATTCATTGTGAACACACAGTGCCCCACACTCCTCGGTCAGTCATTGTGAACACACAGTTTTTGAGACCTCTGTCAGTCATTGTGAACACACAGTTCCCCAGACCCCTGTCAGTCATTGTGAACACGCAGTGCCCAGGACCTCTGTCAGTCATTGTGAAGACACAGTCCCCTGACCTCCGTCGATCATTGTGAACACACCGAGTCTCTGTAATCTGTCAGTCATTGTGAACACACAGTGCCCCAGACCTCTGTCTGTCATTGTGAACACACAGTGCCTTAGACCTCTGTCAGTGATTGTGGACACACAGTGCCTCAGGCCCCTCTGTCAGTCATTGGGAACAGACAGTGCCCCAAAACCTGTGAGTCATTGTGAACACACAGTGCCCCAGACCTCTGTCAGTCTTTGAGGACACACAGTGCCCCAGACCTCTGTCAGTCATTGTGAACACACAGTGCCTCAGACCCCTCTGTCAGTCATTGTGAACAGAGAGTGCCTCAGACCTCTGTCAGTTATTGTGGACACACAGTCATCATTGTGAACACACGGTGCCCCAGACATCTCTGTCATTCATTGTGAAAACACAGTGCCTCAGACCTCTGTCAGTTATTGTGGACACACAGTCCGTCATTGTGAACACACAGTGCCCCAGACCTCTGTCAGTCATTGTGAACACACAATGCCCCAGACCTCTGTCATTCATTGTGAACACACAGTGCCCCACACTCCTCGGTCAGTCATTGTGAACACACAGTTTTTGAGACCTCTGTCAGTCATTGTGAACACACAGTTCCCCAGACCCCTGTCAGTCATTGTGAACACGCAGTGCCCAGGACCTCTGTCAGTCATTGTGAACACACACTGAATCATTGTGAACAAACAGTGCCCCTGACCTCCGTCAGGCATTGTGAACACACAGTGCCTTAGACCTCTGTCAGTGATTGTGAACACACAGTGCCTCAGGCCCCTCTGTCAGTCATTGGGAACAGACAGTGCCCCAAACCCTGTGAGTTGTTGTGAACACACAGTGCCCCAGACCTCTGTCAGTCATTGTGAACACACAGTTCCTCAGACCTCTGTCAGTCATTGTGAACACACAGTGCCTCAGACCTCTGTCAGTCATTGTGGAAACACAGTCAGTCATTGTGGACACACAGAGCCCCAGACCTCTGTCAGTCATTGTGAACACACAGTGCCTCAGACTCTGTCAGTTATTGTGGACACACAGTCAGTCATTGTGGACACACAGTGCCCCAGACCTCTTTAGTCATTGTGAACACACAGTGCCTCAGACCCCTCTGTCAGTCATTGTGAACACACAGTGCCCCAGACCCCTGTCAGTCATTGTGAACACACAGTGCCCCAGACCTCTGTCAGTCATTGTGAACACACACTCAATCATTGTGAACACACATTGACACAGACCTCTGTCAAGAATTGTGAACACACAGTCCCCTGACCTCCATCGATCATTGTGAACACACAGTGGCTCAGAAATCTGTCAGTCATTGTGAACACACAGTGCCCCACACCTCTGTCAGTCATTGTGAACACACACTCAATCATTGTGAACACACACTGACACAGACCTCTGTCAGGCATTGTGAACACACAGTCACCTGACCTCCGTCGATCGTTGTGAACACACCGAGTCTCTGAACCTGACAGTCATTGTGAACACACAGTGCCCCAGACAACTCTGTCAGTCATTGTGAACACACAGTAACCCAGACCCCTCTGTCAGTCATTGTGAACACACAGTAACCCAGACCTCTCTGTCAGTCATGGTGAACACACAGTGCCTCAGGACCCTCTGTCAGTTATTGTGAACACACAGTGATCCAGACCTCTGTCAGTCATTTTGAACACACAGTGCCCCAGACTTCTGTCAGTCATTGTGAACACACAGTGCCTCAGACCTCTGTCAGTCATTGTGAACACACAGTAACCGTGACCCCTCTGTCAGTCATATTGAACACACAGTAACCCAGACCTTTGTCAGTCATTGTAAACACGCACTAAACCAGACCTTTGTCAGTCATCGTGAACACACAGTTCTCCAGACCCCTTTGGCAGTCATTGTGAACACACAGTGCCCCAGACCTCTCTGTCAGTCATTGTGAACACACAGTGCCCCAGATCCCTCTGTCAGTCATTGTGAACACAGAATGCCCCAGACCTCTGTCAGTCATTGTGAACACACAGTGCTCCCCACCCTTCTGTCAGTCATTGTGAACGCATAGTTTTTTAGACCAATGTCAGTCATTGTGAACACACAGTTCCCCAGACCCCTGTCAGTCATTGTGAATGCACAGTGCCCCAGACCTCTGTCAGTGATTGTGAACACACAGTGCCTCAGGCCCCTCTGTCAGTCATTGGGAACAGACAGTGCCCCAAACCCGGTGAGTCATTGTGAACAAACAGTGACCCAGACCTCTGTCAGTCATTGTGAACACACAGTGCCTCAGAACTCTGTCAGTCATGGTGAACACACAGTGCCTCAGACCTCTGTCAGTTATTGTGGACACACATCAGTCATTGCGGATACACAGTGCCCCAGACCTCTGTCAGTCATTGTGAACACACAGTGCCTCAGACCCCTCTGTCAGTCATTGTGAACACAAAGTGCCTCAGATCTCTGTCGGTCATCGTGAACACACAGTTACTCAGATCTCTGTCAGTCATTGTGAACACACACTCAATCATTGTGAACACACACTGACACAGACCTCTGTCAGGCATTGTGAACACACAGTCCCCTGACCTCTGTCTGTCATTGTGAACACACAGTGCCTCAGGCCCCTCTGTCAGTCATTGTGAACACACAGAGCCCCAGATTTTTTAAGTCATTGTGAACACACAGTCCTCTGATCTCTGTCATTCATTGTGAACACACAGTGCTTGAGACACCTCTGTCAGTCATTGCGAACACACAGTAACCCAGACACCTCTGTCAGTCATTGTGAACACACAGTAAACCAGACCCCTCTGTCAGTCATTGTGAACACACAGAGCCCCAGACGTCCGTCAGTTATTGTGGACAAACAGTCAATAATTGTGGACACACAGTGCCCCAGACTTCTGTCAGTCATTGTGAACACACAGTAACCCAGACCCCTCTGTCAGTCATGGTGAACACACAGTAACCCAGACCTTTGTCAGTCATTGTAAACACGCACTAACCCAGACCTCTGTCAGTCATCGTGAACACACAGTGCCTCAGGACCCTCTGTCAGTCATTGTGAACACACAGTGCTCCAGACTGTTCTGTCAGTCATTGTGAACACGCAGTACCCCAGTTGCCTCTGTCAGTCATTGTGGACACACAGTGCACCTGACCCCTCTGTCAGTCATTGTGAACACACAGTTCTCCAGACCCCTTTGTCAGTCATTGTGAACACACAGTGCCCCAGACCTCTCTGTCAGTCATTGTGAACACACAGTGCCCCAGATCCCTCTGTCAGTCATTGTGAACACACAATGCCCCAGACCTCTGTCAGTCATTATGAACACACAGCGCCCCACACCCCTCTGTCAGTCATTGTGAACACACAGTTTTTCAGAACTCTGTCAGTCATTGTGAACACACAGTGCCCCAGACCTCTGTCAGTCATTGTGAACACACAGTTCCTCAGCTCTCCGTCAGTCATTGCGAACACAAAGTGCCCCAGAACCCTGTCAGTCATTGTGAACACACAGTGCCCCAGACCTCTGTCAGGCATTGTGAAGACACAGTCCCCTGACCTCCGTCGATCATTGTGAACACACCGAGTCTCTGTAATCTGTCAGTCATTGTGAACACACAGTGCCCCAGACCTCTGTCTGTCATTGTGAACACACAGTGCCTTAGACCTCTGTCAGTGATTGTGGACACACAGTGCCTCAGGCCCCTCTGTCAGTCATTGGGAACAGACAGTGCCCCAAAACCTGTGAGTCATTGTGAACACACAGTGCCCCAGACCTCTGTCAGTCATTGTGAACACACAGTGCCTCAGACCTCTGTCAGTCATTGTGAACACACAGTGCCTCAGAACTCTGTCAGTTATTGTGGACACACAGTCAGTCTTTGTGGACACACAGTGCCCCAGACCTCTGTCAGTCATTGTGAACACACAGTGCCTCAGACCCCTCTTTCAGTCATTGTGAACACAGAGTGCCTCAGACCTCTGTCAGTTATTGTGGACACACAGTCATCATTGTGAACACACAGTGTCCCAGACACCTCTGCCATTCATTCTGAACACACAGTGCCTCAGACCTCTGTCAGTAATTGTGGACACACAGTCAGTCATTGTGAACACAAAGTGCCCCCGACCTCTGTCAGTCATTGTGAACACACAATGCCCCAGACCTCTGTCAGTCATTGTGAACACACAGTGCCCCACAATCCTCGGTCAGTCATTGTGAACACACAGTTTTTGAGACCTGTCAGGCATTGTGAACCCACAGTGCCCCAGACCCCTGTCAGTCATTGTGAGCACACAGAGCCCCAGACCTCTGTCAGTCATTGTGAACACACACTCAATCATTGTGAACAAACAGTGCCCCAGACCTCTGTCAGGCATTGTGAACACACAGTGCCTTAAACCTCTGTCAGTGATTGTGTACACACAGTGCCTCAGGCCCCTCTGTCAGTCTTTGGGAACAGACAGTGCCCCAAAGCCTGTGAGTCATTGTGAACACACAGTGCCTCAGACCTCTGTCAGTCATTGTGGACACACAGTCAGTCATTGTGGACACACAGTGCCCCAGACCTCTGTAAGTCATTGTGAACTCACAGTGCCTCAGACCCCTCTGTCAGTCATTGTGAACACACAGTGCCTCAGATCTCTGTCGGTCATTGTGAACACACAGTTCCTCAGATCTCTGTCAGTCATTGAGAACACACAGCGCCCCAGACCTCTGTCAGTTATTGTGAACACGCACTCAATCATTGTGAACACACACTGACACAGACCTCTGTTATGCATTGTGAACACACTGTCCCCTGACCTCTATCGATCACTGTGAACACACAGTGGCTCAGAAATCTGTCAGTCATTGTGAACACACAGTGCCCCACACTTCTGTCTGTCATTGTGAACAAACAGTGCCTCAGACCTCTGTCAGTCATTGTGAACACACAGTGCCTCAGGCCCCTCTGTCAGTCATTGTGAACACACAGAGCCCCAGATCTTTTCAGTCATTGTGAACACACAGTCCCCTGATCTCTGTCATTCATTGTGAACACACAGTGCTCGAGACACCTCTGTCAGTCATTGCGAACACACAGTAACCCAGACACCTCTGTCAGTCATTGTGAACACACAGTAACCCAGACCCCTCTGTCAGTCATTGTGAACATACAGTGCCCCAGATGTCCGTCAGTTACTGTGGACAAACAGTCAATAATTGTGGACACACAGTGCCCCAGACCTCTGTCAGTCATTGTGAACACACAGTGCCTCAGCCCTCTGTCAGTCATTGTGAACACACAGTAACCCAGACCCCTCTGTCAGTCAAAATGAACACACAGTAACCCAGACCTTTGTCAGTCATTGTAAACATGCACTAAACCAGACCTCTGTCAGTCATCGTGAACACACAGTTCTCCAGACCCCTTTGGCAGTCATTGTGAACACACAGTGCCCCAGACCTCTCTGTCAGTCATTGTGAACACACAGTGCCCCAGATCCCTCTGTCAGTCATTGTGAACACAGAATACCCCAGACCTCTGTCAGTCATTGTGAACACACAGTGCTCAACACCCATCTGTCAGTCATTGTGAACACACAGTTTTTTAGACCAGTGTCAGTCATTGTGAACACACAGTGCCCCAGACCCCTGTCAGTCATTGTGAACGCACAGTGCCCCAGACCTCTGTCTGTCATTGTGAACACACAGTGCCTAAGAACTCTGTCAGTGATTGTGAACACACAGTGCCTCAGGCCCCTCTGTCAGTCATTGGGAACAGACAGTGCCCCAAACCCGGTGAGTCATTGTGAGCAAACAGTGCCCCAGACCTCTGTCAGTCATTGTGAACACACAGTGCCTCAGATCTCTGTCTGTCATTGTGAACACACAGTGCCTCAGACCTCTGTCAGTTATTGTGGACACACAGTCAGTCATTGTGGACACACAGTGCCCCAGACCTCTGTCAGTCATTGTGAACACACAGTGCCTCAGACCCCTCTGTCAGACATTGTGAACACACAGTGCCTCAGATCTCTGTCGGTCATCGTGAACACACAGTTCCTCAGATCTCTGTCAGTCATTGAGAACACACAGCGCCCCAGACCTCTGTCAGTCATTGTGAACACACACTCAATCATTGTGAACACACACTGACACAGAGCTCTGTTATGCATTGTGAACACACAGTCCCCTGACCTCCATCGATCATTGTGAACACACAGTGGCTCAGAAATCTGTCAGTCATTGTGAACACACAGTGCCCCAGACCTCTGTCTGTCATTGTGAACACACAGTGCCTCAGGCCCCTCTGTCAGTCATTGTGAACACACAGAGCCCCAGATTTTTTCAGTCATTGTGAACACACAGTCCCCTGATCTCTGTCGTTCATTGTAAACACACAGTGCTCGAGACACCTCTGTCAGTCATTGCGAACACACAGTAACCCAGACACCTCTGTCAGTCATTGTGAACACACAGTAACCCAGACCCCTCTGTCAGTCATTGTGAACACACATTGCCCCAGACGTCCGTCAGTTATTGTGGACAAACAGTCAATAATTGTGGACACAAAATGCCCCAGACTTCTGTCAGTCATTGTGAACACACAGTAACCCAGACCCCTCTGTCAGTCATGGTGAACACACAGTAACCCAGACCTTTGTCAGTCATTGTAAACATGCACTAACCCAGACCTCTGTCAGTCATCGTGAACACACAGTGCCTCAGGACCCTCTGTCAGTCATTGTGAACACACAGTGCTCCAGACTGTTCTGTCAGTCATTGTGAACACGCAGTGCCCCAGACGCCTCTGTCAGTCATTGTGGAGACACAGCGCACCTGACCCCTCTGTCAAACATTGTGAACACACAGTTCTCCAGACCCCTTTGTCAGTCATTGTGAACACACAGTGCCTCAGACCTCTCTGTCAGTCATTGTGAACACACAGTGCCTCAGGCCCCTCTGTCAGTCATTGGGAACAGACAGTGCCCCAAACCCGGTGAGTCATTGTGAGCAAACAGTGCCCCAGACCTCTGTCAGTCATTGTGAACAGACAGTGCCTCAGATCTCTGTCAGTCATTGGGAACACACAGTGCCTCAGACCTCTGTCAGTTATTGTGGACACACAGTCAGTCATTGTGGACACACAGTGCCCCAGACCTCTGTCAGTCATTGTGAACACACAGTGCCTCAGACCCCTCTTTCAGTCATTGTGAACACACAGTGCCTCAGATCTCTGTCGGTCATTGTGAACACACAGTTCCTCAGATCTCTGTCAGTCATTGAGAACACACAGCGCCCCAGACCTCTGTCAGTTATTGTGAACACACACTCAATCATTGTGAACACACACTGACACAGAGCTCTGTTATGCATTGTGAACACACAGTCCCCTGAACTCCATCGATCATTGTGAACACACAGTGGCTCAGAAATCTGTCAGTCATTGTGAACACACAGTAACCCAGTCCCCTCTGTCAGTCATGGTGAACACACAGAAACCCAGACCTTTGTCAGTGATTGTAAACACGCACTAACCCAGACCTCTGTCAGTCATCGTGAACACACAGTGCCCCACACTTCTGTCTGTCATTGTGAACAAACAGTGCCTCAGACCTCTGTCAGTCATTGTGAACACACAGTGCCTCAGGCCCCTCTGTCAGTCATTGTGAACACACAGAGCCCCAGATCTTTTCAGTCATTGTGAACACACAGTCCCCTGATCTCTGTCATTCATTGTGAACACACAGTGCTCGAGACACCTCTGTCAGTCATTGTGAACACACAGTAACCCAGACACCTCTGTCAGTCATTGTGAACACACAGTAACCCAGACCCCTCTGTCAGTCATTGTGAACATACAGTGCCCCAGATGTCCGTCAGTTACTGTGGACAAACAGTCAATAATTGTGGACACACAGTGCCCCAGACTTCTGTCAGTCATTGTGAACACACAGTGCCTCAGCCCTCTGTCAGTCATTGTGAACACACAGTAACCCAGACCCCTCTGTCAGTCAAAATGAACACACAGTAACCCAGACCTTTGTCAGTCATTGTAAACATGCACTAAACCTGACCTCTGTCAGTCATCATGAACACACAGTTCTCCAGACCCCTTTGGCAGTCATTGTGAACACACAGTGCCCCAGACCTCTCTGTCAGTCATTGTGAACACACAGTGCCCAGATCCCTCTGTCAGTCATTGTGAACACAGAATGCCCCAGACCTCTGTCAGTCATTGTGAACACACAGTGCTCAACACCCATCTGTCAGTCATTGTGAACACACAGTTTTTTAGACCAGTGTCAGTCATTGTGAACACACAGTGCCCCAGACCCCTGTCAGTCATTGTGAACGCACAGTGCCCCAGACCTCTGTCTGTCATTGTGAACACACAGTGCCTAAGAACTCTGTCAGTGATTGTGAACACACAGTGCCTCAGGCCCCTCTGTCAGTCATTGGGAACAGACAGTGCCCCAAACCCGGTGAGTCATTGTGAGCAAACAGTGCCCCAGACCTCTGTCAGTCATTGTGAACACACAGTGCCTCAGATCTCTGTCTGTCATTGTGAACACACAGTGCCTCAGACCTCTGTCAGTTATTGTGGACACACAGTCAGTCATTGTGGACACACAGTGCCCCAGACCTCTGTCAGTCATTGTGAACACACAGTGCCTCAGACCCCTCTGTCAGACATTGTGAACACACAGTGCCTCAGATCTCTGTCGGTCATCGTGAACACACAGTTCCTCAGATCTCTGTCAGTCATTGTGAACACACAGCGCCCCAGACCTCTGTCAGTCATTGTGAACACACACTCAATCATTGTGAACACACACTGACACAGAGCTCTGTTATGCATTGTGAACACACAGTCCCCTGACCTCCATCGATCATTGTGAACACACAGTGGCTCAGAAATCTGTCAGTCATTGTGAACACACAGTGCCCCAGACCTCTGTCTGTCATTGTGAACACACAGTGCCTCAGGCCCCTCTGTCAGTCATTGTGAACACACAGAGCCCCAGATTTTTTCAGTCATTGTGAACACACAGTCCCCTGATCTCTGTCGTTCATTGTAAACACACAGTGCTCGAGACACCTCTGTCAGTCATTGCGAACACACAGTAACCCAGACACCTCTGTCAGTCATTGTGAACACACAGTAACCCAGACCCCTCTGTCAGTCATTGTGAACACACATTGCCCCAGACGTCCGTCAGTTATTGTGGACAAACAGTCAATAATTGTGGACACAAAATGCCCCAGACTTCTGTCAGTCATTGTGAACACACAGTAACCCAGACCCCTCTGTCAGTCATGGTGAACACACAGTAACCCAGACCTTTGTCAGTCATTGTAAACACGCACTAACCCAGACCTCTGTCAGTCATCGTGAACACACAGTGCCTCAGGACCCTCTGTCAGTCATTGTGAACACACAGTGCTCCAGACTGTTCTGTCTGTCATTGTGAACACGCAGTGCCCCAGACGCCTCTGTCAGTCATTGTGGAGACACAGCGCACCTGACCCCTCTGTCAAACATTGTGAAC
Organism: Carcharodon carcharias; assembly: GCF_017639515.1. Lineage (NCBI taxonomy): Eukaryota > Metazoa > Chordata > Chondrichthyes > Lamniformes > Lamnidae > Carcharodon > Carcharodon carcharias. The sequence goes on along the minus strand of NC_054470.1, from coordinate 197,695,190 downwards.
ACACAGTTCTCCAGACCCCTTTGTCAGTCATTGTGAACACACAGTGCCTCAGACCTCTCTGTCAGTCATTGTGAACACACAGTGCCTCAGGCCCCTCTGTCAGTCATTGGGAACAGACAGTGCCCCAAACCCGGTGAGTCATTGTGAGCAAACAGTGCCCCAGACCTCTGTCAGTCATTGTAAACAGACAGTGCCTCAGATCTCTGTCAGTCATTGGGAACACACAGTGCCTCAGACCTCTGTCAGTTATTGTGGACACACAGTCAGTCATTGTGGACACACAGTGCCCCAGACCTCTGTCAGTCATTGTGAACACACAGTGCCTCAGACCCCTCTTTCAGTCATTGTGAACACACAGTGCCTCAGATCTCTGTCGGTCATTGTGAACACACAGTTCCTCAGATCTCTGTCAGTCATTGAGAACACACAGCGCCCCAGACCTCTGTCAGTTATTGTGAACACACACTCAATCATTGTGAACACACACTGACACAGAGCTCTGTTATGCATTGTGAACACACAGTCCCCTGACCTCCATCGATCATTGTGAACACACAGTGGCTCAGAAATCTGTCAGTCATTGTGAACACACAGTAACCCAGTCCCCTCTGTCAGTCATGGTGAACACACAGAAACCCAGACCTTTGTCAGTGATTGTAAACACGCACTAACCCAGACCTCTGTCAGTCATCGTGAACACACAGTGCCTCAGGACCCTCTGTCAGTCATTGTGAACACACAGTCCTCTGATCTCTGTCATTCATTGTGAACACACAGTGCTCGAGACACCTCTGTCAGTCTTTGCGAACACACAGTAACCCAGACACCTCTGTCAGTCATTGTGAACACACAGTAACCCAGACCCCTTTGTCTGTCATTGTGAACACTCAGTGCCCCAGACCTCCGTCAGTTATTGTGGACAAACAGTTAATAATTGTGGACACACAGTGCCCCAGACCTCTGTCAGTCATTGTGAACACACAGTAACCCAGATCTCTGTCAGTCATTGTGAACACGCAGTAACCCAGACCTCTGTCAGTCATTGTGAACACGCAGTGCCTCAGAACTCGGTCAGTCATTGTGAGCACACAGTGCCTCAGGACCCTCTGTCAGTCATTGTGAACACACAGTGCCCCAGACCTCTGTCAGTCATTGTGAACACACAGTTCCTCAGATCTCCGTCAGTCATTGCGAACACAAAGTGCCCCAGACCCCTGTCAGTCATTGTGAACACACAGTGCCCCAGACCTCTGTCAGTCATTGTGAACACACACTCAATCATTGTGAACACACACTGACACAGACCTCTGTCAGGCATTGTGAAGACACAGTCCCCTGACCTCCGTCGATCATTGTGAACACACCGTGTCTCTGAAATCTGTCAGTCATTGTGAACACACAGTGCCCCAGACCTCTGTCTGTCATTGTGAACACACAGTGCCTTAGACCTCTGTCAGTGATTGTGAACACACAGTGCCTCAGGCCTCTCTGTCAGTCATTGGGAACAGACAGTGCCCCAAACCCTGGGAGTCATTGTGAACGCACAGTGCCCCAGACCTCTGTCAGTCATTGTGAGCACAAACTGCCTCAGACCTCTGTAAGTCATTGTGAACACACAGTGCCTCAGACCCCTCTGTCAGGCATGGTGAACACACAGTGCCTCAGACCTCTGTCAGTCACTGTGGACACACAGTAAGTCATTGTGAACACACACTGCCCCAGACACCTCTGTCATTCATTGTGAAAACACAGTGCCTCAGACCTCTGTCAGTTATTGTGGACACACAGTAACCCAGACCCCTCTGTCAGTCATTGTGAACACACAGTAACCCAGACCCCTCTGTCAGTCATGGTGAACACACATTAACCCAGACCTCTGTCAGTCATTGTGAACACACAGTAACCCCGACATCTGTCAGTCATTGTGAACACGCAGTGCCTCAGACCTCTGTCAGTCATTGTGAACACACAGTGCCTCAGGACACTCTGTCAGTTATTGTGAACACACAGCGCTCCATACCTCTATCAATCATTGTGAACACAGAGTTCCTCATACCTCTTTCAGTCGTTGCGAACACACAGACCTCCAGACCTCTGTCAGTCATTTTGAACACACAGTGCTCCAGACCTCTGTCAGCCATTGTGAACACACAGTGCCTCAGACCTCTGTCAGTCATTGTGAACACACAGTGCCTCAGACCTCTGTCAGTTATTGTGGAAACACAGTCAGTCATTGTGAACGCACAGTGCCCCAGACCTCTGTCAGTCATTGTGAACACACAGTGCCTCAGAACTCTGTCAGTCATTGTGAACACACAGTGCCTCAGACCTCTGTCAGTCATTGTGAACACACAGTGCCTCTGACCTCTGTCAGTTATAGTGGACACACAGTCATTCATTGTGAACACACAGTGCTCGAGACACCTCTGTCAGTCATTGTGAACACGCAGTAACCCAGACCTCTGTCAGTCATTGTGAACACGCAGTGCCTCAGAACTCGGTCAGTCATTGTGAGCACACAGTGCCTCAGGACCCTCTGTCAGTCATTGTGAACACACAGTGCCCCAGACCTCTGTCAGTCATTGTGAACACACAGTTCCTCAGATCTCCGTCAGTCATTGCGAACACAAAGTGCCCCAGACCCCTGTCAGTCATTGTGAACACACAGTGCCCCAGACCTCTGTCAGTCATTGTGAACACACACTCAATCATTGTGAACACACACTGACACAGACCTCTGTCAGGCATTGTGAAGACACAGTCCCCTGACCTCCGTCGATCATTGTGAACACACCGTGTCTCTGAAATCTGTCAGTCATTGTGAACACACAGTGCCCCAGACCTCTGTCTGTCATTGTGAACACACAGTGCCTCAGGCCTCTCTGTCAGTCATTGGGAACAGACAGTGCCCCAAACCCTGGGAGTCATTGTGAACGCACAGTGCCCCAGACCTCTGTCAGTCATTGTGAGCACAAACTGCCTCAGACCTCTGTAAGTCATTGTGAACACACAGTGCCTCAGACCCCTCTGTCAGGCATGGTGAACACACAGTGCCTCAGACCTCTGTCAGTCACTGTGGACACACAGTAAGTCATTGTGAACACACACTGCCCCAGACACCTCTGTCATTCATTGTGAAAACACAGTGCCTCAGACCTCTGTCAGTTATTGTGGACACCCAGTAACCCAGACCCCTCTGTCAGTCATTGTGAACACACAGTAACCCAGACCCCTCTGTCAGTCATGGTGAACACACATTAACCCAGACCTCTGTCAGTCATTGTGAACACACAGTAACCCCGACATCTGTCAGTCATTGTGAACACGCAGTGCCTCAGACCTCTGTCAGTCATTGTGAACACACAGTGCCTCAGGACACTCTGTCAGTTATTGTGAACACACAGCGCTCCATACCTCTATCAATCATTGTGAACACAGAGTGCCTCATACCTCTTTCAGTCGTTGCGAACACACAGACCTCCAGACCTCTGTCAGTCATTTTGAACACACAGTGCTCCAGACCTCTGTCAGTCATTGTGAACACACAGTGCCTCAGACCTCTGTCAGTCATTGTGAACACACAGTGCCTCAGACCTCTGTCAGTTATTGTGGAAACACAGTCAGTCATTGTGAACGCACAGTGCCCCAGACCTCTGTCAGTCATTGTGAACACACAGTGCCTCAGAACTCTGTCAGTCATTGTGAACACACAGTGCCTCAGACCTCTGTCAGTCATTGTGATCACACAGTGCCTCTGACCTCTGTCAGTTATAGTGGACACACAGTCATTCATTGTGAACACACAGTGCTCGAGACACCTCTGTCAGTCATTGCGAACACACAGTAACCCAGACACCTCTGTCAGTCATTGTGAACACACAGTAACCCAGACCCCTTTGTCTGTCATTGTGAACACTCAGTGCCCCAGACCTCCGTCAGTTATTGTGGACAAACAGTTAATAATTGTGGACACACAGTGCCCCAGACCTCTGTCAGTCATTGTGAACACACAGTAACCCAGATCTCTGTCAGTCATTGTGAACACGCAGTAACCCGGACCTCTGTCAGTCATTGTGAACACGCAGTGCCTCAGAACTCGGTCAGTCATTGTGAGCACACAGTGCCTCAGGACCCTCTGTCAGTCATTGTGAACACACAGTGCCCCAGACCTCTGTCAGTCATTGTGAACACACAGTTCCTCAGATCTCCGTCAGTCATTGCGAACACAAAGTGCCCCAGACCCCTGTCAGTCATTGTGAACACACAGTGCCCCAGACCTCTGTCAGTCATTGTGAACACACACTCAATCATTGTGAACACACACTGACACAGACCTCTGTCAGGCATTGTGAAGACACAGTCCCCTGACCTCCGTCGATCATTGTGAACACACCGTGTCTCTGAAATCTGTCAGTCATTGTGAACACACAGTGCCCCAGACCTCTGTCTGTCATTGTGAACACACAGTGCCTTAGACCTCTGTCAGTGATTGTGAACACACAGTGCCTCAGGCCTCTCTGTCAGTCATTGGGAACAGACAGTGCCCCAAACCCTGGGAGTCATTGTGAACACACAGTGCCCCAGACCTCTGTCAGTCATTGTGAGCACAAACTGCCTCAGACCTCTGTAAGTCATTGTGAACACACAGTGCCTCAGACCCCTCTGTCAGGCATGGTGAACACACAGTGCCTCAGACCTCTGTCAGTCACTGTGGACACACAGTAAGTCATTGTGAACACACACTGCCCCAGACACCTCTGTCATTCATTGTGAAAACACAGTGACTCAGACCTCTGTCAGTTATTGTGGACACCCAGTAACCCAGACCCCTCTGTCAGTCACTGTGAACACACAGTAACCCAGAACCCTCTGTCAGTCATGGTGAACACACATTAACCCAGACCTCTGTCAGTCATTGTGAACACACAGTAACCCCGACATCTGTCAGTCATTGTGAACATGCAGTGCCTCAGACCTCTGTCAGTCATTGTGAACACACAGCGCACCATACCTCTATCAATCATTGTGAACACAGAGTGCCTCATACCTCTTTCAGTCGTTGCGAACACACAGACCTCCAGACCTCTGTCAGTCATTTTGAACACACAGTGCTCCAGACCTCTGTCAGTCATTGTGAACACACAGTGCCTCAGACCTCTGTCAGTCATTGTGAACACACAGTGCCTCAGACCTCTGTCAGTTATTGTGGAAACACAGTCAGTCATTGTGAAAGCACAGTGCCCCAGACCTCTGTCAGTCATTGTGAACACACAGTGCCTCAGACCTCTGTCAGTCATTGTGAACACACAGTGCCCCAGACCCCTCTGTCACTCATTGTGAACACACAGTAGCCCAGACCCCTCTGTCAGTCATTGTGAACACACAGTGCCTCATACCTCTTTCAGTCGTTGCGATCACACAGTGTTCAAGACCTCTGTCAGTCATTTTGAACACACTGTGCTCCAGACCTCTGTCAGTCATTGTGAACACACAGTGCCTCAGACCTCTGTCAGTCATTGTGAACACACACTCAGTCATTGTGAACACACACTGACACAGACCTCTGTCAGGCATTGCGAACACAAAGTCCCCTGAACTCCGTCGATCATTGTGAACACACAGTGGCTCAGAAGTCTGTCAGTCATTGTGAACACACAGTGCCTCAGATCTCTGTCAGTCAATGTGAACACATCGTGCTCCAGATCTCTGTCAGTCATTGTGAACAAATAGTTCTCCAGACCTATGTCATTCATTGTGAACACACAGTTCCTCAGAACTCTGTCAGTCATTGAGAACACACAGTGCTCCAGACCTCTGTCAGTCATTGTGAACACACACTCAATCATTGTGAACACACACTGACACAGACCTCTGTTATGCATTGTGAACACACAGTCCCCTGACCTCCATCGATCATTGTGAACACACAGTGGCTCAGAAATCTGTCAGTCATTTTGAACACACAGTGCCCCAGACCTCTGTCTGTCATTGTGAACACACAGTAACCCACACCCCTCTGTCAGTCATTGTGAACACACAGAGCCCCAGATTTTTTCTGTCATTGTGAACACACAGTCCCCTGATCTCTGTCATTCATTGTGAACACACAGTGCTCCAGACACCTCTGTCAGTCATTGCGAACACACAGTAACCCAGACACCTCTGTCAGTCATTGTGAACACACAGTAACCCAGACCCCTCTGTCAGTCATTGTGAACACACAGTGCCCCAGATGTCCGTCAGTTATTGTGGACAAACAGTCAATAATTGTGGACACAAAGTGCCCCAGACTACTGTCAGTCATTTTGAACCCACAGTAAACCACACCCCTCTGTCAGTCATTGTGAACACACAGTAACCCAGACCTTTGTCAGTCATTGTAAACACGCACTAACCCAGACCTCTGTCAGTCATCGTGAACACACAGTGCCTCAGGACCCTCTGTCAGTCATTGTGAACACACAATGCTCCAGACTGTTCTGTCAGTCATTGTGAACACGCAGTGCCCCAGACGCCTCTGTCAGTCATTGAGGACACACAGTGCACCTGACCCCTCTGTCAAACATTGTGAACACACAGTTCTCCAGACCCCTTTGTCAGTCATTGTGAACACACAGTGCCCCAGACCTCTCTGTCAGTCATTGTGAACACACAGTGCCCCAGATCCCTCTGTCAGTCATTGTGAACACACAATGCCCCAGACCTCTGTCAGTCATTGTGAACACACAGCTCCCCACACCCCTCTGACAGTCATTGTGAACACACAGTTTTTCAGACCTCTGTCAGTCATTGTGAACACACAGTGCCCCAGACCTCTGTCAGTCATTGTGAACACACAGTTCCTCAGATCTCCGTCAGTCATTGCGAACACAAAGTGCCCCAGACCACTGTCAGTCATTGTGAACACACAGTGCCCCAGACCTCTGTCAGTCATTGTGAACACACCCTCAATCATTGTGAACACACACTGACACAGACCTCTGTCAGGCATTGTGAAGACACAGTCCCCTGACATCCGTCGATCATTGTGAACACACCGAGTCTCTGAAATCTGTCAGTCATTGTGAACACACAGTGCCCCAGACCTCTGTCTGTCATTGTGAAGACACAGTGCCTTAGACCTCTGTCAGTGATTGTGAACACACAGTGCCTCAGGCCCCTCTGTCAGTCATTGGGAACAGACTGTGCCCCAAACCCTGGGAGTCATTGTGAACACACAGTGCCCCAGACCTCTGTCAGTCATTGTGAACACACACTGCCTCAGACCTCTGTCAGTCATTGTGAACACACAGTGCCTCAGACCCCTCTGTCAGTCATGGTGAACACACAGTGCCTCAGACCTCTGTCAGTTATGGTGGACACACAGTCAGTCATTGTGAACACACAGTGCCCCAGACACCTCTGTCATTCATTGTGAACACACAGTCCCTCAGACCTCTGTCAGTTATTGTGGACACACCGTCAGTCATTGTGAACACACAGTGCCCCAGACACCTCTGTCAGTCATTGTGAACACACAGCAACCCAGACACCTCTGTCAGTCATTGTGAACACACAGTAACCCAGACCCCTCTGTCAGTCATGGTGAACACACATTAACCCAGACCTCTGTCAGTCATTGTGAACACACAGTAACCCCGACATCTGTCAGTCATTGTGAACACGCAGTGCCTCAGACCTCTGTCAGTCATTGTGAACACACAGTGCCTCAGGACACTCTGTCAGTTATTGTGAACACACAGCGCTCCATACCTCTATCAATCATTGTGAACACAGAGTGCCTCATACCTCTTTAAGTCGTTGCGAACACACAGACCTCCAGACCTCTATCAGTCATTTTGAACACACAGTGCTCCAGACCTCTGTCAGTCATTGTGAACACACAGTGCCTCAGACGTCTGTCAGTCATTGTGAACACACAGTGCCTCAGACCTCTGTCAGTTATTGTGGAAACACAGTCAGTCATTGTGAAAGCACAGTGCCCCAGACCTCTGTCAGTCATTGTGAACACACAGTGCCTCTGACCTCTGTCAGTTATAGTGGACACACAGTCAGTCATTGTGAACACACAGTGCCCCAGACACCTCTGTCAGTCATTGTGAACACACAGTGCCCCAGACCCCTCTGTCAGTCATTGTGAACACACAGTAGCCCAGACCCCTCTGTCAGTCATTGTGAACACACAGTGCCTCATACCTCTTTCAGTCGTTGCGATCACACAGTGTTCAAGACCTCTGTCAGTCATTTTGAACACACAGTGCTCCAGACCTCTGTCAGTCATTGTGAACACACAGTGCCTCAGACCTCTGTCAGTCATTGTGAACACACACTCAGTCATTGTGAACACACACTGACACAGACCTCTGTCAGGCATTGCGAACACAAAGTCCCCTGAACTCCGTCGATCATTGTGAACACACAGTGGCTCAGAAGTCTGTCAGTCATTGTGAACACACAGTGCCTCAGATCTCTGTCAGTCAATGTGAACACATCGTGCTCCAGATCTCTGTCAGTCATTGTGAACAAATAGTTCTCCAGACCTATGTCATTCATTGTGAACACACAGTGCCTCAGACCTCTGTCAGTCATTGTGAACAGACAGTGCTGCAGAACTCTGTCAGTCATTGTGAACACACAGTGCCCCACACCCCTCGGTCAGTCATTGTGAACGCACAGTTTTTGAGACCTCTGTCAGTCATTGTGAACGCACAGTGCCCCAGACCTCTGTCTGTCATTGTGAACACACAGTGCCTTAGACCTCTGTCAGTGATTGTGAACACACAATGCCTCAGGCCCCTCTGTCAGTCATTGGGAACAGACAGTGCCCCAAACCCGGTGAGTCATTGTGAACACACAGTGCCCCAGACCTCTGTCAGTCATTGTGAACACACAGTGCCTCAGACCTCTGTCAGTTATTGTGGACACACAGTTAGTCATTGTGGACACACAGTGCCTCAGATCTCTGTCTGTCATTGTGAACACACAGTGCCTCAGACCTCTGTCAGTTATTGTGGACACACAGTTAGTCATTTTGAACACACAGTGCCCCAGACCTCTGTCTGTCATTGTGAACACACAGTGCCTCAGGCCCCTCTGTCAGTCATTGTGAACACACAGTGCCTCAGATCTCTGTCGGTCATCGTGAACACACAGTTCCTCAGAACTCTGTCAGTCATTGAGAACACACAGTGCTCCAGACCTCTGTCAGTCATTGTGAACACACACTCAATCATTGTGAACACACACTGACACAGACCTCTGTTATGCATTGTGAACACACAGTCCCCTGACCTCCATCGATCATTGTGAACACACAGTGCCCCAGACCTCTGTCTGTCATTGTGAACACACAGTGCCTCAGGCCCCTCTGTCAGTCATTGTGAACACACAGAGCCCCAGATTTTTTCTGTCATTGTGAACACACAGTGCTCCAGACACCTCTGTCAGTCATTGCGAACACACAGTAACCCAGACACCTCTGTCAGTCATTGTGAACACACAGTAACCCAGACCCCTCTGTCAGTCATTGTGAACACACAGTGCCCCAGATGTCCGTCAGTTATTGTGGACAAACAGTCAATAATTGTGGACACAAAGTGCCCCAGACTACTGTCAGTCATTGTGAACCCACAGTAAACCACACCCCTCTGTCAGTCATTGTGAACACACAGTAACCCAGACCTTTGTCAGTCATTGTAAACACGCACTAACCCAGACCTCTGTCAGTCATCGTGAACACACAGTGCCTCAGGACCCTCTGTCAGTCATTGTGAACACACAATGCTCCAGACTGTTCTGTCAGTCATTGTGAACACGCAGTGCCCCAGACGCCTCTGTCAGTCATTGAGGACACACAGTGCACCTGACCCCTCTGTCAAACATTGTGAACACACAGTTCTCCAGACCCCTTTGTCAGTCATTGTGAACACACAGTGCCCCAGACCTCTCTGTCAGTCATTGTGAACACACAGTGCCCCAGATCCCTCTGTCAGTCATTGTGAACACACAATGCCCCAGACCTCTGTCAGTCATTGTGAACACACAGCTCCCCACACCCCTCTGACAGTCATTGTGAACACACAGTTTTTCAGACCTCTGTCAGTCATTGTGAACACACAGTGCCCCAGACCTCTGTCAGTCATTGTGAACACACAGTTCCTCAGATCTCCGTCAGTCATTGCGAACACAAAGTGCCCCAGACCACTGTCAGTCATTGTGAACACACACTGACACAGATCTCTGTCAGGCATTGTGAACACACAGTCCGCTGACCTCCGTCGATCATTGTGAACACAGAGTGGCTCAGAAATCTTTCAGTCATTGTGAGCACACAGTGCCTTAGAACTCTGTCAGTGATTGTGAGCAGACAGTGCCTCAGGACCCTCTGTCAGTCATTGTGAACACACAGTGCCTCAGACCTCTATCAGTTATTGTGGACACACAGTCAGTCATTGCGGACACACAGTGCCCCAGAACTCTGTCAGTCATTGTGAACACACAGTGCCTCAGACCCCTCTGTCAGTCATTGTGAACGCACAGTGCCCCAGACCTCTGTCAGTCATTGTGAACACACAGTGCCTCAGAACTCTGTCAGTCATTGTGAACACACAGTGCCTCAGACCTCTGTCAGTCATTGTGAACACACAGTGCCTCTGACCTCTGTCAGTTATAGTGGACACACAGTCAGTCATTGTGAACACACAGTGCCCCAGACACCTCTGTCAGTCATTGCGAACACAAAGTGCCCCAGACCACTGTCAGTCATTGTGAACACACAGTGCCCCAGACCTCTGTCAGTCATTGTGAACACACAGTGCCTCAGACCTCTGTCAGTCATTGTGAAGACACAGTCCCCTGACATCCGTCGATCATTGTGAACACACCGAGTCTCTGAAATCTGTCAGTCATTGTGAACACACAGTGCCCCAGACCTCTGTCTGTCATTGTGAAGACACAGTGCCTTAGACCTCTGTCAGTGATTGTGAACACACAGTGCCTCAGGCCCCTCTGTCAGTCATTGGGAACAGACTGTGCCCCAAACCCTGGGAGTCATTGTGAACACACAGTGCCCCAGACCTCTGTCAGTCATTGTGAACACACACTGCCTCAGACCTCTGTCAGTCATTGTGAACACACAGTGCCTCAGACCCCTCTGTCAGTCATGGTGAACACACAGTGCCTCAGACCTCTGTCAGTTATGGTGGACACACAGTCAGTCATTGTGAACACACAGTGCCCCAGACACCTCTGTCATTCATTGTGAACACACAGTCCATCAGACCTCTGTCAGTTATTGTGGACACACAGTCAGTCATTGTGAACACACAGTGCCCCAGACACCTCTGTCAGTCATTGTGAACACACAGCAACCCAGACCCCTCTGTCAGTCATTGTGAACACACAGTAACCCAGACCCCTCTGTCAGTCATGGTGAACACACAGTAACCCCGACATCTGTCAGTCATTGTGAACACGCAGTGCCTCAGACCTCTGTCAGTCATTGTGAACACACAGTGCCTCAGGACCCTCTGTCAGTTATTGTGAACACACAGCGCTCCATACCTCTGTCAATAATTGTGAACACAGAGTGCCTCATACCTCTTTCAGTCATTGCGAACACACAGACCTCCAGACCTCTGTCAGTCATTTTGAACACACAGTGCTCCAGACCTCTGTCAGTCATTGTGAACACACAGTGCCTCAGACCTCTGTCTGTCATTGTGAACACACAGATCTCCAGACCTCTGTCAGTCATTTTGAACACACAGTGCTCCAGACCTCTGTCAGTCATTGTGAACACACAGTGCCTCAGACCCCTGTCAGTCATTGTGAACACACACTTAGTCATTGTGAACACACACTGACACAGATCTCTGTCAGGCATTGTGAACACACAGTCCGCTGACCTCCGTCGATCATTGTGAACACAGAGTGGCTCAGAAATCTTTCAGTCATTGTGAGCACACAGTGCCCCAGACCTCTGTCTGTCATTGTGAACACACAGTGCCTTAGAACTCTGTCAGTGATTGTGAGCAGACAGTGCCTCAGGACCCTCTGTCAGTCATTGTGAACACACAGTGCCTCAGAACTCTGTCAGTCATTGTGAACACACAGTGCCTCAGACCTCTGTCAGTCATTGTGAACACACAGTGCCTCTGACCTCTGTCAGTTATAGTGGACACACAGTCAGTCATTGTGAACACACAGTGCCCCAGACACCTCAGTCAGTCATTGTGAACACACAGTGCCCCAGACCCCTCTGTCAGTCATTGTGAACACACAGTAGCCCAGACCCCTCTGTCAGTCATTGTGAACACACAGTGCCTCATACCTCTTTCAGTCGTTGCGATCACACAGTGTTCAAGACCTCTGTCAGTCATTTTGAACACACAGTGCTCCAGACCTCTGTCAGTCATTGTGAACACACAGTGCCTCAGACCTCTGTCAGTCATTGTGAACACACACTCAGTCATTGTGAACACACACTGACACAGACCTCTGTCAGGCATTGCGAACACAAAGCCCCCTGAACTCCGTCGATCATTGTGAACACACAGTGGCTCAGAAGTCTGTCAGTCATTGTGAACACACAGTGCCTCAGATCTCTGTCAGTCAATGTGAACACATCGTGCTCCAGATCTCTGTCAGTCATTGTGAACAAATAGTTCTCCAGACCTGTCATTCATTGTGAACACACAGTGCCTCAGACCTCTGTCAGTCATTGTGAACAGACAGTGCTGCAGAACTCTGTCAGTCATTGTGAACACACAGTGCCCCACACCCCTCGGTCAGTCATTGTGAACGCACAGTTTTTGAGACCGCTGTCAGTCATTGTGAACGCACAGTGCCCCAGACCTCTGTCTGTCATTGTGAACACACAGTGCCTTAGACCTCTGTCAGTGATTGTGAACACACAGTGCCTCAGGCCCCTCTGTCAGTCATTGGGAACAGACAGTGCCCCAAACCCGGTGAGTCATTGTGAACACACAGTGCCCCAGACCTCTGTCAGTCATTGTGAACACACAGTGCCTCAGATGTCTGTCTGTCATTGTGAACACACAGTGCCTCAGACCTCTGTCAGTTATTGTGGACACACAGTTAGTCATTGTGGACACACAGTGCCTCAGATCTCTGTCTGTCATTGTGAACACACAGTGCCTCAGACCTCTGTCAGTTATTGTGGACACACAGTTAGTCATTTTGAACACACAGTGCCCCAGACCTCTGTCTGTCATTGTGAACACACAGTGCCTCAGGCCCCTCTGACAGTCATTGTGAACACACAGTGCCTCAGATCTCTGTCGGTCATCGTGAACACACAGTTCCTCAGAACTCTGTCAGTCATTGAGAACACACAGTGCTCCAGACCTCTGTCAGTCATTGTGAACACACACTCAATCATTGTGAACACACACTGACACAGACCTCTGTTATGCATTGTGAACACACAGTCCCCTGACCTCCATCGATCATTGTGAACACACAGTGGCTCAGAAATCTGTCAGTCATTTTGAACACACAGTGCCCCAGACCTCTGTCTGTCATTGTGAACACACAGTGCCTCAGGCCCCTCTGTCAGTCATTGTGAACACACAGAGCCCCAGATTTTTTCAGTCATTGTGAACACACAGTCCCCTGATCTCTGTCATTCATTGTGAACACACAGTGCTCCAGACACCTCTGTCAGTCATTGCGAACACACAGTAACCCAGACACCTCTGTCAGTCATTGTGAACACACAGTAACCCAGACCCCTCTGTCAGTCATTGTGAACACACAGTGCCCCAGATGTCCGTCAGTTATTGTGGACAAACAGTCAATAATTGTGGACACAAAGTGCCCCAGACTACTGTCAGTCATTGTGAACCCACAGTAAACCACACCCCTCTGTCAGTCATTGTGAACACACAGTAACCCAGACCTTTGTCAGTCATTGTAAACACGCACTAACCCAGACCTCTGTCAGTCATCGTGAACACACAGTGCCTCAGGACCCTCTGTCAGTCATTGTGAACACACAATGCTCCAGACTGTTCTGTCAGTCATTGTGAACACGCAGTGCCCCAGACGCCTCTGTCAGTCATTGAGGACACACAGTGCACCTGACCCCTCTGTCAAACATTGTGAACACACAGTTCTCCAGACCCCTTTGTCAGTCATTGTGAACACACAGTGCCCCAGACCTCTCTGTCAGTCATTGTGAACACACAGTGCCCCAGATCCCTCTGTCAGTCATTGTGAACACACAATGCCCCAGACCTCTGTCAGTCATTGTGAACACACAGCTCCCCACACCCCTCTGACAGTCATTGTGAACACACAGTGCCTCAGATGTCTGTCTGTCATTGTGAACACACAGTGCCTCAGACCTCTGTCAGTTATTGTGGACACACAGTTAGTCATTGTGGACACACAGTGCCTCAGATCTCTGTCTGTCATTGTGAACACACAGTGCCTCAGACCTCTGTCAGTTATTGTGGACACACAGTTAGTCATTTTGAACACACAGTGCCCCAGACCTCTGTCTGTCATTGTGAACACACAGTGCCTCAGGCCCCTCTGTCAGTCATTGTGAACACACAGTGCCTCAGATCTCTGTCGGTCATCGTGAACACACAGTTCCTCAGAACTCTGTCAGTCATTGAGAACACACAGTGCTCCAGACCTCTGTCAGTCATTGTGAACACACACTCAATCATTGTGAACACACACTGACACAGACCTCTGTTATGCATTGTGAACACACAGTCCCCTGACCTCCATCGATCATTGTGAACACACAGTGGCTCAGAAATCTGTCAGTCATTTTGAACACACAGTGCCCCAGACCTCTGTCTGTCATTGTGAACACACAGTAACCCACACCCCTCTGTCAGTCATTGTGAACACACAGAGCCCCAGATTTTTTCTGTCATTGTGAACACACAGTCCCCTGATCTCTGTCATTCATTGTGAACACACAGTGCTCCAGACACCTCTGTCAGTCATTGCGAACACACAGTAACCCAGACACCTCTGTCAGTCATTGTGAACACACAGTAACCCAGACCCCTCTGTCAGTCATTGTGAACACACAGTGCCCCAGATGTCCGTCAGTTATTGTGGACAAACAGTCAATAATTGTGGACACAAAGTGCCCCAGACTACTGTCAGTCATTGTGAACCCACAGTAAACCACACCCCTCTGTCAGTCATTGTGAACACACAGTAACCCAGACCTTTGTCAGTCATTGTAAACACGCACTAACCCAGACCTCTGTCAGTCATCGTGAACACACAGTGCCTCAGGACTCTCTGTCAGTCATTGTGAACACACAATGCTCCAGACTGTTCTGTCAGTCATTGTGAACACGCAGTGCCCCAGACGCCTCTGTCAGTCATTGAGGACACACAGTGCACCTGACCCCTCTGTCAAACATTGTGAACACACAGTTCTCCAGACCCCTTTGTCAGTCATTGTGAACACACAGTGCCCCAGACCTCTCTGTCAGTCATTGTGAACACACAGTGCCCCAGATCCCTCTGTCAGTCATTGTGAACACACAATGCCCCAGACCTCTGTCAGTCATTGTGAACACACAGCTCCCCACACCCCTCTGACAGTCATTGTGAACACACAGTTTTTCAGACCTCTGTCAGTCATTGTGAACACACAGTGCCCCAGACCTCTGTCAGTCATTGTGAACACACAGTTCCTCAGATCTCCGTCAGTCATTGCGAACACAAAGTGCCCCAGACCACTGTCAGTCATTGTGAACACACAGTGCCCCAGACCTCTGTCAGTCATTGTGAACACACCCTCAATAATTGTGAACACAGAGTGCCTCATACCTCTTTCAGTCATTGCGAACACACAGACCTCCAGACCTCTGTCAGTCATTTTGAACACACAGTGCCTCAGACCTCTGTCAGTCATTGTGAACACACACTTAGTCATTGTGAACACACACTGACACAGATCTCTGTCAGGCATTGTGAACACACAGTCCGCTGACCTCCGTCGATCATTGTGAACACAGAGTGGCTCAGAAATCTTTCAGTCATTGTGAGCACACAGTGCCCCAGACCTCTGTCTGTCATTGTGAACACACAGTGCCTTAGAACTCTGTCAGTGATTGTGAGCAGACAGTGCCTCAGGACCCTCTGTCAGTCATTGGGAACAGGCAGTGCCCCAAACCCTGTGAGTCATTGTGAACACACAGTGCCCCAGACCTCTGTCAGTCATTGTGAACACACAGTGCCTCAGAACTCTGTCAGTCATTGTGAACACACAGTGCCTCAGACCTCTGTCAGTTATTGTGGACACATAGTCAGTCATTGCGGACACACAGTGCCCCAGAACTCTGTCAGTCATTGTGAACACACAGTGCCTCAGACCCCTCTGTCAGTCATTGTGAACACACAGTGCCTCAGACCCCTCTGTCAGTCATGGTGAACACACAGTGCCTCAGACCTCTGTCAGTTATGGTGGACACACAGTCAGTCATTGTGAACACACAGTGCCCCAGACACCTCTGTCATTCATTGTGAACACACAGTCCATCAGACCTCTGTCAGTTATTGTGGACACACAGTCAGTCATTGTGAACACACAGTGCCCCAGACACCTCTGTCAGTCATTGTGAACACACAGCAACCCAGACCCCTCTGTCAGTCATTGTGAACACACAGTAACCCAGACCCCTCTGTCAGTCATGGTGAACACACAGTAACCCCGACATCTGTCAGTCATTGTGAACACGCAGTGCCTCAGACCTCTGTCAGTCATTGTGAACACACAGTGCCTCAGGACCCTCTGTCAGTTATTGTGAACACACAGCGCTCCATACCTCTGTCAATAATTGTGAACACAGAGTGCCTCATACCTCTTTCAGTCATTGCGAACACACAGACCTCCAGACCTCTGTCAGTCATTTTGAACACACAGTGCTCCAGACCTCTGTCAGTCATTGTGAACACACAGTGCCTCAGACCTCTGTCTGTCATTGTGAACACACAGATCTCCAGACCTCTGTCAGTCATTTTGAACACACAGTGCTCCAGACCTCTGTCAGTCATTGTGAACACACAGTGCCTCAGACCCCTGTCAGTCATTGTGAACACACACTTAGTCATTGTGAACACACACTGACACAGATCTCTGTCAGGCATTGTGAACACACAGTCCGCTGACCTCCGTCGATCATTGTGAACACAGAGTGGCTCAGAAATCTTTCAGTCATTGTGAGCACACAGTGCCCCAGACCTCTGTCTGTCATTGTGAACACACAGTGCCTTAGAACTCTGTCAGTGATTGTGAGCAGACAGTGCCTCAGGACCCTCTGTCAGTCATTGTGAACACACAGTGCCTCAGAACTCTGTCAGTCATTGTGAACACACAGTGCCTCAGACCTCTGTCAGTCATTGTGAACACACAGTGCCTCTGACCTCTGTCAGTTATAGTGGACACACAGTCAGTCATTGTGAACACACAGTGCCCCAGACACCTCAGTCAGTCATTGTGAACACACAGTGCCCCAGACCCCTCTGTCAGTCATTGTGAACACACAGTAGCCCAGACCCCTCTGTCAGTCATTGTGAACACACAGTGCCTCATACCTCTTTCAGTCGTTGCGATCACACAGTGTTCAAGACCTCTGTCAGTCATTTTGAACACACAGTGCTCCAGACCTCTGTCAGTCATTGTGAACACACAGTGCCTCAGACCTCTGTCAGTCATTGTGAACACACACTCAGTCATTGTGAACACACACTGACACAGACCTCTGTCAGGCATTGCGAACACAAAGCCCCCTGAACTCCGTCGATCATTGTGAACACACAGTGGCTCAGAAGTCTGTCAGTCATTGTGAACACACAGTGCCTCAGATCTCTGTCAGTCAATGTGAACACATCGTGCTCCAGATCTCTGTCAGTCATTGTGAACAAATAGTTCTCCAGACCTGTCATTCATTGTGAACACACAGTGCCTCAGACCTCTGTCAGTCATTGTGAACAGACAGTGCTGCAGAACTCTGTCAGTCATTGTGAACACACAGTGCCCCACACCCCTCGGTCAGTCATTGTGAACGCACAGTTTTTGAGACCGCTGTCAGTCATTGTGAACGCACAGTGCCCCAGACCTCTGTCTGTCATTGTGAACACACAGTGCCTTAGACCTCTGTCAGTGATTGTGAACACACAGTGCCTCAGGCCCCTCTGTCAGTCATTGGGAACAGACAGTGCCCCAAACCCGGTGAGTCATTGTGAACACACAGTGCCCCAGACCTCTGTCAGTCATTGTGAACACACAGTGCCTCAGATGTCTGTCTGTCATTGTGAACACACAGTGCCTCAGACCTCTGTCAGTTATTGTGGACACACAGTTAGTCATTGTGGACACACAGTGCCTCAGATCTCTGTCTGTCATTGTGAACACACAGTGCCTCAGACCTCTGTCAGTTATTGTGGACACACAGTTAGTCATTTTGAACACACAGTGCCCCAGACCTCTGTCTGTCATTGTGAACACACAGTGCCTCAGGCCCCTCTGACAGTCATTGTGAACACACAGTGCCTCAGATCTCTGTCGGTCATCGTGAACACACAGTTCCTCAGAACTCTGTCAGTCATTGAGAACACACAGTGCTCCAGACCTCTGTCAGTCATTGTGAACACACACTCAATCATTGTGAACACACACTGACACAGACCTCTGTTATGCATTGTGAACACACAGTCCCCTGACCTCCATCGATCATTGTGAACACACAGTGGCTCAGAAATCTGTCAGTCATTTTGAACACACAGTGCCCCAGACCTCTGTCTGTCATTGTGAACACACAGTGCCTCAGGCCCCTCTGTCAGTCATTGTGAACACACAGAGCCCCAGATTTTTTCAGTCATTGTGAACACACAGTCCCCTGATCTCTGTCATTCATTGTGAACACACAGTGCTCCAGACACCTCTGTCAGTCATTGCGAACACACAGTAACCCAGACACCTCTGTCAGTCATTGTGAACACACAGTAACCCAGACCCCTCTGTCAGTCATTGTGAACACACAGTGCCCCAGATGTCCGTCAGTTATTGTGGACAAACAGTCAATAATTGTGGACACAAAGTGCCCCAGACTACTGTCAGTCATTGTGAACCCACAGTAAACCACACCCCTCTGTCAGTCATTGTGAACACACAGTAACCCAGACCTTTGTCAGTCATTGTAAACACGCACTAACCCAGACCTCTGTCAGTCATCGTGAACACACAGTGCCTCAGGACCCTCTGTCAGTCATTGTGAACACACAATGCTCCAGACTGTTCTGTCAGTCATTGTGAACACGCAGTGCCCCAGACGCCTCTGTCAGTCATTGAGGACACACAGTGCACCTGACCCCTCTGTCAAACATTGTGAACACACAGTTCTCCAGACCCCTTTGTCAGTCATTGTGAACACACAGTGCCCCAGACCTCTCTGTCAGTCATTGTGAACACACAGTGCCCCAGATCCCTCTGTCAGTCATTGTGAACACACAATGCCCCAGACCTCTGTCAGTCATTGTGAACACACAGCTCCCCACACCCCTCTGACAGTCATTGTGAACACACAGTGCCTCAGATGTCTGTCTGTCATTGTGAACACACAGTGCCTCAGACCTCTGTCAGTTATTGTGGACACACAGTTAGTCATTGTGGACACACAGTGCCTCAGATCTCTGTCTGTCATTGTGAACACACAGTGCCTCAGACCTCTGTCAGTTATTGTGGACACACAGTTAGTCATTTTGAACACACAGTGCCCCAGACCTCTGTCTGTCATTGTGAACACACAGTGCCTCAGGCCCCTCTGTCAGTCATTGTGAACACACAGTGCCTCAGATCTCTGTCGGTCATCGTGAACACACAGTTCCTCAGAACTCTGTCAGTCATTGAGAACACACAGTGCTCCAGACCTCTGTCAGTCATTGTGAACACACACTCAATCATTGTGAACACACACTGACACAGACCTCTGTTATGCATTGTGAACACACAGTCCCCTGACCTCCATCGATCATTGTGAACACACAGTGGCTCAGAAATCTGTCAGTCATTTTGAACACACAGTGCCCCAGACCTCTGTCTGTCATTGTGAACACACAGTAACCCACACCCCTCTGTCAGTCATTGTGAACACACAGAGCCCCAGATTTTTTCTGTCATTGTGAACACACAGTCCCCTGATCTCTGTCATTCATTGTGAACACACAGTGCTCCAGACACCTCTGTCAGTCATTGCGAACACACAGTAACCCAGACACCTCTGTCAGTCATTGTGAACACACAGTAACCCAGACCCCTCTGTCAGTCATTGTGAACACACAGTGCCCCAGATGTCCGTCAGTTATTGTGGACAAACAGTCAATAATTGTGGACACAAAGTGCCCCAGACTACTGTCAGTCATTGTGAACCCACAGTAAACCACACCCCTCTGTCAGTCATTGTGAACACACAGTAACCCAGACCTTTGTCAGTCATTGTAAACACGCACTAACCCAGACCTCTGTCAGTCATCGTGAACACACAGTGCCTCAGGACCCTCTGTCAGTCATTGTGAACACACAATGCTCCAGACTGTTCTGTCAGTCATTGTGAACACGCAGTGCCCCAGACGCCTCTGTCAGTCATTGAGGACACACAGTGCACCTGACCCCTCTGTCAAACATTGTGAACACACAGTTCTCCAGACCCCTTTGTCAGTCATTGTGAACACACAGTGCCCCAGACCTCTCTGTCAGTCATTGTGAACACACAGTGCCCCAGATCCCTCTGTCAGTCATTGTGAACACACAATGCCCCAGACCTCTGTCAGTCATTGTGAACACACAGCTCCCCACACCCCTCTGACAGTCATTGTGAACACACAGTTTTTCAGACCTCTGTCAGTCATTGTGAACACACAGTGCCCCAGACCTCTGTCAGTCATTGTGAACACACAGTTCCTCAGATCTCCGTCAGTCATTGCGAACACAAAGTGCCCCAGACCACTGTCAGTCATTGTGAACACACAGTGCCCCAGACCTCTGTCAGTCATTGTGAACACACCCTCAATCATTGTGAACACACACTGACACAGACCTCTGTCAGGCATTGTGAAGACACAGTCCCCTGACATCCGTCGATCATTGTGAACACACCGAGTCTCTGAAATCTGTCAGTCATTGTGAACACACAGTGCCCCAGACCTCTGTCTGTCATTGTGAAGACACAGTGCCTTAGACCTCTGTCAGTGATTGTGAACACACAGTGCCTCAGGCCCCTCTGTCAGTCATTGGGAACAGACTGTGCCCCAAACCCTGGGAGTCATTGTGAACACACAGTGCCCCAGACCTCTGTCAGTCATTGTGAACACACACTGCCTCAGACCTCTGTCAGTCATTGTGAACACACAGTGCCTCAGACCCCTCTGTCAGTCATTGTGAACACACAGTGCCTCAGACCTCTGTCAGTTATTGTGGACACACAGTCAGTCATTGTGAACACACAGTGCCTCAGACCTCTGTCAGTTATTGTGGACACACAGTCAGTCATTGTGAACACACAGTGCCCCAGACCCCTCTGTCAGTCATTGTGAACACACAGTAACCCAGAACCCTCTGTCAGTCATTGTGAACACACAGTAACCCACACCCCTCTGTCAGTCATTGTGAACACACAGAGCCCCAGATTTTTTCTGTCATTGTGAACACACAGTCCCCTGATCTCTGTCATTCATTGTGAACACACAGTGCTCCAGACACCTCTGTCAGTCATTGCGAACACACAGTAACCCAGACACCTCTGTCAGTCATTGTGAACACACAGTAACCCAGACCCCTCTGTCAGTCATTGTGAACACACAGTGCCCCAGATGTCCGTCAGTTATTGTGGACAAACAGTCAATAATTGTGGACACAAAGTGCCCCAGACTACTGTCAGTCATTGTGAACCCACAGTAAACCACACCCCTCTGTCAGTCATTGTGAACACACAGTAACCCAGACCTTTGTCAGTCATTGTAAACACGCACTAACCCAGACCTCTGTCAGTCATCGTGAACACACAGTGCCTCAGGACCCTCTGTCAGTCATTGTGAACACACAATGCTCCAGACTGTTCTGTCAGTCATTGTGAACACGCAGTGCCCCAGACGCCTCTGTCAGTCATTGAGGACACACAGTGCACCTGACCCCTCTGTCAAACATTGTGAACACACAGTTCTCCAGACCCCTTTGTCAGTCATTGTGAACACACAGTGCCCCAGACCTCTCTGTCAGTCATTGTGAACACACAGTGCCCCAGATCCCTCTGTCAGTCATTGTGAACACACAATGCCCCAGACCTCTGTCAGTCATTGTGAACACACAGCTCCCCACACCCCTCTGACAGTCATTGTGAACACACAGTTTTTCAGACCTCTGTCAGTCATTGTGAACACACAGTGCCCCAGACCTCTGTCAGTCATTGTGAACACACAGTTCCTCAGATCTCCGTCAGTCATTGCGAACACAAAGTGCCCCAGACCACTGTCAGTCATTGTGAACACACAGTGCCCCAGACCTCTGTCAGTCATTGTGAACACACCCTCAATCATTGTGAACACACACTGACACAGACCTCTGTCAGGCATTGTGAAGACACAGTCCCCTGACATCCGTCGATCATTGTGAACACACCGAGTCTCTGAAATCTGTCAGTCATTGTGAACACACAGTGCCCCAGACCTCTGTCTGTCATTGTGAAGACACAGTGCCTTAGACCTCTGTCAGTGATTGTGAACACACAGTGCCTCAGGCCCCTCTGTCAGTCATTGGGAACAGACTGTGCCCCAAACCCTGGGAGTCATTGTGAACACACAGTGCCCCAGACCTCTGTCAGTCATTGTGAACACACACTGCCTCAGACCTCTGTCAGTCATTGTGAACACACAGTGCCTCAGACCCCTCTGTCAGTCATGGTGAACACACAGTGCCTCAGACCTCTGTCAGTTATGGTGGACACACAGTCAGTCATTGTGAACACACAGTGCCCCAGACACCTCTGTCATTCATTGTGAACACACAGTCCCTCAGACCTCTGTCAGTTATTGTGGACACACAGTCAGTCATTGTGAACACACAGTGCCCCAGACACCTCTGTCAGTCATTGTGAACACACAGCAACTCAGACCCCTCTGTCAGTCATTGTGAACACACAGTAACCCAGACCCCTCTGTCAGTCATGGTGAACACACATTAACCCAGACCTCTGTCAGT
This sequence comes from Carcharodon carcharias, assembly GCF_017639515.1. Classification (NCBI taxonomy): domain Eukaryota; kingdom Metazoa; phylum Chordata; class Chondrichthyes; order Lamniformes; family Lamnidae; genus Carcharodon; species Carcharodon carcharias. The sequence goes on along the minus strand of NC_054470.1, from coordinate 197,671,936 downwards.
CATTGTGAACACACAGTAACCCCGACATCTGTCAGTCATTGTGAACACGCAGTGCCTCAGACCTCTGTCAGTCATTGTGAACACACAGTGCCTCAGGACCCTCTGTCAGTTATTGTGAACACACAGCGCTCCATACCTCTGTCAATAATTGTGAACACAGAGTGCCTCATACCTCTTTCAGTCATTGCGAACACACAGACCTCCAGACCTCTGTCAGTCATTTTGAACACACAGTGCCTCAGACCTCTGTCAGTCATTGTGAACACACACTTAGTCATTGTGAACACACACTGACACAGATCTCTGTCAGGCATTGTGAACACACAGTCCGCTGACCTCCGTCGATCATTGTGAACACAGAGTGGCTCAGAAATCTTTCAGTCATTGTGAGCACACAGTGCCCCAGACCTCTGTCTGTCATTGTGAACACACAGTGCCTTAGAACTCTGTCAGTGATTGTGAGCAGACAGTGCCTCAGGACCCTCTGTCAGTCATTGGGAACAGGCAGTGCCCCAAACCCTGTGAGTCATTGTGAACACACAGTGCCCCAGACCTCTGTCAGTCATTGTGAACACACAGTGCCTCAGAACTCTGTCAGTCATTGTGAACACACAGTGCCTCAGACCTCTGTCAGTTATTGTGGACACATAGTCAGTCATTGCGGACACACAGTGCCCCAGAACTCTGTCAGTCATTGTGAACACACAGTGCCTCAGACCCCTCTGTCAGTCATTGTGAACACACAGTGCCTCAGACCCCTCTGTCAGTCATTGTGAACACACAGTGCCTCAGACCTCTGTCAGTTATTGTGGACACACAGTCAGTCATTGTGAACACACAGTGCCCCAGACACCTCTGTCAGTCATTGTGAACACACAGTGCCTCAGACCTCTGTCAGTTATTGTGGACACACAGTCAGTCATTGTGAACACACAGTGCCCCAGACCCCTCTGTCAGTCATTGTGAACACACAGTAACCCAGAACCCTCTGTCAGTCATTGTGAACACACAGTAACCCACACCCCTCTGTCAGTCATTGTGAACACACATTAACCCAGACCTCTGTCAGTCATTTTGAACACACAGTAACCCCGAACTCTGTCAGTCATTGTGAACACGCAGTGCCTCAGACCTCTGTCAGTCATTGTGAACACACAGTGCCTCAGGACCCTCTGTCAGTTATTGTGAACACACAGCGCTCCATACCTCTGTCAATCATTGTCAACACACAGTGCCTCATACCTCTTTCAGTCTTTGCGATCACACAGTGTTCAAGACCTCTGTCAGTCATTTTGAACACACAGTGCTCCAGACCTCTGTCAGTCATTGTGAACACACAGTGCCCCAGACCTCTGTCTGTCATTGTGAACACACAGTGCCTTAGAACTCTGTCAGTGATTGTGAGCAGACAGTGCCTCAGGACCCTCTGTCAGTCATTGGGAACAGGCAGTGCCCCAAACCCTGTGAGTCATTGTGAACACACAGTGCCCCAGACCTCTGTCAGTCATTGTGAACACACAGTGCCTCAGAACTCTGTCAGTCATTGTGAACACACAGTGCCTCAGACCTCTGTCAGTTATTGTGGACACATAGTCAGTCATTGCGGACACACAGTGCCCCAGAACTCTGTCAGTCATTGTGAACACACAGTGCCTCAGACCCCTCTGTCAGTCATTGTGAACACACAGTGCCTCAGACCCCTCTGTCAGTCATTGTGAACACACAGTGCCTCAGACCTCTGTCAGTTATTGTGGACACACAGTCAGTCATTGTGAACACACAGTGCCCCAGACACCTCTGTCAGTCATTGTGAACACACAGTGCCTCAGACCTCTGTCAGTTATTGTGGACACACAGTCAGTCATTGTGAACACACAGTGCCCCAGACCCCTCTGTCAGTCATTGTGAACACACAGTAACCCAGAACCCTCTGTCAGTCATTGTGAACACACAGTAACCCACACCCCTCTGTCAGTCATTGTGAACACACATTAACCCAGACCTCTGTCAGTCATTTTGAACACACAGTAACCCCGAACTCTGTCAGTCATTGTGAACACGCAGTGCCTCAGACCTCTGTCAGTCATTGTGAACACACAGTGCCTCAGGACCCTCTGTCAGTTATTGTGAACACACAGCGCTCCATACCTCTGTCAATCATTGTCAACACACAGTGCCTCATACCTCTTTCAGTCGTTGCGATCACACAGTGTTCAAGACCTCTGTCAGTCATTTTGAACACACAGTGCTCCAGACCTCTGTCAGTCATTGTGAACACACAGTGCCTCAGACCTCTGTCAGTCATTGTGAACACACAGTGCCTCAGACCTCTGTCAGTCATTGTGAACACACACTTAGTCATTGTGAACACACACTGACACAGACCTCTGTCAGGCATTGCGAACACACAGTCCCCTGAACTACTTCGATCATTGTGAACACACAGTGGCTCAGAAGTCTGTCAGTCATTGTGAACACACAGTGCCTCAGATCTCTGTCAGTCAATGTGAACAAATAGTGCTCCAGATCTCTGTCAGTCATTGTGAACAAATAGTTCTCCAGACCTCTGTCAGTCATTGTGAACACACAGTGCCCCAGACCCCTGTCAGTCATTGTGAACACACAGTGCCCCAGACCTCTGTCAGTCATTGTGAACACACACTGACACAGACCTCTGTCAGGCATTGCGAACACACAGTCCCCTGAACTACTTCGATCATTGTGAACACACAGTGGCTCAGAAGTCTGTCAGTCATTGTGAACACACAGTGCCTCAGATCTCTGTCAGTCAAAGTGAACAAATAGTGCTCCAGATCTCTGTCAGTCATTGTGAACAAATAGTTCTCCAGACCTCTGTCAGTCATTGTGAACACACAGTGCCTCAGACCTCTGTCAGTCATTGTGAACAGACAGTGCTGCAGAACTCTGTCAGTCATTGCGAACATACAGTGCCCCACACCCCTCGGTCAGTCATTGTAAATGCACAGTTTTTGAGACCTCTGTCAGTCATTGTGAACACACAGTGCCCCAGACCCCTGTCAGTCATTGTGAACACACAGTGCCCCAGACCTCTGTCAGTCATTGTGAACACACACTGAAACACACTTCTGTCAGGCATTGTGAACACACAGTCCCCAGACCTCCGTCGATCATTGTGAACACACCGAGTCTCTGAGCCTGACAGTCATTGTGAACACACAGTGCCCCAGACCTCTGTCAGGCATTGTGAACACACACTGCCTTAGACCTCTGTCAGTGATTGTGAACACACAGTGCCTCAGGCCCCTCTGTCAGACATTGGGAACAGAAAGTGCCCCAAACCCTGTGAGTCATTGTGAACACAGAGTGCCCCAGACCTCTGTCAGTCATTGTGAACACACAGTGCCTCAGATCTCTGTCGGTCATCGTGAACACACAGTTACTCAGATCTCCATTAGTTATTGTGAACACACAGTGCCCAAGACCCCTGTCAGTCATTGTGAACACACAGTGCCCCAGACCTCTGTCAGTCATTGTGAACACACAGTGCCCCAGACCCCTGTCAGTCATTGTGAACACACAGTGCCCCAGACCTCTGTCTGTCATTGTGAACACACACTCAATCATTGTGAACACACACTGACACAGACCTCTGTCAGGCATTGTGAACACACAGTCCCCTGACCTCCATCGATCATTGTGAACACACAGTGGCTCAGAAATCTGTCAGTCATTGTGAACACACAGTGCCCCACACCTCTGTCTGTCATTGTGAACACACAGTGCCTCAGGCCCCTCTGTCAATCATTGTGAACACACAGTGCCTCATACCTCTTTCAGTCGTTGCGATCACACAGTGCTCAATACCTCTGTCAGTCAGTTTGAACACACAGTGCCTCAGATCTCTGTCAGTCAATGTGAACACATGGTGCTCCAGATCTCTGTCAGTCATTGTGAACAAATAGTTCTCCAGACCTCTGTCAGTCATTGTGAACACACAGTGCCTCAGACCTCTGTCAGTCATTGTGAACACACACTCAGTCATTGTGAACACACACTGACATAGACCTCTGTCAGGCATTGCGAACACACAGTCCCCTGAACTCCGTCGATCATTGTGAACACACAGTGGCTTAGAAGTCTGTCAGTCATTGTGAACACACAGTGCCTCAGATCTCTGTCAGTCAATGTGAACACATGGTGCTCCAGATCTCTGTCAGTCATTGTGAACAAATAGTTCTCAAGAACTCTGTCAGTCATTGTGAACACACAGTGCCTCAGACGTCTGTCAGTCATTGTGAACAGACAGTGCTGCAGAACTCTGTCACTCATTTTGAACACACAGTGCCCCAGATCCCTCTGTCAGTCATTGTGAACGCACAGTTTTTGAGACCTCTGTCAGTCATTGTGAACACACAGTGCCCCAGACCCCTGTCAGTCATTGTGAACACACAGTGCCCCAGACCTCTGTCAGTCATTGTGAACACACACTCAATCATTGTGAGCACACACTGACACACACTTCTGTCAGGCATTGTGAACACACAGTCCCCAGACCTCCGTCGATCATTGTGAAGACACCGAGTCTCTGAACCTGACAGTCATTGTGAACACACAGTGCCCCAAATCTCTGTCAGGCATTGTGAACGCACAGTGCCTTAGAGCTCTGTCAGTGATTGTGAACACACAGTGCCTCAGGCCCCTCTGTCAGGCATTGGGAACAGACAGTGCCCCAAACCCTGTGAGTCATTGTGAACACACAGTGCCCCAGACCTCTGTCAGTCATTGTGAACACACAGTGCCTCAGACCTCTGTCAGTCATTGTGAACACACAGTGCCTCAGACCTCTGTCAATTATTGTGGACACACAGTCAGTCATTGTGGACACACAGTGCCCCAGACCTCTGTCAGGCATTGTGAACACACAGACCCCTGACATCCATCGATCATTGTGAACACACAGTGGCTCAGAAATCTGTCAGTCATTGTGAACACACCATGCCCCAGACCTCTGTCTGTCATTGTGAACACACAGTGCCTCAGGCCCCTCTGTCAGTCATTGTGAACACACAGAGCCACAGATTTTTTCAGTCATTGTGAACACACAGTCCCCTGATCTCTGTCATTCATTGTGAACACACAGTGCTCCAGACACCTCTGTCAGTCATTGCAAACACACAGTAACCCAGACACATCTGTCAGTCATTGTGAACACAAAGTAACCCAGACCCCTCTGTCAGTCATTGTGAACACACAGTGCCCCAGACGTCCGTCGGTTATTGTGGACAAACAGTCAATAATTGTGGACACACAGTGCCCAGACTTCTGTCAGTCATTGTGAACACACAGTGCCTCAGAACTCTGTCAGTCTTTGTGAACACACAGTAACCCAAACCCCTCTGTCAGTCATGGTGAACACACAGTAAACAAGATCTTTGTCAGTCATTGTAAACACGCACTAACCCAGACCTCTATCAGTCATCATGAACACACAGTGCCTCAGGACTCTCTGTCAGTCATTGTGAACACAAAGTGCCCCAGACCTCTGTCTGTCATTGTGAACACACAGTGCATTAGACATCAGTCAGTGATTGTGAACAGACAGTGCCTCAGGACCCTCTGTCAGTCATTGGGAACAGGCAGTGCCCCAAACCCTGTGAGTCATTGTGAACACACAGTGCCCCAGACCTCTGTCAGTCATTGTAAACACACAGTGCCTCAGAAATCTGTCAGTCATTGTGAACACACAGTGCCTCAGATCTCTGTCAGTCATTGTGAACACACAGTGCCTCAGACCTCTGTCAGTTATTGTGGACACACAGTGCCTCAGACCCCTCTGTCAGTCATTGTGAACACACAGTGCCTCAGACCTCTGTCAGTTATTGTGGACACACAGTCAGTCATTGTGAACACACAGTGCCCCAGACACCTCTGTCAGTCATTGTGAACACACAGTGTCTCAGACCTCTGTCAGTTATTGTGGACACACAGTCAGTCATTGTGAACACACAGTGCCCCAGACCCCTCTGTCAGTCATTGTGAACACACAGTAACCCAGACCCCTCTGTCAGTCATTGTGAACACACAGTAACCCAGACCCCTCTGTCAGTCATTGTGAACACACATTAACCCAGACCTCTGTCAGTCATTGTGAACACACAGTAACCCCGACCTCTGTCATTCATTGTGAACACGCAGTGCCTCAGACCTCTGTCAGTCATTGTGAACACACAGTGCCTCAATACCTCTGTCAATCATTGTGAACACACAGTGCCTCATACCTCTTTCAGTCGTTGCGATCACACAGTGCTCAAGACCTCTGTCAATCATTTTGAACACACAGTGCTCCAGACCTCTGTCAGTCATTGTGAACACACAGTGCCTCAGACCTCTGTCAGTCATTGTGAACACACACTCAGTCATTGTGAACACACACTGACACAGACCTCTGTCAGGCATTGCGAACACACAGTCCCCTGAACTCCGTCGATCATTGTGAACACACAGTGGCTCAGAAGTCTGTCAGTCATTGTGAACACACAGTGCCCCAGACCCCTGTCAGTCATTGCGAACACACAGTGCCCCAGACCTCTGTCAGTCATTGTGAATACACACTGAAACACACTTCTGTCAGGCATTGTGAACACACAGTCCCCAGACCTCCGTCGATCATTGTGAACACACCGAGTCTCTGAACCTGACAGTCATTGCGAACACACAGTGCCCCAGACCTCTGTCAGTCATTGTGAACACACAGTGCCTCAGACCTCTGTCAGTCATTGTGAACACACAGTGTCTCAGACCTCTGTCATTTATTGTGGAAACACAGACTGTCATTGTGGACACACAGTGCCCCAGACCTCTGTCAGTCAATGTGAACACACAGTGCCTCAGACCCCTCTGTCAGTCATTGAGAACACACAGTGCCTCAGATCGCTGTCGGTCATCGTGAACACACAGTTACTCAGATCTCCATCAGTCATTGTGAACACACAGTGCCCCAGACCCCTGTCAGTTATTGTGAACACACGGTGCGCCAGACCTCTGTCAGTCATTGTGAACACACAGTGCCCCAGACCCCTGTCTGTCATTGTGAACACACAGTGCCCCAGACCTCTGTCAGTCATTGTGAATACACACTCAATCATTGTGAACACACACTGACACAGACCTCTGTCAGGCATTGTGAACACACAGTCCCCTGACCTCCATCGATCATTGTGAACACACAGTGGCTCAGAAATCTGTCAGTCATTGTGAACACACAGTGCCCCACACCTCTGTCTGTCATTGTGAACACACAGTGCCTCAGGCCCCTCTGTCAATCATTGTGAACACAAAGTGCCTCATACATCTTTCAGTCGTTGCGATCACACAGTGCTCAAGGCCTCTGTCAGTCATTGTGAACACACAGTGCCTCAGATCTCTGTCAGTCAATGTGAACACATAGTACTCCAGATCTCTGTCAGTCATTGTGAACACACAGTGCCCCAGACCTCTGTCAGTCATTGTGAACACACAGTGCCCCAGACCTCTGTCAGTCATTGTGAACACACACTCAATCATTGTGCGCACACACTGACACACAATTCTGTCAGGCATTGTGAACACACAGTCCCCAGACCTCCGTCGATCATTGTAAAGACACCGAGTCTCTGAACCTGACAGTCATTGTGAACACACAGTGCCCCAGACCTCTGTCAGGCATTGTGAACGCACAGTGCCTTAGAGCTCTGTCAGTGATTGTGAACACACAGTGCCTCAGGCCCCTCTGTCAGTCATTGGGAACAGACAGTGCCCCAAACCCTGTGAGTCATTGTGAACACACAGTGCCCCAGACCTCTGTCAGTCATTGTGAACACACAGTGCCTCAGACCTCTGTCAGTCATTGTGAACACACAGTGCCTCAGACCTCTGTCATTTATTGTGGACACACAGTCAGTCATTGTGGACACACAGTGCCCCAGACCTCTGTCAGGCATTGTGAACAAACAGACCCCTCTCCTCCGTCGATCATTGTGAACACACAGTGGCTCAGAAAGCTGTCAGTCATTGTGAGCACACAGTGCCCCAGACCTCTGTCTGTCATTGTGAACACACAGTGCCTTAGACCTCAGTCAGTGATTGTGAACAGACAGTGCCTCAGGACCCTCTGTCAGTCATTGGGAACAGGCAGTGCCCCAAACCCTGTGAGTCATTGTGAACACACAGTGCCCCAGACCCCTGTCAGTCATTGTGAACACACAGTACCCCAGACCTCCGTCAGTCATTGTGAACACACACTCAATCATTGTGAGCACACACTGACACACATTTCTGTCAGGCATTGTGAACACACAGTCCCCAGACCTCCGTCGATCATTGTGAAGACACCGAGTCTCTGAACCTGACAGTCATTGTGAACACACAGTGCCCCAGACCTCTGTCAAGCATTGTGAACGCACAGGGCCTTAGAGCTCTGCCAGTGATTGTGAACACACAGTGCCTCAGGCCCCTCTGTCAGTCATTGGGAACAGACAGTGCCCCAAACCCTGTGAGTCATTGTGAACACACAGTGCCCCAGACCTCTGTCAGTCATTGTGAACACACAGTGCCTCAGACTTCTGTCAGTCATTGTGAACACACAGTGCCTCAGAACTCTGTCATTTATTGTGGACACACAGTCAGTCATTGTGGACACACAGTGCCCCAGACCTCTGTCAGGCATTGTGAACACACAGTCCCCTGACCTCCATCGATCATTGTGAACACACAGTGGCTCAGAAATCTGTCAGTCATTGTGAACACACCATGCCACAGACCTCTGTCTGTCATTGTGAACACACAGTGCCTCAGGCCCCTGTCAGTCATTGTGAACACACAGTTTTTGAGACCTCTGTCAGTCATTGTGAACGCACAGTTTTTGAGACCTCTGTCAGTCATTGTGAACACACAGTGCCCCAGACCCCTGTCAGTCATGGTGAACACACAGTAAACAAGATCTTTGTCAGTCATTGTAAACACGCACTAACCCAGACCTCTGTCAGTCATCGTGAACACACAGTGCCTCAGGACACTCTGTCAGTCATTGTGAACACACAGTGCTCCAGACTGCTCTGTTAGTCATTGTGAACACACAGTGCCCCAGACGCCTCTGTCAGTCATTGTGGACACAGTGCGCCTGACCCCTCTGTCAGTCATTGTGAACACACAGTTCTCCAGACCCCTTTGTCAGTCATTGTGAACACACAGTTCCCCAGACCTCTCTGTCAGTCATTGTGAACACTCAGTGCCTCAAACCTCTGTCAGTCATTGTGAACACACAGTGCCTCAGGACCATCTGTCAGTTATTGTGAACACACAGCGCTCATGACCTATGTCAATCATTGTGAACACACAGTGCCTCATAGCTCTTTCAGTCGTTGCGATCATACAGTGCTCAAGACCTCTGTCAGTCATTTTGAACACACAGTGCTCCAGACCTCTGTCAGTCATTGTGAACACACAGTGCCTCAGACCTCTGTCAGTCATTGTGAACACTCACTCAGTCATTGTGAACACACACTGACACAGACCTCTGTCAGGCATTGGGAACACACAGTCCCCTGAACTCCGTCGATCATTGTGAACACACAGAGGCTCAGAAGTCTGTCAGTCATTGTGAACACGCAGTGCCTCAGATCTCTGTCAGTCAATGTGAACACATCGTGCTCCAGATGTCTGTCAGTCATAGTGAACACATAGTTCTCCAGACCTCTGTAAGTCATTGTGAACACACAGTGCCTCTGACCTCTGTCAGACATTGTGAACAGACAGTGCTGCAGAACTCTGTCAGTCATTGTGAACACACAGTGCCCCAGATCCGTCTGTCAGTCATTGTGAACACACAATGCCCCAGACCTCTGTCAGTCATTGTGAACACACACTGCCCCACACCCCTCGGTCATTCATTGTGAACAAACAGTTTTTGAGACCTCTGTCAGTCATTGTGAACACACAGAGCCCCAGACCCCTGTCAGTCATTGTGAACACACGGTGCCCCAGACCTCTGTCAGTCATTGTGAACACACACTCAATCATTGTGAACACACACTGACACAGAACTCTGTCAGGCATTGTGAACACACAGTCCCCTGACATCCGTCGATCGTTGTGAACACACCGAGTCTCTGAACCTGACAGTCATTGTGAACACACAGTGCCCCAGACAACTCTGTCAGTCATTGTGAACACACAGTAACCCAGACCCCTCTGTCAGTCATTGTGAACACACAGTAAACCAGACCTCTCTGTCAGTCATGGTGAACACACAGTGCCTCAGGACCCTCTGTCAGTTATTGTGAACACACAGTGCTCAAGACCTCTGTCAGTCATTTTGAACACACAGTGCTCCAGACCTCTGTCAGTCATTGTGAACACACAGTGCCTCAGACCTCTGTCAGTCATTGTGAACACACACTTAGTCATTGTGAACACACACTGACACAGACCTCTGTCCGGCATTGTGAACACACAGTCCCCTGACCTCCGTCGATCATTGTGAACACACAGTGGCTCAGAAATCTGTCAGTCATTGTGAGCACACAGTGCCCCAGACCTCTGTCTGAAATTGTGAACACACAGTGCCTTAGACCTCAGTCAGTGATTGTGAACAGACAGTGCCTCAGGACCCTCTGTCAGTCATTGGGAACAGGCAGTGCCCCAAACCCTGTGAGTCATTGTGAACACACAGTGCCCCAGACCTCTGTCAATCATTGTGAACACACAGTGCCTCAGACCTCTGTCAGTCATTGTGAACACTCAATGCCCCAGACCTCTGTCAGTCATTGTGAACACACACTCAATCATTGTGAACACACACTGACACAGACCTCTGTCAGGCATTGTGAACACACAGTGGCTCAGAAATCTGTCAGTCATTGTGAACACACAGTGCCCCAGACCTCTGTCTGTCATTGTGAACACACAGTGCCTCAGGCCCCTCTGTCAGTCATTGTGAACACACAGAGCCTCAGATCTTTTCAGTCATTGTGAACACACAGTCCCCTGATCTCTGTCATTCATTGTGAACACACAGTGCTCCAGACACCTCTGTCAGTCATTGCGAACACACAGTAACCCAGACACATCTGTCAGTCATTGTGAACACAAAGTAACCCAGACCCCTCTGTCAGTCATTGTGAACACACAGTGCCCCAGACGTCCGTCAGTTATTGTGGACAAACAGTCAATAATTGTGGACACACAGTGCCCCAGACCTCTGTCAGTCATTGTGAACACACAGTGCCTCAGAGCTCTGTCAGTCTTTGTGAACACACAGTAAACCAAAACCCTCTGTCAGTCATGGTGAACACACAGTAACCCAGATCTTTGTCAGTCATTGTAAACACGCACTAACCCAGACCTCTGTCAGTCATCGTGAACACATAGTGCCCCAGATGCCTCTGTCAGTCACTGTGGGCACACAGTGCGCCGGACCCCTCTGTCAGTCATTGTGAACACACAGTTCTCCAGACCCCTTTGTAAGTCATTGTGAACACACCGTGCCCCAGACCTCTCTGTCAGTCATTGTGAACACAAAGTGCCCCAGATCCCTCTGTCAGTCATTGTGAGCACACAGTGCCCCAGACACCTCTGTCAGTCATTGTGAACACACAGTAACCCAGACCCCTCTGTCAATCATTGTGAACACACAGTAACCCAGACCCCTCTGTCAGTCATGGTGAACACACAGTGCCTCAGGACCCTCTGTCAGTTATTGTGAAAACACAGCGCTCCATACCTCTGTCAATCATTGTGAACACAGAGTGCCTCATAGCTCTTTCAGTCGTTGCGAACACACAGTGCTCCAGACCTCTGTCAGTCATTTTGAACACACTGTGCTCCAGACCTCTGTCAGTCATTGTGAACACACAGTGCCTCAGACCTCTGTCAGTCATTGTGAACACACACTTAGTCATTGTGAACACACACTGACACAGACCTCTGTCCGGCATTGTGAACGCACAGTCCCCTGACCTCCGTCGATCATTGTGAACACACAGTGGCTCAGAAATCTGTCAGTCATTGTGAGCAGACAGTGCCCCAGACCTCTGTCTGTCATTGTGAACACACAGTGCCTTAGACCTCAGTCAGTGATGTGAACAGACAGTGCCTCAGGTCCCTCTGTCAGTCATTGGGAACAGGCAGTGCCCCAAACCCTGTGAGTCATTGTGAACACACAGTGCTTTAGACCTCTGTCAATCATTGTGAACACACAGTGCCTCAGACCTCTGTCAGTCATTCTGAACACACAGTGCCTCAGACCTCTGTCAGTTACTGTGGACACACAGTCAGTCATTGCGGACACACAGTGCCCCAGACCTCTGTCAGTCATTGTGAACACACAGTGCCTCAGACCTCTGTCAGTTATTGTGGACACCCAGTCAGTCATTGTGAACACACAGTGCCCCAGACACCTCTGTCAGTCATTGTGAACACACAGTGTCTCAGACCCCTCTGTCAGCCATTGTGGACACACAGTGCCCCAGACTGCTCTGTCAGTCATTGTGAACACACAGTGCCCCAGACACCTCTGACAGTCATTGTGGACACACAGTGCGCCTGACCCCTCTGTCAGTCAATGTGAACACACAGTAACCCAGATGCCTCTGTCAGTCATTGTGAACACACAGTAACCCAGATCCCTCTGTCAGTCATTGTGAACACACAGTGCCCCAGACCCCTGTCAGACATTGTGAACACACAGTGCCCCAGACCTCTGTCAGTCATTGTGAACACACACTCAATCATTGTGAGCACACACTGACACACACTTCTGTCAGGCATTGTGAACACACAGTCCCCAGACCTCCGTCGATCATTGTGAAGACACCGAGTCTCTGAACCTGACAGTCATTGTGAACACACAGTGCCCCAGACCTCTGTCAGGCATTGTGAACGCACAGTGCCTTAGAGCTCTGTCAGTGATTGTGAACAAACAGTGCCTCAGGCCCCTCTGTCAGTCATTGGGAACAGACAGTGCCCCAAACCCTGTGAGTCATTGTGAACACACAGTGCCCCAGACCTCTGTCAGTCATTGTGAAGACACACTCAATCATTGTGAGCACACACTGACACACAATTCTGTCAGGCTTTGTGAACACACAGTCCCCAGACCTCCGTCGATCATTGTGAAGACACCGAGTCTCTGAACCTGACAGTCATTGTGAACACACAGTGCCCCAGACCTCTGTCAGGCATTGTGAACGCACAGTGCCTTAGAGCTCTGTCAGTGATTGTGAACAAACAGTGCCTCAGGCCCCTCTGTCAGTCATTGGGAACAGACAGTGCCCCAAACCCTGTGAGTCATTGTGAACACAGAGTGCCCCAGACCTCTGTCAGTCATTGTGAACACACAGTGCCTCAGACCTCTGTCAGTCATTGTGAACACACAGTGTCTCAGACCTCTGTCATTTATTGTGGACACACAGTGCCCCAGACCTCTGTCAGGCATTGTGAACACACAGTCCCCTGACCTCCATCGATCATTGTGAACACACAGTGGCTCAGAAATCTGTCAGTCATTGTGAACACACCATGCCCCAGACATCTGTCTGTCATTGTGAACACACAGTGCCTCAGGCCCCTCTGTCAGTCATTGTGAACACACAGAGCCCCAGATTTTTTCATTCATTCTGAACACACAGTTCCCTGATCTCTGTCATTCATTGTGAACACACAGTGCTCCAGACACCTCTGTCAGTCATTGCAAACACACAGTAACCCAGACACCTCTGTCAGTCATTGTGAACACAAAGTAACCCAGACCCCACTGTCAGTCATTCTGAACACACAGTGTCCCAGACGTCCGTCGGTTATTGTGGACAAACAGTCAATAATTGTGGACACACAGTGCCCCAGACTTCTGTCAGTCATTGTGAACACACAGTGCCTCAGAACTCTGTCAGTCTTTGTGAACACACAGTAACCCAGACCCCTCTGTCAGTCATGGTGAACACACAGTAAACCAAATCTTTCTCAGTCATTGTAAACACGCACTAACCCAGACCTCGGTCAGTCATCGTGAACACACAGTGCCTCAGGACTCTCTGTCAGTCATTGTGAACACACAGTGCTCCAGACTGCTCTGTCAGTCATTGTGAACACACAGTGCCCCAGAGGCCTCTGTCAGTCATTGTGGACACACAGTGCGCCTGACCCCTCTGTCAGTCATTGTGAACGCATAGTTCTCCAGACCCCTTTGTCAGTCATTGTGAACACACAGTTCCCCAGACCTCTCTGTCAGTCATTGTGAACACACAGTGCCTCAAACCTCTGTCAGTCATTGTGAGCACACAGTGCCTCAGGACCCTCTGTCAGTTATTGTGAACACACAGCGCTCATGACCTCTGTCAATCATTGTGATCACACAGTGCCTCATACCTCTTTCAGTCGTTGCGATCACACAGTGCTCAAGACCTCTGTCAGTCATTTTGAACACACAGTGCCTCAGACCTCTGTCAGTCATTGTGAACACTCAATGCCCCAGACCTCTGTCAGTCATTGTGAACACACACTCAATCATTGTGAACACACACTGACACAGACCTCTGTCAGTCATTGTGAACACACAGTGCCCCAGACCTCTGTCTGTCATTCTGAACACACAGAGCCCCAGAACTTTTCAGTCATTGTGAACACACAGTCCCCTGATCTCTGTCATTCATTGTGAACACACAGAGGCCCAGATCTTTTCAGTCATGGTGAACACACAGTCCCCTGATCTCTGTCGTTCATTGTGAACACACAGTGCTCCAGACACCACTGTCAGTCATTGCGAACACACAGTAAACCAGACACCTCTGTCAGTCATTGTGAACACAAAGTAACCCAGACCCCTCTGTCAGTCATTGTGAACACACAGTGCCCCAGACGTCCGTCAGTTATTGTGGACAAACAGTCAATAATTGTGGACACACAGTGCCCCAGACTTCTGTCAGTCATTGTGAACACACAGTGCCTCAGACCGCTTTCAGTCTTTGTGAACACACCGTAACCCAGACCCCTCTGTCAGTCATGGTGAACACACAGTAACCCAGATCTTTGTCAGTCATTGTAAACACGCACTAACCCAGACCTCTGTCAGTCATCGTGAACACACAGTGCCCCAGACGCCTCTGTCAGTCACTGTGGACACACAGTGCGCCGGACCCCTCTGTCAGTCATTGTGAACACACAGTTCTCCAGACCCCTTTGTCAGTCATTGTGAACACACAGTGCCCCAGATCCCTCTGTCAGTCATTGTGAGCACACAATGCCCCAGACACCTCTGTCAGTCATTGTGAACACACAGTAACCCAGACCCCTCTGTCAGTCATTGTGAACACACAGTAACCCAGACCCCTCTGTCAGTCATGGTGAACACACAGTGCCTCAGGACCCTCTGTCAGTTATTGTGAACACACAGTGCTCCATACCTCTGTCAATCATTGTGAACACAGAGTGCCTCATAGCTCTTTCAGTCGTTGCGAACACACAGTGCACCCGACCTCTGTCAGTCATTTTGAACACACAGTGCTCCAGACCTCTGTCAGTCATTGTGAACACACAGTGCCTCAGACCTCTGTCAGTCATTGTGAACACACACTTAGTCATTGTGAACACACACTGACACAGACCTCTGTCCGGCATTGTGAACACACAGTCCCCTGACCTCCGTCGATCATTGTGAACACACAGTGGCTCAGAAATCTGTCAGTCATTGTGAGCACACAGTGCCCCAGACCTCTGTCTGAAATTGTGAACAAACAGTGCCTTAGACCTCAGTCAGTGATTGTGAACAGACAGTGCCTCAGGACCCTCTGTCAGTCATTGGGAAAAGGCAGTGCCCCAAACCCTGTGAGTCATTGTGAACACACAGTGCCTTAGACCTCTGTCAATCATTGTGAACACACAGTGCCTCAGACCTCTGTCAGTCATTGTGAACACACAGTGCCCCAGACCTCTGTCAGTCATTGTGAACACACAGTGCCTCAGACCTCTGTCAGTTATTGTGGACACACAGTCAGTCATTGTGAACACACATTGCCCCAGACACCTCTGTCAGTCATTGTGAACACACAGTGCCTCAGACCCCTCTGTCAGCCATTGTGGACACACAGTGCCCCAGACTGCTCTGTCAGTCATTGTGAACACACAGTGCCCCAGACACCTCTGTCAGTCATTGTGAACACACAGTAACCCAGATACCTCTGTCAGTCATTGTGAACACAAAGTAACCCAGACCCCTCTGTCAGTCATTGTGAACACACGGTGCCCCAGACGTCCGTCAGTTATTGTGGACAAACAGTCAATAATTGTGGACACACAGTGCCCCAGACTTCTGTCAGCCATTGTGAACACACAGTGCCTCAGACCGCTGTCAGTCTTTGTGAACACACAGTAACCCAGACCCCTCTGTCAGTCATGGTGAACACACAGTAACCCAGATCTTTGTCAGTCATTGTAAACACGCACTAACCCAGACCTCTGTCAGTCATCGTGAACACACAGTGCCGCAGACGCCTCTGTCAGTCACTGTGGACACACAGTTCTCCAGACCCCTTTGTCAGTCATTGTGAACACACAGTGCCCCAGACCTCTCTGTCAGTCATTGTGAACACACAGTGCCACAGATCCCTCTGTCAGTCATTGTGAGCACACAGTGCCCCAGACACCTCTGTCAGTCATTGTGAACACACAGTAACCAACACCCCTCTGTCAGTCATTGTGAACACACAGTAGCCCAGACCCCTCTGTCAGTCATGGTGGACACACAGTGCCTCAGGACCCTCTGTCAGTTATTGTGAACACACAGTGCTCCATACCTCTGTCAATCATTGTGAACACAGAGTGCCTCATAGCTCTTTCAGTCGTTGCGAACACACAGTGCTCCAGACCTCTGTCAGTCATTTTGAACACACAGTGCTCCAGAACTCTGTCAGTCATTGTGAACACACAGTGACTCAGACCTCAGTCAGTCATTGTGAACACACACTTAGTCATTATGAACACACACTGACACAGACCTCTGTCCGGCATTGTGAACACACAGTCCCCTGATCTCCGTCGATCATTGTGAACACACAGTGGCTCAGACCTCTGTCAGTCAATGTGAGCACACAGTGCCCCAGAAATCTGTCAGTCATTGTGAACACACAGAGCCCCAGACCTTTGTCTGAAATTGTGAACACACAGTGCCTTAGACCTCAGTCAGTGATTGTGAACACACAGTGCCTCAGGACCCTCTGTCAGTCATTGGGAACAGGCAGTGCCCCAAACCCTGTGAGTCATTGTGAACACACAGTGCCTTAGACCTCTGTCAATCATTGTGATCACACAGTGCCTCAGACCTCTGTCAGTCATTGTGAACACACAGTGCCACAGACCTCTGTCAGTTACTGTGGACACACAGTCAGTCATTGCGGACACACAGTGCCCCAGACCTCTGTCAGTCATTGTGAACACACAGTGCCTCAGACCTCTGTCAGTTATTGTGGACACACAGTCAGTCATTCTGAACACACATTGCCCCAGTCACCTCTGTCAGTCATTGTGAACACACAGTGCCTCAGACCCCTCTGTCAGCCATTGTGGACACACAGTGCCCCAGACTGCTCTGTCAGTCATTGCGAACACACAGTGCCCCAGACACCTCTGTCAGTCATTGTGGACACACAGTGAGCCTGACCCCTCTGTCAGTCATTGTGAACACACAGTAACCCAGACGCCTCTGTTAGTCATTGTGAACACACAGTAACCCAGACACCTCTGTCAGTCATGGTGAACACAGATTAACCCAGACCTCTGTCAGTCATTGTGAACACACAGTAACCCAGACCTCTGTCAGTCATTGTGAACATGCAGTGCCTCAGACCTCTGTCAGTCATTGTGAACATACAGTGCCCCAGACTTCTGTCAGTCATTGTGAACACACAGTGCCTCAGGACCCTCTGTCAGTTATTGTGAACACACAGCTCTCCAGAACTCTGTCAATCATTGTGAACACACAGTGCCTCATAACTCTTTCAGTCGTTGCGAACACACAGTGCTCCAGACCTCTGTCAGTCATTGTGAACACACACTTAGTCATTGTGAACACACACTGACACAGACCTCTGTCCGGCATTGTGAACACACAGTCCCCTGACCTCCGTCGATCATTGTGAACACACAGTGGCTCAGAAATCTGTCAGTCATTGTGAACACACAGTGCCCCAAACCTCTGTCTGTCATTGTGAACACACAGTGCCTCAGGCCCCTCTGTCAGTCATTGTGAACACACAGATCCCCAGATTTTTTCAGTCATTGTGAACACACAGTCCCCTGATCTCTGTCATTCATTGTGAACACACAGTGCTCCAGACACCTCTGTCAGTCATTGCAAACACACAGTAACCCAGACACCTCTGTCAGTCATTGTGAACGCACAGTTCCTCAGGCCCCTCTGTCAGTCATTGTGAACACACTGTCCCCTGATCTCTGTCGTTCATTGTGAACACACAGTGCTCCAGACACCTCTGTCAGTCATTGTGAACACACAGTAAAACAGAGGCCTCAGTCAGTCATTGTAAGCACACAGTGCCCCAGACGTCCGTCAGTTATAGTGGACAAACAGTCAATAATTGTGGACACACAGTGCCACAGACTTCTGTCAGTCATTGTGAACACACAGTGCCTCAGACCTCTGTCAGTCATTGTGAACACATAGTAACCCGCCCCCTCTGTTTGTCATGGTGAACACACAGTTACCCAAAACTTTGTCAGTCATTCTAAACACGCAGCAACCCAGACCTCTGTCAGTCATTGTGAACAGACAGTGCCCAAGACGCCTCTGTCAGTCATTGTGGACACACAGAGCGCCTGAGCCCTCTGTCAGACATTGTGAACACCCAGTTCTCCAGACCCCTTTGTCAGTCATTGTGAACACACAGTGCCCCAGACCTCTCTGTCAGTCATTGAGAACACAAAGTGCCCCAGACCCCTCTGTCAGTCATTGTGAACACACAATGCCCCAGACCTCTGTCAGTCATTGTGAACACACAGTTTTAGAGACCTCTGTCAGTCATTGCGAACACAAAGTGCCCCAGACCCCTGAAATTCATTGTGAACACACAGCGCCCCAGACCTCTGTCAGTCATTGTGAACACACAGTGCCCCAGACCTCTGTCAGTCATTGTGAACACACAGTCCCCTGACCTCCGTCAATCATAGTGAACATACCGAGTCTCTGAAATCTGTCAGTCATTGTGAACACACAGTGCCCCAGACCTCTGTCTGTCATTGTGAACACACACTCAATCATTGTGAACACACACTGACACAGACCTCAGTCAGGCATTGTGAACACACAGTCCCCTGACCTCCGTCGATCATTGTGAACACACCGAGACTCTGAAATCTGTCAGTCATTGTGAACATA
Source organism: Carcharodon carcharias (assembly GCF_017639515.1). Classification (NCBI taxonomy): domain Eukaryota; kingdom Metazoa; phylum Chordata; class Chondrichthyes; order Lamniformes; family Lamnidae; genus Carcharodon; species Carcharodon carcharias. The sequence goes on along the minus strand of NC_054470.1, from coordinate 197,652,537 downwards.
CAGTGCCCAAGACCTCTGTCTGTCACTGTGAACACACAGTGTCTTGGACCTCTGTCGGTGATTGTGAACACACAGTGCCTCAGGCCCCTCTGTCAGTCATTGGGAACAGACATTGCCCCAAAACCTGTGAGTCATTGTGAAAACACAGTGCCCCAGACCTCTGTCAGTCATTGTGAACACACGGTGCCTCAGACCTCTGTCAGTTATTGTGGAAACACAGTCAGTCATTGTGGACACACAGTGCCCCAGACCTCTGTCAGTCATTGTGAACACACAGTGCCCCAGACCTCTGTCAGTCATTGTGAACACACAGTGCCTCAGATCTCTGTCGGTCATCGTGAACTCACATTTCCTCAGATCTCCGTCAGTCATTGTGAACACACAGTGCCCCAGACCTCTGTCAGTCATTGTGAACACACACTCAATCATTGTGAACACACAGTGCCCCAGACACCTCTGTCAGTCATTGTGAACACACAGTAACCCAGACCCCTCTGCCAGTCATTGTGAACACACATTAACCCAGACACCTCTGTCAGTCATGGTGAACACACATTAAACCGCAACTCTGTCAGTCATTGTGAACACATAATAACCCCGACCTCTGTCAGTCATTGTGAACACGCAGTGCCTCAGACCTCTGTCAGTCATTGTGAACGCACAGTGCCTCAGGACCCTCTGTCAGTTATTGTGAACACACAGCGCTCCAGACATCTGTCAATCATTGTGAACACACAGTGCCTCATACCTCTTTCAGTCGTTGCGAACACACAGTGCTCCAGACCTCTGTCAGTCATTTTGAACACACAGTGCTCCAGACCTCTGTCAGTCATTGTGAACACACAGTGCCTCAGACCTCTGTCAGTCATTGTGAACACACACTTAGTCATTGTGAACACACACTGACACAGACCTCTGTCAGGCATTCTGAACACACAGTCCCCTGACCTCCGTCGATCATTGTGAACACACGGTGGCTCAGAAATCTGTCAGTCATTGTGAGCACACAGTGCCCCAGAACTCGGTCTGTCATTGTGAACACACAGTGCCTTCGACCTCTGTCAGTCATTGTGAACACACAGTGCCTCAGACCTCTAACAGTCATTGTGAACCGACAGTGCTGCAGTCCTCTGTCAGTCATTGTGAACACACAATGCCCCAGACCTCTGTCAGTCATTGTGAACACACAATGCCCCAGACCTCTGTCAGTCATTGTGAACACACAATGCCCCTGACCTCTGTCTGTCATTGTGAACACACAGTGCCTTAGACCTCTGTCAGTCATTGCGAACACACAGTTCATCAGACCTCTGTCCGTCACTGTGAACACACAGTGCTCCAGGCCTCTGTCAGTCATTTTGCAAACACAGATCCCCAGGCTTCTGTCAGTCATTGTGAACACACAGTGCCTCAGACCTCTGTCAGTCATTGTGAACAGACAGTGCTGCAGTCCTCTGTCAGTCATTGTGAACACACAATGCCCCAGACCTCTGTCAGTCATTGTGAACACACAATGCCCCAGACCTCTGTCAGTCATTGTGAACACACAGTTTTTCAGACCTCTGTCAGTCATTGTGAACACACAGTGCCCCAGACCTCTGTCAGTCATTCTGAACACACAGTGCCTCAGATCTCTGTCGGTCATCGTGAACTCACAGTTCCTCTGATCTCCGTCAGTAATTGTGAACACACAGTGCCCCAGACCTTGTCAGTCATTGTGAACACACACTCAATCATTGTGAACACACACTGACACAGACCTCTGTCAGGCATTGTGAACACACAGTCCCCTGACCTCCGTCGATCATTGTGAAAACACAGTGGCTCAGAAATATGTCAGTCATAGTGAACACACATTGCCCTAGAACTCTGTCTGTCATTGTGAACACACAGTTCCTCAGGCCCCTCTGTCAGTCATTGTGAACACACAGTCCCCTGATCTCTGTCGTTTATTGTGAACACACAGTGCTCCAGGCACCTCTGTCAGTCATTGTGAACACACAGTAAAACAGAGGCCTCTGTCAGTCATTGTAAACACACAGTGCCCCAGATGTCCGTCAGGTATTGTGGACAAACAGTCAATAATTGTGGACACACAGTGCCCCAGACTTCTGTCAGTCATTGTGAACGCACAGTGCCTCAGACCTCTGTCAGTCATTGTGAACACACAGTAACCCAGACCCCTCTGTCAGTCATGGTGAACACACAGTTACCCAAAACTTTGTCAGTCATTCTAAACACGCAGCAACCCAGACCTCTGTCAGTCATTGTGAACACACAGAGCCCCAGACGCCTCTGTCAGTCATTGTGGACAGACAGAGCGCCTGAGCCCTCTGTCAGTCATTGTGAACACACAGTTCTCCTGACCCCTTTGTCTGTCATTGTGAACACACAGTGCCCCAAACATCTCTGTCAGTCATTGAGAACACACAGTGCCCCAGACCCCTCTGTCAGTAATTGTGAACACACAATGCCCCAGACCTCTGTCAGTCATTGTGAACACACAGCGCCCCACACCCCTCTGTCAGTCATTGTGAAGACACAGATTTTGAGACCTCTGTCAGTCATTGTGAGCACACAGTTCCTCAGATCTCCGTCAGTCATTGTGAACACAAAGTGCCCCAGACCCCTGAAAGTCATTGTGAACACACACTCAATCATTGTGAACACACACTGACACAGACCTCTGTCAGGCATTGTGAACACACAGTCCCCTGACCTCCGTCGATCATTGTGAACACACCGAGTCTCTGAAATCTGTTAGTCATTGTGAAAACACAGTGCCCCAGACCACTGTCTGTCATTGTGAACACACAGTGCCTTAAACCCCTGTCAGTGATTGTGAACACACAGTGCCTCAATCCCCTCTGTCAGTCATTGGGAACAGACAGTGCCCCAAACCCTGTGAGTCATTGTAAACACACAGTGCCCCAGACCTCTGTCAGTCATTGTGAACACACAGTGCCTCAGACCTCTGTCACTTATTGTGGACACACAGTCAGTCATTGTGGACACACAGTGCCCCAGACCTCTGTCAGTCATTGTGAACACACAGTGCCTCAGACCCCTCTGTCAGTCATTGTGAACACACAGTGCCTCAGACCTCTGTCAGTTATTGTGGACACAAAGTCAGTCATTGTGGACACACAGTGCCCCAGACCTCTGTCAGTCATTGTGAACACACAGTGCCTCAGACCTCTGTCAGTTATTGTGGACACACAGTCAGTCATTGTGAACACACAGTGCCCCAGACACCTCTGTCAGTCATTGTGAACACACAGTGCCTCAGACCTCTGTCAGTTATTGTGGACACACAGTCAGTCATTGTGAACACACAGTAACCCAGACCCCTCTGTCAGTCATTGTGAACACACAGTAACCCAGACCCCTCTGTCAGTCATGGTGAACACACATTAACCCAGACCTCTGTCAGTCATTGTGAACACACAGTAACCCCGACCTCTGTCAGTCATTGTGAACACGCAGTGCCTCCGACCTCTGTCAGTCATTGTGAACACACAGTCAGTCATTGTGAACACCCAGTTCATCAGTCCTCTGTCAGTCATTGTGAACACACAGTGCCTCAGACCTCTGTCAGTTATTGTGGACACACAGTCAGTCATTGTGAACACACAGTGCCCCAGACACCTGTCAGTCATTGTCAACACACAGTGCCTCAGACCTCTGACAGTTATTGTGGACACACAGTCAGTCATTGTGAACACACAGTGCCCCAGACACCTCTGTCAGTCATTGTGAGCACACAGTAACCCAGACCCCTCTGTCAGTCATTGTGAACACACAGTAACCCAGACACCTCTGTCAGTCATGGTGAACACACATTAAACAGGAACTCTGTCAGTCATTGCGAACACATAATAACCCCGACCTCTGTCAGTCATTGTGAACACGCAGTGCCTCAGACCTCTGTCAGTCATTGTGAACGCATAGTGCCTCATACCTCTTTCAGTCGTTGCGAACACACAGTGCTCCAGACCTCTGTCAGTCATTTTGAACACACAGTGCTCCAGACCTCTGTCAGTCATTGTGAACACACAGTGCCTCAGACCTCTGTCAGTCATTGTGAACACACACTTAGTCATTGTGAACACACACTGACACAGACCTCTGTCAGGCATTCTGAACACACAGTCCCCTGACCTCCGTCGATCATTGTGAACACACCGAGTCTCTGAAATCTGTCAGTCATTGTGAACACACAGTGCCCCAGACCTCTGTCTGTCATTGTGAACACACAGTGCCTTAGACCTCTGTCAGTGATTGTGAACACACAGTGCCTCAGGCCACTCTGTCAGTCATTGGAAACAGACAGTGCCCCAAACCCTGTGAGTCATTTTAAACACACAGTGCCCCAGAAATCTGTCAGTCATTGTGAACACACAGTGCCTCAAACCTCTGTCAGTTATTGTGGACACACAGTCAGTCATTGTGGACACACAGTCCCCTGACCTCCGTCGATCATAGTGAACATACCGAATCTCTGAAATCTGTCAGTCATTGTGAACACACAGTGCCCCAGACCTCTGTCTGTCATTGTGAACACACACTCAATCATTGTGAACACACACTGACACAGACCTCTGTCAGGCATTGTGAACACACAGTCCCCTGACCTCCATCGATCATTGTGAACACACCGAGACTCTGAAATCTGTCAGTCATTGTGAACATACAGTGCCCAAGACCTCTGTCTGTCATTGTGAACACACAGTGCCTTAGACCTCTGTCAGTGATTGTGAACACACAGTGCCTCAGGCCCCTCTGTCAGTCATTGGGAACAGACATTGCCCCAAAACCTGTGAGTCATTGTGAAAACACAGTGCCCCAGACCTCTGTCAGTCATTGTGAACACACGGTGCCTCAGACCTCTGTCAGTTATTGTGGAAACACAGTCTGTCATTGTGGACACACAGTGCCCCAGACCTCTGTCAGTCATTGTGAACACACAGTGCCTCAGACCCCTCTGTCAGTCATTGTGAACACACAGTGCCTCAGACCTCTGTCAGTTATTGTGGACACACAGTCAGTCATTGTGAACACACAGTGCCCCAGACACCTCTGTCAGTCATTGTCAACACACAGTGCCTCAGACCTCTGACAGTTATTGTGGACACACAGTCAGTCATTGTGAACACACAGTGCCCCAGACACCTCTGTCAGTCATTGTGAACACACAGTAACCCAGACCCCTCTGTCAGTCATTGTGAACACACAGTAACCCAGACACCTCTGTCAGTCATGGTGAACACACATTAAACCGGAACTCTGTCAGTCATTGAGAACACATAATAACCCCGACCTCTGTCAGTCATTGTGAACACGCAGTGCCTCAGACCTCTGTCAGTTATTGTGGACACAAAGTCAGTCATTGTGAACACACAGTGCCCCAGACACCTCTGTCAGTCATTGTGAACACACAGTGCCTCAGACCTCTGTCAGTTATTGTGGACACACAGTCAGTCATTGTGAACCCACAGTGCCCCAGACACCTCTGTCAGTCATTGTGAACACACAGTAACCCAGACCCCTCTGTCAGTCATTGTGAACACACAGTAACCCAGTCCCCTCTGTCAGTCATGGTGAACACACATTAACCCAGACCTCTGTCAGTCATTGTGAACACACAGTAACCCCGACCTCTGTCAGTCATTGTGAACACGCAGTGCCTCAGACCTCTGTCAGTCATTGTGAACACACAGTGCCTCCGGACCCTCTGTCAGTTATTGTGAACACACAGCGCTCCAGACCTCTGTCAATCATTGTGAACACAGAGTGCCTCATACCTCTTTCAGTCGTTGCGAACACACAGTGCTCCAGACCTCTGTCAGTCATTTTGAACACACAGTGCTCCAGACCTCTGTCAGTCATTGTGAACACACAGTGCCTCAGACCTCTGTCAGTCATTGTGAACACACAGTTAGTCATTGTGAACATACACTGACACAGACCTCTGTCAGGCATTGTGAACACACAGTCCCCTGACCTCCGTCGATCATTGTGAACACACAGTGGCTCAGAAATCTGTCAGTCATTGTGAGCACACAGTGCCCCAGACCTCGGTCTGTCATTGTGAACACACAGTGCCTTAGACCTCTGTCAGTCATTGTGAACACACACTTAGACATTGTGAACACACACTGACACAGACCTCTGTCCGGCTTTGTGAACACACAGTCCCCTGACCTCCGTCGATCATTGTGAACACACAGTGGCTCAGAAATCTGTCAGTCATTGTGAACACACAGTGCCCCAAACCTCTGTCTGTCATTGTGAACACACAGTGCCTCAGGCCCCTCTGTCAGTCATTGTGAACACACAGATCCCCAGATTTTTTCAGTCATTGTGAACACACAGTCCCCTGATCTCTGTCATTCATTGTGAACACACAGTGCTCCAGACACCTCTGTCAGTCATTGCAAACACACAGTAACCCAGACACCTCTGTCAGTCATTGTGAACACACAGTTCCTCAGGCCCCCCTGTCAGTCATTGTGAACACACAGTCCCCTGATCTCTGTCGTTCATTGTGAACACACAGTGCTCCAGACACCTCTGTCAGTCATTGTGAACACACAGTAAAACAGAGGCCTCGGTCAGTCATTGTAAGCACACAGTGCCCCAGACGTCCGTCAGTTATTGTGGACAAACAGTCAATAATTGTGGACACACAGTGCCACAGGCTTCTGTCAGTCATTGTGAACACACAGTGCCTCAGACCTCTGTCAGTCATTGTGAACACAAAGTAACCCAGACCCCTCTGTTTGTCATGGTGAACACACAGTTAGCCAAAACTTTGTCATTCATTCTAAACACGCAGCAACCCAGACCTCTGTCAGACATTGTGAACACACAGTTCTCCAGACCCCTTTGTCAGTCATTGTGAACACACAGTGCCCCAGACCTCTCTGTCAGTCATTGAGAACACAAAGTGCCCCAGACCCCTCTGTCAGTCATTGTGAACACACAGTTTTAGAGACCTCTGTCAGTCATTGCGAACACAAAGTGCCCCAGACCCCTGAAATTCATTGTGAACACACAGCGCCCCAGACCTCTGCCAGTCATTGTGAACACACAGTGCCCCAGACCTCTGTCAGTCATTGTGAACACACAGTCCCCTGACCTCCGTCGATCATAGTGAACATACCGAGTCTCTGAAATCTGTCAGTCATTGTGAACACACAGTGCCCCAGACCTCTGTCTGTCATTGTGAACACACACTCAATCATTGTGAACACACACTGACACAGACCTCTGTCAGGCATTGTGAACACACAGTCCCCTGACCTCCGTCGATCATTGTGAACACACCACGACTCTGAAATCTGTCAGTCATTGTGAACATACAGTGTCCAAGACCTCTGTCTGTCATTGTGAACACACAGTGCCTTAGACCTCTGTCAGTGATTGTGAACACACAGTGCCTCAGGCCCCTCTGTCAGTCATTGGGAACAGACATTGCCCCAAAACCTGTGAGTCATTGTGAAAACACAGTGCCCCAGACCTCTGTCAGTCATTGTGAACACACGGTGCCTCAGACCTCTGTCAGTTATTGTGGAAACACAGTCAGTCATTGTGGACACACAGTGCCCCAGACCTCTGTCAGTCATTGTGAACACACAGTGCCTCAGACACCTCTGTCAGTCATTGTGAACACACAGTGCCTCAGACCTCTGTCAGTTATTGTGGACACACAGTCAGTCATTGTGAACACACAGTGCCCCAGACACCTCTGTCAGTCATTGTCAACACACAGTGCCTCAGACCTCTGACAGTTATTGTGGACACACAGTCAGTCATTGTGAACACACAGTGCCCCAGACACCTCTGTCAGTCATTGTGAGCACACAGTAACCCAGACCCCTCTGTCAGTCATTGTGAACACACAGTAACCCAGACACCTCTGTCAGTCATGGTGAACACACATTAAACAGGAACTCTGTCAGTCATTGCGAACACATAATAACCCCGACCTCTGTCAGTCATTGTGAACACGCAGTGCCTCAGACCTCTGTCAGTCATTGTGAACGCATAGTGCCTCATACCTCTTTCAGTCGTTGCGAACACACAGTGCTCCAGACCTCTGTCAGTCATTTTGAACACACAGTGCTCCAGACCTCTGTCAGTCATTGTGAACACACAGTGCCTCAGACCTCTGTCAGTCATTGTGAACACACACTTAGTCATTGTGAACACACACTGACACAGACCTCTGTCAGGCATTCTGAACACACAGTCCCCTGACCTCCGTCGATCATTGTGAACACACCGAGTCTCTGAAATCTGTCAGTCATTGTGAACACACAGTGCCCCAGACCTCTGTCTGTCATTGTGAACACACAGTGCCTTAGACCTCTGTCAGTGATTGTGAACACACAGTGCCTCAGGCCCCTCTGTCAGTCATTGGAAACAGACAGTGCCCCAAACCCTGTGAGTCATTTTAAACACACAGTGCCCCAGACCTCTGTCAGTCATTGTGAACACACAGTGCCTCAAACCTCTGTCAGTTATTGTGGACACACAGTCAGTCATTGTGGACACACAGTGCCCCAGACTTCAGTCAGTCATTGTGAACACACAGTGCCTCAGACCCCTCTGTCTTTCATTGTGAACACACAGTGCCTCAGACCTCTGTCAGTTATTGTGGACACAAAGTCAGTCATTGTGAACACACAGTGCCCCAGACACCTCAGTCAGTCATGGTGAACACACAGTGCCTCAGACCTCTGTCAGTTATTGTGGACACACAGTCACTCATTGTGAACACAGAGTGCCCCAGACACCTCTGTCAGTCATTGTGAACACGCCATGCCTCAGACCTCTGTCAGTCATTGTGAACACACCGTGCCTCAGACCTCTCCCAGTTATTGTGGACACACAGTCAGGGATTGTGGACACACAGTGCCCCAAACCTCTGTCAGTCATTGTGAACACACAGTGCCTCAGACCCCTCTGTCAGTCATTGTGAACACACAGTGCCTCAGACATCTGTCAGTTATTGTGGACACAAAGTCAGTCATTGTGAACACACAGTGCCCCAGACACCTCTGTCAGTCATTGTGAAAACACAGTGCCTCAGACCTCTGTCAGTTGTTGTGGACATACAGTCAGTCTTTGTGAACACACAGTGCCCCAGACACCTCTTTCAGTCATTGTGAACACACAGTAACCCAGACCCCTCTGTCAGTCATTGTGAACACACAGTAACCCAGACCCCTCTGTCAGTCATGGTGAACACACATTAACCCAGACCTCTGTCAGTCATTGTGAACAAACAGTAACCCCGACCTCTGTCAGTCATTGTGAACACGCAGTGCCTCAGACCTCTGTCAGTCATTGTGAACACACAGTGCCTCAGGACCCTCTGTCAGTTATTGTGAACACACAGTGCTCCAGACCTCTGTCAATCATTGTGAACACACAGTGCCTCATTCCTCTTTCAGTCGTTGCGAACACACATTGCTCCAGACCTCTGTCAGTCATTTTGAACACACAGTGCTCCAGACCTCTGTCAGTCATTGTGAACACACAGTGCCTCAGACCTCTGTCAGTCATTGTGAACACACACTTAGTCATTGTGAACACACACTGACACAGACCTCTGTCAGGCATTGTGAACACACAGTCCCCTGACCTCTGTCAATCATTGTGAACACACAGTGGCTCAGAAATCTGTCAGTCATTGTGAGCACACAGTGCCCCAGACCTCGGTCTGTCATTGTGAACAAACAGTGCCTTGGACCTCTGTCAGTGATTGTGAACACACAGTGCCTCAGACCTCTGTCAGTCATTTTGAACACACAGTGCTCCAGACCCCTGTCAGTCATTGTGAACACACAGTGCCCCAGACCTCTGTCAGTCATTGTGAACACACAGTGCCTCAGACTTCTTTCAGTCATTGTGAACAGACAGTGCTGCAGACCTCTGTCAGTCATTGTGAACACATAGTTCTCCAGACCTCTGTCAGTCATTGTGAACACACAGTTCCTCAGACCTCTGTCACTCATTGTGAACACCCAGTGCCCCAGACCTCTGTCAGTCATTGCGAACACACAGTGCCCCATGCTTCTGTCAGTCATTGTGAACACACAGTGCCTCAGACCTCTGTCAGTCATTGTGAACACACAATGCCCCAGACCTCTGTCAGTCATTGTGAACACACAGTCCCCTGATCTCTGTCGTTCATTGTGAACACACAGTGCTCCAGACACCTCTGTCAGTCATTGTGAGCACACAGTAAAATAGAGGCCTCTGTCAGTCATTGTAAACACACAGTGCCCCAGACGTCCGTCAGTTATTGTGGACAAACAGTCAATTATTGTGGACACACAGTGCCCCAGACTTCTGTCAGTCATTGTGAATGCACAGTGCCTCAGACCTCTGTCAGTCATTCTAAACACGCAGCAACCCAGACCTCTGTCAGTCATTGTGAACACATAGTGCCCCAGATGCCTCTGTCAGTCATTGTGGACACACAGAGCGCCTGAGCCCCCTGTCAGTCATTGTGAACACACAGTTCTCCAGACCCCTTTGTCAGTCATTGTGAACACACAGTGCCCCAGACCTCTCTGTCAGTCATTGAGAACACACAGTGCCCCAGACCCTCTGTCAGTCATTGTGAACACATAGTGCTCCAGACCTCTCTCAGTCATTATGAACACAAACTTCTCCAGACCTCTGTCAGTCATTGTGAACACACAGTCAATCGTTGCGAACACACAGTGCTCCAGACCCCTGTCAGTCATTGTGAACACACAGTTCCTCAGACCTCTGTCAGTCATTGTGAACACACAGTTCATCAGACCTCTGTCAGTCATTGTGAACACACAGTGCCCCTGACCCCTCTGTAAGTCATCGTGAACACACAGTGCCCCAGATCTCTGTCAGTCATTGTGAACACACAGTGCCTCAGATCTCTGTCAGTCATTGTGAACACATAGAGCTCCAGAACTCTGTCAGTCATTGTGAACACTTAGTTCTCCAGACCTCTGTCAGTCATTGTGAACACACAGTCAATCGTTGCGAACACACAGTGCTCCAGACCCCTGTCACTCATTGTGAACACACAGTCAGTCATTGTGAACACCCAGTTCATCAGTCCTCTGTCAGTCATTGTGAACACACAGTTCCTCTGACCTTTGTCAGTCATTGTGAACACACAGTGCCCCAGACCCCTCTGTCAGTCATAGTGAACACTCAATGCCCCAGACCTCTGTCAGTCATTGTGAACACACAGTGCCCCACACCCCTCTGTCAGTCATTGTGAAGACACAGTTTTTGAGACCTCTGTCAGTCATTGTGAGCACACAGTTCCTCAGATCTCCGTCAGTCATTGCGAACACCAAGTGCCCCAGACCCCTGAAAGTCATTGTGAACACACAGTGCCCCAGACCTCTGTCAGTCATTGTGAACACACACTCAATCATTGTGAGCACACACTGACACAGACCTCTGTCAGGCATTGTGAACACACAGTCACCTGAAATCCGTCGATCATCTGTCAGTCATTGTTAACACCCAGTCATTGTTAACACCCAGTTCATCAGACCTCTGTCAGTCATTGTGAACACACAGTGCCCCTGAACCCTCTGTAAGTCATCGTGAACACACAGTGCCCCAGATCTCTGTCAGTCATTGTGAACACACAGTGCCTCAGATCTCTGTCAGTCATTGTGAACACATAGAGCTCCAGAACTCTGTCAGTCATTGTGAACACATAGTTCTCCAGACCTCTGTCAGTCATTGTGAACACACAGTCAATCGTTGTGAACACACAGTGCTCCAGACCCCTGTCAGTCATTGTGAACACACAGTCAGTCATTGTGAACACCCAGTTCATCAGTCCTCTGTCAGTCATTGTGAACACACAGTTCCTCTGACCTCTGTCAGTCATTGTGAACACACAGTGCCCCAGACCTCTGTCAGTCATTGTGAACACACAGTGTCCCATGCTTCTGTCAGTCATTGTGAACACACAGTGCCTCAGACCTCTGTCAGTCATTGTGAACAGACAGTGCTGCAGCCCTCTGTCAGTCATTGAGAACACACAATGCCCCAGACCTCTGTCAGTCATTGTGAACACACAAGGCCCCAGACCTCTGTCAGTCATTGTGAACACACAGTGCCTCAGATCTCTGTCGGTCATCGTGAACTCACATTTCCTCAGATCTCCGTCAGTCATTGTGAACACACAGTGCCCCAGACCTATGTCAATCATTGTGAACACACACTCAATCATTGTGAACACACACTGACACAGACCTCTGTCAGGCATTGTGAACAGACAGTCCCCTGACCTCCCTCGATCATTGTGAACACACAGTGGGTCAGAAATCTGTCAGTCATTGTGAACACAAATTGGCCCAGACCTCTGTCAGTCATTGTGAACACAGAGTTCCTCAGGCCCCTCTGTCAGTCATTGTGAACACACAGTAACCCAGACCCCTCTGTCAGTCATTGTGAACACACAGTGCCTCAGTCGTCCGTCAGTTATTGTGGAGAAACAGTCAATAATTGTGGACACACAGTGCCCCAGACTTCTGTCAGTCATTGTGAACACACAGTGCCTCAGACCTCTGTCAGTCATTGTGAACACACAGTAACCCAGACCCCTCTGTCAGTCTTTATGAACACACAGTTAGCCAACACTTTGTCAGTCATTCTAAACACTCTGGAACCCAGACCTCTGTCAGTCATTGTGAACACACAATGCTCCAGACTGCTCTGTCAGTCATTGTGAACACACAGTGCCCCAGACGCCTCTGTCAGTCATTGTGGACACACAGAGCGCCTGACCCCTCTGTCAGTCATTGTGAACACACAGTTCTCCAGACCGCTTTTTCAGTCATTGTGAATACACAGTGCCCCAGACCTCTCTGTCAGTCATTGTGAACACACAGTGCCCCAGACCCCTCTGTCAGTCATTGTGAACAAAATGCCCCAGACCTCTGTCAGTCATTGTGAACACACAGTGCCCCACACCCCTCTGTCAGTCATTGTGTACACACAGTTTTTGAGACCTCTGTCAGTCATTGTGATCACACGGTTCCCCAGACCTCTGTCAGTCATTGTGAACACACAGTTCCTCAGACCTCTGTCAGTCATTGCGAACACAAAGTGCCCCAGACCCCTGTCAGTCATTGTGAACACACAGTGCCGCAGACCTCTGTCAGTCATTGTGAACACACACTCAATCATTGTGAACACACACTGACACAGAACTCGGTCAGGCATTGTGAACACACAGTCCCCTGACCTCCGTCGATCATTGTGAACACACCGTGTCTCTAAAATCTTTCATTCATTGTGAACACACAGTGCCCCAGAACTCTGTCTGTCATTGTGAACACACAGTGCCTCAGACCTCTGTCAGTCATTGTGAACACGCAGTGCCTCAGGCCCCTCTGTCAGTCATTGGGAACAGACAGTGCCCCAAACCCTGTGAGTCATTGTGAACACACAGTGCCCCAGACCTCTGTCAGTCATTGTGAACACACAGTGCCTCAGACCTCTGTCAGTCATTGTGAACACACAGTGCCTCAGACCTCTTTCAGTTATTGTGAACACACACTCAATCATTGTGGACACACAGTGCCCCAGACCTCTGTCAGTCATTGTGAACACACAGTGCCTCAGACCCCTCTGTCAGTCATTGTGAACACACAGTGCCTCAGACCTCTGTCAGTTACTGTGGACACACAGTCAGTCATTGTGAACACACAGTGCCGCAGACGCCTCTGTCAGTCATTGTGAACACACAGTGCCTCAGACCTCTGTCAGTTATTGTGGACACACAGTCAGTCATTGTGAACACACAGTGCCCCAGACACCTCTTTCAGTCATTGTGAACACACAGTAACCCAGACCCCTCTGTCAGTCATTGTGAACACACAGTAACCCAGACCCCTCTGTCAGTCATGGTGAACACACATTAACCCAGACCTCTGTCAGTCATTGTGAACACACAGTAACCCCGACCTCTGTCAGTCATTGTGAACACGCTGTGCCTCAGACCTCTGTCAGTCATTGTGAACACACAGTGCCTCCGGACCCTCTGTCAGTTATTGTGAACACACAGCGCTACAGACCTCTGTCAATCATTGTGAACACACAGTGCCTCATACCTCTTTCAGTCGTCGCGAACACACAGTGCTCCAGAACTCTGTCAGTCATTTTGAACACACAGTGCTCCAGACCTCTGTCAGTCATTGTGAACGCACAGTGCCCCAGAACTCTGTCAGTCATTGTGAACACACACTTAGTCATTGTGAACATACACTGACACAGACCTCTGTCAGGCATTGTGAACACACAGTCCCCTGACTCCGTCGATCATTGTGAACACACAGTGGCTCAGAAATCTGTCAGTCATTGTGAGCACACAGTGCCCCAGACCTCTGTATGTCATTGTGAACACACAGTGCCTTAGACCTCTGTCAGTGATTGTGAACACACAGTGCCTCAGACCTCTGTCAGTCATTTTGAACACACAGTGATCCAGACCCCTCTCAGTCATTGTGAACACACATTGCTCCAGACCCCTCTCAGTAATTGTGAACACACAATGCCTCAGACCTCTGTCAGTCATTGTGAACAAAAAATAACCCAGATCTCTGTCAGTCATTGTGAACTCACAGTGCCCCCGATCCCTCTGTCAGTCATCGTGAACACACAGGTCCCCAGATCTCTGTCAGTCATTATGAACACATACTTCTCCAGACCTCTGTCAGTCATTGTGAACACACAGTCAATCGTTGCGAACACACAGTGCTCCAGACCCCTGTCAGTCATTGTGAACACACAGTTCCTCAGACCTCTGTCAGTCATTGTGAACACACAGTGCCCCCGACCCCTCTGTAAGTAATCGTGAACACACGGTGCCCCAGATCTCTGTCAGTCATTGCGAACACACAGTGCCTCAGATCTCTGTCAGTCATTGTGAACACATAGTGCCCCAGACCTCTGTCAGTCATTCTGAACACATAGTTCTCCAGACCTCTGTCATTCATTGTGAACACACAGTCAATCGTTGCGAACACACAGTGCTCCAGACCCCTGTCAGTCATTGTGAACACACAGTGCCTCCGACCTCTGTCAGTCATTGTGAACACACAGTCAGTCATTGTGAACACCCAGTTCATCAGTCCTCTGTCAGTCATTGTGAACACACAGTTCCTCAGACCTCTGTCAGTCATTGTGAACACACAGTGCCCCAGACCTCTGTCAGTCACGGGGAACACACAGTGCCCCTGGCTTCTGTCAGTCATTGTGAACACATAGTGCCACAGAACACTGTCAGTCATTGTGAACAGACAGTGCTGCAGTCCTCTGTCAGTCATTGAGAACACATAATGCCCCAGACCTCTGTCAGTCATTGTGAACACACAATGCCCCATAACTCTGTCAGTCATTGTGAACACAAAGTTTTTCAGACCTCTGTCAGTCATTGTGAACACACAGTGCCCAGACCTGTCAGTCATTGTGAACACACAATTACTCCGACCTCTGTCAGTCATTGTGAACACACAGTGCCTCAGATCTCTGTCGGTCATCGTGAACTCACATTTCCTCAAATCTCCGTCAGTCATTGTGAACACATAGTGGCCCAGACCTCTGTCAGTCATTGTGAACACACACTCAATCATTGTGAACACACACTGACACAGACCTCTGTCAGGCATTGTGAACACACAGTCCCCTGACCTCCGTCGATCATTGTGAACACACAGTGGCTCAGATTTCTGTCAGTCATTGTGAACACATAGTCCCCTGATCTCTGTCATTCATTGTGAACACACAGTGCTCCAGACACCTCTGTCAGTGATTGTGAACACACAGTAACCCAGACCCCTCTGTCAGTCATTGTGAACACACAGTGCCCCAGATGTCCGTCAGTTATTGTGGACAAACAGTCAATAATTGTGGACACACAGTGCCCCAGACCTCTGTCAGTCATTGTGAACACACAGTGCCTTAGACCTCTGTCAGTCATTGTGAACACACAGTAACCCAGACCTCTCTGTCAGTCATGGTGAACACACTGTTACCTAAAACTTTGTCAGTAATTCTAAACACGCAGTAACCCAGACCTCTGTCAGTCATCGTGAACACACAGTGCCTCAGGACCCTCTGTCAGTCATTGTGACCACACAGTGCTCCAGACTGCTCTGTCAGTCAATGTGAACACACAGTGCCCAGACGCCTCTGTCAGCCATTGTGGACACACAGAGCGCCTGACCCCTCTGTCAGTCATTGTGAACACACAGTTCTCCAGACCACTTTGTCAGTCATTGTGAACACACAGTGCCCCAGACACCCCTGTCAGTCATTGTGGACACACAGTGCACCAGACCTCTGTCTGTCATTGTGAACACACAGTACCCCAGACCCTTCTGTCAGTCATTGTGAATACACAATGCCCCAGACCTCTGTCAGTCATTGTGAACACACAGTGCCCCACACCCCTCTGTCAGTCATTGTGAACACACAGTACCCCAGACACTTCTGTCAGTCCTTGTGAACTCACAATGCCCCAGACCTCTGTCAGTCATTGTGAACACACAGTGCCCCACACCCCTCTGTCAGTCATTGTGAACACACAGTTTTTCAGACCTCTGTCAGTCATTGTGAACACACAGTGCCCCAGAACTCTGTCAGTCATTGTGAACACACAGTTCTTCAGATCTCCGTCAGTCATTGCGAACACCAAGTGCACCAGAACCCTGTCAGTCATTGTGAACACACAGTGCCCCAGACCTCTGTCTGTCATTGTGAACACACACTCAATCATTGTGAACACACACTGACACAGACCTCTGTCAGGCATTGTGAACACACAGTCCCCTGACCTCCGTCGATCATTGTGAACACACCGAGTCTCTGAAATCTGTCAGTCATTGTGAACAAACAGTGGCCCAGACCTCTGTCTGTCATTGTGAACACACAGTGCCTTAGATCTCTGTCAGTGATTATGAACACACAGTGCCTCAGGCCCCTCTGTCAGTCATTGGGAACACACAGTGCCCCAAACCCTGTGAGTCATTGTGAAAACACAGTCCCCCAGAACTCTGTCAGTCATTGTGAACACCCAGTTCATCAGACCTCTGTCAGTCATTGTGAACACACAGTGCCCTGACCCCTCTGTAAGTCATCGTGAACACACCGTGCCCCAGATCTCTGTCAGTCATTGTGAACACACAGTGCCTCAGATCTCTGTCAGTCATTGTGAACACATAGTGCTCCAGACCTCTGTCAGTCATTGTGAACACATAGTTCTCCAGACCTCTGTCAGTCATTGTGAACACACAGTCAATCGTTGCGAACACACAGTGCTCCAGACCCCTGTCAGTCATTGTGAACACACAGTGCCCCAGATCTCTGTCAGTCATTGTGAACACACAGTAACGCAGACACCTCTGTCAGTCATTGTGAACACACAGTGCCCCAGACCGCCGTCAGTTATTGTGGACAAACAGTCAATAATTGTGAACACACAGTGCCCTAGACATCTGTCAGTCATTGTGAACACACAGTAACCCAGACCCCTCTGTCAGTCATGGTGAACACACAGTAACCCAGATCTCTGTCAGTCATTGTGAACACGCAGTAACCCAGACTTCTGTCAGTCATTGTGAACACGCAGTGCCTCAGAGCTCGATCAGTCATTGTGAGCACACAGTGCCTCAGGACCCTCTGTCAGTCATTGTGAACACAGAGTGCCCCAGATGCCTCTGTCAGTCATTGTGAAAACACAGTGCCCCAGCCCCCTCTGTCAGTCATTGTGGACACAAAATGCCCCAGACCTCTGTCAGTCATTGTGAACACACAATGCCCCAGACCTCTGTCAGTCATTGTGAACACACAGTGCCCCACACCCCTCTGTCAGTCATTGTGAACACACAGTTTTTCAGACCTCTGTCAGTCATTTTGAACACACAGTGCCCCAGACCTCTGTCAGTCATTGTGAACACACAGTCAATCGTTGCGAACACACAGTGCTCCAGACGCCTGGTAGTCATTGTGAACACACAGTTCCTCAGACCTCTGTCAGTCATTGTGAACACCCAGTTCATCAGACCTCTGTCAGTCATTGTGAACACACAGTGCCCCAGACACCTCTGTCAGTCATTGTGAACACACATTAACACAGACCCCTCTGTCAGTCATTGTGAACACACAGTAACCCAGACCCCTCTGTCAGTCATGGTGAACACACAGTAACCCACAACTCTGTCAGTCATTGTGAACACACAGTGCCCCAGACCTCTGTCAGTCTTTGTGAACACACAGTGCCCCAGACCTCTGTCAGTCATTGTGAACACACAGTGCCTCAGGACCCTCTGTCAATTATTGTGAACACACAGCGCTCCAGACCTCTGTCAATCATTGTGAACACACAATGCCTCATACCTCTGTCAGAGATTGTGAAAACACAGTGTCTCAGACCTCTGTCAGTCATTTTGAACAAACAATAACCCAGACTCTGTCAGTCATTGTGAACACAAAGTGACCCGGCCCCTCTGTCAGTCAACGTGAACACATAGTTCCCCAGATCTCTGTCAGTCATTGTGAACACATAGTGCTCCAGAAATCTGTCAGTCATTATGAACACACAGTTCTCCAGACCTCTGTCAGTCATTGTGAACACACAGTCAATCGTTGCGAAAACACAGTGCTCCAGACCCCTGTCAGTCATTGTGAACACACAGTTCCTCAGACCTCTGTCAGTCATTGTGAACACCCAGTTCATCAGACCTCTGTCAGTCATTGTGAACACACAGTGCCCCCGAACCCTCTGTAAGTAATCGTGAACACACAGTGCCCCAGATCTCTGTCAGTCATTGCGAACACACAGTGCCTCAGATCTCTGTCAGTCATTGTGAACACATAGTGCTCCAGACCTCTGTCAGTCATTGTGAACACATAGTTCTCCAGACCTCTGTCAGTCATTGTGAACACACAGTCAATCGTTGCGAACACACAGTGCTCCAGACGCTGTCAGTCATTGTGAACACACAGTTCCTCAGACCTCTGTCAGTCATTGTGAACACACAGTGCCCCAGACCTCTGTCAGTCATTGTGAACACACAGTGCCTCAGGACCCTCTGTCAATTATTGTGAACACACAGCGCTCCAGACCTCTGTCAATCATTGTGAACACACAATGCCTCATACCTCTGTCAGAGATTGTGAAAACACAGTGTCTCAGACCTCTGTCAGTCATTTTGAACAAACAATAACCCAGACTCTGTCAGTCATTGTGAACACACAGTGCCCCCGACCCCTCTGTCAGTCATCGTGAACACATAGTTCCCCAGATCTCTGTCAGTCATTGTGAACACATAGTGCTCCAGAAATCTGTCAGTCATTATGAACACATAGTTCTCCAGACCTCTGTCAGTCATTGTGAACACACAGTCAATCGTTGCGAACACACAGTGCTCCAGACCCCTGTCAGTCATTGTGAACACACAGTTCCTCAGACCTCTGTCAGTCATTGTGAACACCCAGTTCATCAGACCTCTGTCAGTCATTGTGAACACACAGTGCCCCCGACCCCTCTGTAAGTCATCGTGAACACACAGTGCCCCAGACCTCTGTCAGTCATTGTGAACACACAGTAACCCAAATCCCTCTGTCTGTCATGGTGAATACACAGTAACCCAGATCTCTGTCAGTCATTGTGAACACGCAGTAACCCAGACCTCTGTCAGTCATTGTGAACACGCAGTGCCACAGAACTCGGTCAGTCATTGTGAGCACACAGTGCCTCAGGACCCTCTGTCAGTCATTGTGAACACACAGTGCCCCAGACGCCTCTGTCAGCCATTGTGAACACACAGTTCTCCAGACCCCTCTGTCAGTCATTGTGAACACACAGTGCCCCACACCCCTCTGTCAGTCATTGAGAACACACAGTTTTTCAGACCTCTGTCAGTCATTGTGAACACACAGTGCCCCAGAACTCTGTCAGTCATTGTGAACACACAGTTCCTCAGATCTCTGTCGGTCATCGTGAACTCACATTTCCTCAGATCTCCGTCAGTCATTGTGAACACACAGTGCCCCAGACCTCTGTCAGTCATTGTGAACACACACTCAATCATTGTGAACACACACTGACACAGACCTCTGTCAGTCATTGTGAAAACACAGTCCCCTGACCTCCGTCGATCATTGTGAACACACAGTGGCTCAGAAATCTGTCAGTCATTGTGAACACACATTGCCCCAGACCTCTGTCAGTCATTGTGAACACACAGTAACCCAGACAACTCTGTCAGTCATTGTGAGCACACAGTAACCCAGACCCCTCTGTCAGTCATTGTGAACACACAGTAACCCAGACCCCTCTGTCAGTCATTGTGAACACACAGTGCCGCAGTCCTCTTTCAGTCATTGAGAACACACAATGCCCCAGACCTCTGTCAGTCATTGTGAACACACAAGGCCCCAGACCTCTGTCAGTCATTGTGAACACACAGTTTTTCAGACCTCTGTCAGTCATTGTGAACACACAGTGCCCCAGAAATCTGTCAGTCATTGTGAACACACAGTCAATCGTTTCGAACACACAGTGCTCCAGACGCCTGGTAGTCATTGTGAACACACAGTTCCTCAGGCCTCTGTCAGTCATTGTGAACACCTAGTTCATCAGACCTCTATCAGTCATTGTGAACACACAGTGCCCCCGACCCCTCTGTAAGTCATCATGAACACACAGTGCCCCAGACCTCTGTCAGTCATTGTGAACACACAGTCAGTCATTGTGAACACCCAGTTCATCGGTCCTCTGTCAGTCATTGTGAACACACAGTTCCTCAGACCTCTGTCAGTCATTGTGAACACACAGTGCCCCAGACCTCTGTCAGTCATTGTGAACACACAATGCCCCAGACCTCTGTCATTCATTGTGAACAGACAGTGCTGCAGTCCTCTGTCAGTCATTGTGAACACACAAGGCCCCAGACCTCTGTCAGTCTTTGTGAACACACAGTTTTTCAGACCTCTGCCAGTCATTGTGAACACACAGTGCCCCAGACCTCTGTCAGTCATTGTGAACACACAGTGCCTCAGATCTCTGTCGGTCATCGTGAACTCACATTTCCACAGATCTCCGTCAGTCATTGTGAACACACAGTGCCCCAGACCTCTGTCAGTCATTGTGAACACACACTCAATCATTGTGAACCTACACTGACACAGACCTCTGTCAGGCATTGTGAACACACAGTCCCCTGACCACCGACGATCATTGTGAACACACAGTGGCTCAGAAATCTGTCAGTCATTGTGAACACACATTGCCCCAGACCTCTGTCAGTCATTGTGAACATACAGTAACCCAGACACCTCTGTCAGTCATTGTGAACACACAGTAACCCAGACACCTCTGTCAGTCATTGTGAACACACAGTGCCCCAGACCTCTGTCAGTCATTGTGAACACAAAGTAATCCAGATACCTCTGTCAGTCATTGTGAACACACAGTAACCCAGACCCCTCTGTCAGTCATTGTGAGCACTCAGTGCCCCAGACCTCCGTCAGTTATTGTGGACAAACAGTCAATAATTGTGGACACACAGTGCCCCAGACCTCTGTCAGTCATTGTGAACACACAGTAACCCAAATCCCTCTGTCTGTCATGGTGAACACACAGTAACCCAGATCTCTGTCAGTCATTGTGAACACGCAGTAACCCAGACCTCTGTCAGTCATTGTGAACACGCAGTGCCTCAGATCTCGGTCAGACATTGTGAGCACACAGTGCCTCAGGACCCTCTGTTAGTCATTGTGAACACACAAGGCCCCAGACGCCTCTGTCAGCCATTGTGAACATACAGTTCTCCAGACCCCTCTGTCAGTCATTGTGAAAACACAGTGCCCCAGACCCCTCTGTCAGTCATTGTGGACACACAATGCCCCAGACCTCTGTCAGTCATTGTGAACACACAATGCCCCAGACCTCTGTCAGTCATTGTGAACACACAGTGCCCCAGACATCTGTCAGTCATTGTGAACACACAGTTACTCAGATCTCCGTCAGTCATTGCGAACACAAAGTGCCCCAGACCCCTGTCAGTCATTGTGAATACTCAGTGCCTCAGAACTTGGTCAGTCATTGTGAACACAAAGTGCCCCATGCTTCTGTCAGACATTGTGAACACACAGTGCCTCAGACCTCTGTCAGTCATTGTGAACAGACAGTGCTGCAGTCCTCTGTCAGTCATTGAGAACACACAATGCCCCAGACCTCTGTCAGTCATTGTGAACACACAAGGCCCCAGACCTCTGTCAGTCATTGTGAGCACACAGTAACCCAGACCCCTCTGTCAGTCATTGTGAACACACAGTAACCCAGACCCCTCTGTCAGTCATTGTGAACACACAGTGCCGCAGTCCTCTTTCAGTCATTGAGAACACACAATGCCCCAGACCTCTGTCAGTCATTGTGAACACACAAGGCCCCAGACCTCTGTCAGTCATTGTGAACACACAGTTTTTCAGACCTCTGTCAGTCATTGTGAACACACAGTGCCCCAGAAATCTGTCAGTCATTGTGAACACACAGTCAATCGTTTCGAACACACAGTGCTCCAGACGCCTGGTAGTCATTGTGAACACACAGTTCCTCAGGCCTCTGTCAGTCATTGTGAACACCTAGTTCATCAGACCTCTATCAGTCATTGTGAACACACAGTGCCCCCGACCCCTCTGTAAGTCATCATGAACACACAGTGCCCCAGACCTCTGTCAGTCATTGTGAACACACAGTCAGTCATTGTGAACACCCAGTTCATCGGTCCTCTGTCAGTCATTGTGAACACACAGTTCCTCAGACCTCTGTCAGTCATTGTGAACACACAGTGCCCCAGACCTCTGTCAGTCATTGTGAACACACAATGCCCCAGACCTCTGTCATTCATTGTGAACAGACAGTGCTGCAGTCCTCTGTCAGTCATTGTGAACACACAAGGCCCCAGACCTCTGTCAGTCTTTGTGAACACACAGTTTTTCAGACCTCTGCCAGTCATTGTGAACACACAGTGCCCCAGACCTCTGTCAGTCATTGTGAACACACAGTGCCTCAGATCTCTGTCGGTCATCGTGAACTCACATTTCCACAGATCTCCGTCAGTCATTGTGAACACACAGTGCCCCAGACCTCTGTCAGTCATTGTGAACACACACTCAATCATTGTGAACCTACACTGACACAGACCTCTGTCAGGCATTGTGAACACACAGTCCCCTGACCACCGACGATCATTGTGAACACACAGTGGCTCAGAAATCTGTCAGTCATTGTGAACACACATTGCCCCAGACCTCTGTCAGTCATTGTGAACATACAGTAACCCAGACACCTCTGTCAGTCATTGTGAACACACAGTAACCCAGACACCTCTGTCAGTCATTGTGAACACACAGTGCCCCAGACCTCTGTCAGTCATTGTGAACACAAAGTAATCCAGATACCTCTGTCAGTCATTGTGAACACACAGTAACCCAGACCCCTCTGTCAGTCATTGTGAGCACTCAGTGCCCCAGACCTCCGTCAGTTATTGTGGACAAACAGTCAATAATTGTGGACACACAGTGCCCCAGACCTCTGTCAGTCATTGTGAACACACAGTAACCCAAATCCCTCTGTCTGTCATGGTGAACACACAGTAACCCAGATCTCTGTCAGTCATTGTGAACACGCAGTAACCCAGACCTCTGTCAGTCATTGTGAACACGCAGTGCCTCAGATCTCGGTCAGACATTGTGAGCACACAGTGCCTCAGGACCCTCTGTTAGTCATTGTGAACACACAAGGCCCCAGACGCCTCTGTCAGCCATTGTGAACATACAGTTCTCCAGACCCCTCTGTCAGTCATTGTGAAAACACAGTGCCCCAGACCCCTCTGTCAGTCATTGTGGACACACAATGCCCCAGACCTCTGTCAGTCATTGTGAACACACAATGCCCCAGACCTCTGTCAGTCATTGTGAACACACAGTGCCCCAGACATCTGTCAGTCATTGTGAACACACAGTTACTCAGATCTCCGTCAGTCATTGCGAACACAAAGTGCCCCAGACCCCTGTCAGTCATTGTGAATACTCAGTGCCTCAGAACTTGGTCAGTCATTGTGAACACAAAGTGCCCCATGCTTCTGTCAGACATTGTGAACACACAGTGCCTCAGACCTCTGTCAGTCATTGTGAACAGACAGTGCTGCAGTCCTCTGTCAGTCATTGAGAACACACAATGCCCCAGACCTCTGTCAGTCATTGTGAACACACAAGGCCCCAGACCTCTGTCAGTCATTGTGAACACACAGTTTATCAGACCTCTGTCAGTCATTGTGAACACACAGTGCCCCAGAACTCTGTCAGTCATTGTGAACACACAGTTCCTCAGATCTCTGTCGGTCATCGTGAACTCACATTTCCTCAGATCTCCGTCAGTCATTGTGAACACACAGTGCCCCAGACCTCTGTCAGTCATTGTGAACACACACTCAATCATTGTGAACACACACTGACACAGACCTCTGTCAGTCATTGTGAACACACAGTCCCCTGACCTCCGTCGATCATTGTGAACACACAGTGGCTCAGAAATCTGTCAGTCATTGTGAACACACATTGCCCCAGACCTCTGTCAGTCATTGTGAACACACAGTAACCCAGACAACTCTGTCAGTCATTGTGAGCACACAGTAACCCAGACCCCTCTGTCAGTCATTGTGAACACACAGTAACCCAGACCCCTCTGTCAGTCATTGTGAACACACAGTGCCGCAGTCCTCTGTCAGTCATTGAGAACACACAATGCCCCAGACCTCTGTCAGTCATTCTGAACACACAAGGCCCCAGACCTCTGTCAGTCATTGTGAACACACAGTTTTTCAGACCTCTGTCAGTCATTGTGAACACACAGTGCCCCAGAAATCTGTCAGTCATTGTGAACACACAGTCAATCGTTTCGAACACACAGTGCTCCAGACGCCTGGTAGTCATTGTGAACACACAGTTCCTCAGACCTCTGTCAGTCATTGTGAACACCCAGTTCATCAGACCTCTGTCAGTCATTGTGAACACACAGTGCCCCCGACCCCTCTGTAAGTCATCATGAACACACAGTGCCCCAGACCTCTGTCAGTCATTGTGAACACACTCAGTCATTGTGAACACCCAGTTCATCAGTCCTCTGTCAGTCATTGTGAACACACAGTTCCTCAGACCTCTGTCAGTCATTGTGAACACACAGTGCCCCAGACCTGTGTCAGTCATTGTGAACACACAATGCCCCAGACCTCTGTCAGTCATTGTGAACAGACAGTGCTGCAGTCCTCTGTCAGTCATTGTGAACACACAAGGCCCCAGACCTCTGTCAGTCTTTGTGAACACACAGTTTTTCAGACCTCTGTCAGTCATTGTGAACACACAGTGCCCCAGACCTCTGTCAGTCATTGTGAACACACAGTGCCTCAGATCTCTGTCGGTCATCGTGAACTCACATTTCCACAGATCTCCGTCAGTCATTGTGAACACACAGTGCCCCAGACCTCTGTCAGTCATTGTGAACACACACTCAATCATTGTGAACCCACACTGACACAGACCTCTGTCAGGCATTGTGAACACACAGTCCCCTGACCACCGACGATCATTGTGAACACACAGTGGCTCAGAAATCTGTCAGTCATTGTGAACACACATTGCCCCAGACCTCTGTCAGTCATTGTGAACCTACAGTAACCCAGACACCTCTGTCAGTCATTCTGAACACACAGTAACCCAGACACCTCTGTCAGTCATTGTGAACACACAGTTCTCCAGACCCCTCTGTCAGTCATTGTGAAAACACAGTGCCCCAGACCCCTCTGTCAGTCATTGTGGACACACAATGCCCCAGACCTCTGTCAGTCATTGTGAACACACAATGCCCCAGACCTCTGTCAGTCATTGTGAACACACAGTGCCTCAGACCTCTGTCAGTCATTGTGAACACACAGTAATCCAGATACCTCTGTCAGTCATTGTGAACACACAGTAACCCAGACCCCTCTGTCAGTCATTGTGAGCACTCAGTGCCCCAGACCTCCGTCAGTTATTGTGGACAAACAGTCAATAATTGTGGACACACAGTGCCCCAGACCTCTGTCAGTCATTGTGAACACACAGTAACCCAAATCCCTCTGTCTGTCATGGTGAACACACAGTAACCCAGATCTCTGTCAGTCATTGTGAACACGCAGTAACCCAGACCTCTGTCAGTCATTGTGAACACGCAGTGCCTCAGAACTCGGTCAGACATTGTGAGCACACAGTGCCTCAGGACCCTCTGTCAGTCATTGTGAACACACAGTGCCCCAGACGCCTCTGTCAGCCATTGTGAACACACAGTTCTCCAGACCCCTCTGTCAGTCATTGTGAAAACACAGTGCCCCAGACCCCTCTGTCAGTCATTGTGGACACACAATGCCCCAGACCTCTGTCAGTCATTGTGAACACACAATGCCCCAGACCTCTGTCAGTCATTGTGAACACACAGTGCCTCAGACCTCTGTCAGTCATTGTGAACAGACAGTGCTGCAGTCCTCTGTCAGTCATTGAGAACACACAATGCCCCAGACCTCTGTCAGTCATTGTGAACACACAAGGCCCCAGACCTCTGTCAGTCTTTGTGAACACACAGTTTTTCAGACCTCTGTCAGTCATTGTGAACACACAGTGCCCCAGACCTCTGTCAGTCATTGTGAACACACAGTGCCTCAGATCTCTGTCGGTCATCGTGAACTCACATTTCCACAGATCTCCGTCAGTCATTGTGAACACACAGTGCCCCAGAACTCTGTCAGTCATTGTGAACACACACTCAATCATTGTGAACCCACACTGACACAGACCTCTGTCAGGCATTGTGAACACACAGTCCCCTGACCACCGACGATCATTGTGAACACACAGTGGCTCAGAAATCTGTCAGTCATTGTGAACACACATTGCCCCAGACCTCTGTCAGTCATTGTGAACATACAGTAACCCAGACACCTCTGTCAGTCATTGTGAACACACAGTAACCCAGACACCTCTGTCAGTCATTGTGAACACACAGTGCCCCAGACCTCTGTCAGTCATTGTGAACACAAAGTAATCCAGATACCTCTGTCAGTCATTGTGAACACACAGTAACCCAGACCCCTCTGTCAGTCATTGTGAGCACTCAGTGCCCCAGACCTCCGTCAGTTATTGTGGACAAACAGTCAATAATTGTGGACACACAGTGCCCCAGACCTCTGTCAGTCATTGTGAACACACAGTAACCCAAATCCCTCTGTCTGTCATGGTGAACACACAGTAACCCAGATCTCTGTCAGTCATTGTGAACACGCAGTAACCCAGACCTCTGTCAGTCATTGTGAACACGCAGTGCCTCAGAACTCGGTCAGACATTGTGAGCACACAGTGCCTCAGGACCCTCTGTCAGTCATTGTGAACACACTGTGCCCCAGACGCCTCTGTCAGCCATTGTGAACACACAGTTCTCCAGACCCCTCTGTCAGTCATTGTGAAAACACAGTGCCCCAGACCCCTCTGTTAGTCATTGTGGACACACAATGCCCCAGACCTCTGTCAGTCATTGTGAACACACTGTGCCCCAGACCTCTGTCAGTCATTGTGAACACACAGTTACTCAGATCTCCGTCAGTCATTGCGAACACAAAGTGCCCCAGACCCCTGTCAGTCATTGTGAACACTCAGTGCCTCAGAACCCGGTCAGTCATTGTGAACACACAGTGCCCCATGCTTCTGTCAAACATTGTGAACACACAGTGCCTCAGACCTCTGTCAGTCATTGTGAACAGACAGTGCTGCAGTCCTCTGTCAGTCATTGAGAACACACAATGCCCCAGACCTCTGTCAGTCATTGTGAACACACAAGGCCCCAGACCTCTGTCAGTCATTATGAACACACAGTTTTTCAGACCTCTGTCAGTCATTGTGAACACACAGTGCCCCAGACCTCTGTCAGTCATTGTGAACACACAGTGCCTCAGATCTCTGTCGGTCATCGTGAACTCACATTTCCTCAGATCTCCGTCAGTCATTGTGAACACACAGTGCCCCAGACCTCTGTCAGTCATTGTGAACACACAGTGCCTCAGATCTCTGTCGGTCATCATGAACTCACATTTCCTCAGATCTCCGTCAGTCATTGTGAACACAAAGTGCCCCAGACCCCTGTCAGTCATTGTGAACACTCAGTGCCTCAGAACCCGGTCAGTCATTGTAAACACACAGTGCCGCATGCTTCTGTCAAACATTGTGAACACACAGTGCCTCAGACCTCTGTCAGTCATTGTGAACAGACAGTGCTGCAGTCCTCTGTCAGTCATTGAGAACACACAATGCCCCAGACCTCTGTCAGTCATTGTGAACACACAAGGCCCCAGACCTCTGTCAGTCATTGTGAACACACAGTTTTTCAGACCTCTGTCAGTCATTGTGAACACACAGTGCCCCAGACCTCTGTCAGTCATTGTGAACACACAGTGCCTCAGAACTCGGTCAGACATTGTGAGCACACAGTGCCTCAGGACCCTCTGTCAGTCATTGTGAACACACTGTGCCCCAGACGCCTCTGTCAGCCATTGTGAACACACAGTTCTCCAGACCCCTCTGTCAGTCATTGTGAAAACACAGTGCCCCAGACCCCTCTGTTAGTCATTGTGGACACACAATGCCCCAGACCTCTGTCAGTCATTGTGAACACACAATGCCCCAGACCTCTGTCAGTCATTGTGAACACACAGTGCCTCAGACCTCTGTCAGTCATTGTGAACACACAGTTTTTCAGACCTCTGTCAGTCATTGTGAACACACTGTGCCCCAGACCTCTGTCAGTCATTGTGAACACACAGTTACTCAGATCTCCGTCAGTCATTGCGAACACAAAGTGCCCCAGACCCCTGTCAGTCATTGTGAACACTCAGTGCCTCAGAACCCGGTCAGTCATTGTGAACACACAGTGCCCCATGCTTCTGTCAAACATTGTGAACACACAGTGCCTCAGACCTCTGTCAGTCATTGTGAACAGACAGTGCTGCAGTCCTCTGTCAGTCATTGAGAACACACAATGCCCCAGACCTCTGTCAGTCATTGTGAACACACAAGGCCCCAGACCTCTGTCAGTCATTGTGAACACACAGTTTTTCAGACCTCTGTCAGTCATTGTGAACACACAGTGCCCCAGACCTCTGTCAGTCATTGTGAACACACAGTGCCTCAGATCTCTGTCAGTCATCGTGAACTCACATTTCCTCAGATCTCCGTCAGTCATTGTGAACACACAGTGCCCCAGACCTCTGTCAGTCATTGTGAACACACAGTGCCTCAGATCTCTGTCGGTCATCATGAACTCACATTTCCTCAGATCTCCGTCAGTCATTGTGAACACAAAGTGCCCCAGACCCCTGTCAGTCATTGTGAACACTCAGTGCCTCAGAACCCGGTCAGTCATTGTAAACACACAGTGCCGCATGCTTCTGTCAAACATTGTGAACACACAGTGCCTCAGACCTCTGTCAGTCATTGTGAACAGACAGTGCTGCAGTCCTCTGTCAGTCATTGAGAACACACAATGCCCCAGACCTCTGTCAGTCATTGTGAACACACAAGGCCCCAGACCTCTGTCAGTCATTGTGAACACACAGTTTTTCAGACCTCTGTCAGTCATTGTGAACACACAGTGCCCCAGACCTCTGTCAGTCATTGTGAACACACAGTGCCTCAGATCTCTGTCGGTCATCGTGAACTCACATTTCCTCAGATCTCCGTCAGTCATTGTGAACACACAGTGCCCCAGACCTCTGTCAGTCATTGAGAACACACAGTGCCTCAGACCTCTGTCAGTCATTGTGAACACACAATGCCCCATACCTCTGTCAGTCATTGTGAACACACAGTGCCCCACACCCTCTGTCAGTCATTGTGAACACACAGTTTTTCAGACCTCTGGCAGTCATTGTGAACACACTGTTCCTCAGATCTCCGTCAGTCATTGCGAACTCAAAGTGCCCCAGACCCCTGTCAGTCATTGTGAACACTCAGTGCCTCAGAACCCGGTCAGTCATTGTGAACACACAGTGCCCCATGCTTCTGTCAAACATTGTGAACACACAGTGCCTCAGACCTCTGTCAGTCATTGTGAACAGACAGTGCTGCAGTCCTCTGTCAGTCATTGAGAACACACAATGCCCCAGACCTCTGTCAGTCATTGTGAACACACAAGGCCCCAGACCTCTGTCAGTCATTGTGAACACACAGTTTTTCAGACCTCTGTCAGTCATTGTGAACACACAGTGCCCCAGACCTCTGTCAGTCATTGTGAACACACAGTGCCTCAGATCTCTGTCGGTCATCGTGAACTCACATTTCCTCAGATCTCCGTCAGTCATTGTGAACACACAGTGCCCCAGACCTCTGTCAGTCATTGTGAACACACAGTGCCTCAGATCTCTGTCGGTCATCATGAACTCACATTTCCTCAGATCTCCGTCAGTCATTGTGAACACAAAGTGCCCCAGACCCCTGTCAGTCATTGTGAACACTCAGTGCCTCAGAACCCGGTCAGTCATTGTAAACACACAGTGCCGCATGCTTCTGTCAAACATTGTGAACACACAGTGCCTCAGACCTCTGTCAGTCATTGTGAACAGACAGTGCTGCAGTCCTCTGTCAGTCATTGAGAACACACAATGCCCCAGACCTCTGTCAGTCATTGTGAACACACAAGGCCCCAGACCTCTGTCAGTCATTGTGAACACACAGTTTTTCAGACCTCTGTCAGTCATTGTGAACACACAGTGCCCCAGACCTCTGTCAGTCATTGTGAACACACAGTGCCTCAGAACTCGGTCAGACATTGTGAGCACACAGTGCCTCAGGACCCTCTGTCAGTCATTGTGAACACACTGTGCCCCAGACGCCTCTGTCAGCCATTGTGAACACACAGTTCTCCAGACCCCTCTGTCAGTCATTGTGAAAACACAGTGCCCCAGACCCCTCTGTTAGTCATTGTGGACACACAATGCCCCAGACCTCTGTCAGTCATTGTGAACACACAATGCCCCAGACCTCTGTCAGTCATTGTGAACACACAGTGCCTCAGACCTCTGTCAGTCATTGTGAACACACAGTTTTTCAGACCTCTGTCAGTCATTGTGAACACACTGTGCCCCAGACCTCTGTCAGTCATTGTGAACACACAGTTACTCAGATCTCCGTCAGTCATTGCGAACACAAAGTGCCCCAGACCCCTGTCAGTCATTGTGAACACTCAGTGCCTCAGAACCCGGTCAGTCATTGTGAACACACAGTGCCCCATGCTTCTGTCAAACATTGTGAACACACAGTGCCTCAGACCTCTGTCAGTCATTGTGAACAGACAGTGCTGCAGTCCTCTGTCAGTCATTGAGAACACACAATGCCCCAGACCTCTGTCAGTCATTGTGAACACACAAGGCCCCAGACCTCTGTCAGTCATTGTGAACACACAGTTTTTCAGACCTCTGTCAGTCATTGTGAACACACAGTGCCCCAGACCTCTGTCAGTCATTGTGAACACACAGTGCCTCAGATCTCTGTCGGTCATCGTGAACTCACATTTCCTCAGATCTCCGTCAGTCATTGTGAACACACAGTGCCCCAGACCTCTGTCAGTCATTGTGAACACACAGTGCCTCAGATCTCTGTCGGTCATCATGAACTCACATTTCCTCAGATCTCCGTCAGTCATTGTGAACACAAAGTGCCCCAGACCCCTGTCAGTCATTGTGAACACTCAGTGCCTCAGAACCCGGTCAGTCATTGTAAACACACAGTGCCGCATGCTTCTGTCAAACATTGTGAACACACAGTGCCTCAGACCTCTGTCAGTCATTGTGAACAGACAGTGCTGCAGTCCTCTGTCAGTCATTGAGAACACACAATGCCCCAGACCTCTGTCAGTCATTGTGAACACACAAGGCCCCAGACATCTGTCAGTCATTGTGAACACACAGTTTTTCAGACCTCTGTCAGTCATTGTGAACACACAGTGCCCCAGACCTCTGTCAGTCATTGTGAACACACAGTGCCTCAGATCTCTGTCGGTCATCGTGAACTCACATTTCCACAGATCTCCGTCAGTCATTGTGAACACACAGTGCCCCAGACCTCTGTCAGTCATTGTGAACACAAACTCAATCATTGTGAACCCACACTGACACAGACCTCTGTCAGGCATTGTGAACACACAGTCCCCTGACCACCGACGATCATTGTGAACACACAGTGGCTCAGAAATCTGTCAGTCATTGTGAACACACATTGCCCCAGACCTCTGTCAGTCATTGTGAACATACAGTAACCCAGACACCTCTGTCAGTCATTGTGAACACACAGTAACCCAAATCCCTCTGTCTGTCATGGTGAACACACAGTAACCCAGATCTCTGTCAGTCATTGTGAACACGCAGTAACCCAGACCTCTGTCAGTCATTGTGAACACGCAGTGCCTCAGAACTCGGTCAGACATTGTGAGCACACAGTGCCTCAGGACCCTCTGTCAGTCATTGTGAACACACTGTGCCCCAGACGCCTCTGTCAGCCATTGTGAACACACAGTTCTCCAGACCCCTCTGTCAGTCATTGTGAAAACACAGTGCCCCAGACCCCTCTGTTAGTCATTGTGGACACACAATGCCCCAGACCTCTGTCAGTCATTGTGAACACACAATGCCCCAGACCTCTGTCAGTCATTGTGAACACACAGTGCCTCAGACCTCTGTCAGTCATTGTGAACACACAGTTTTTCAGACCTCTGTCAGTCATTGTGAACACACTGTGCCCCAGACCTCTGTCAGTCATTGTGAACACACAGTTACTCAGATCTCCGTCAGTCATTGCGAACACAAAGTGCCCCAGACCCCTGTCAGTCATTGTGAACACTCAGTGCCTCAGAACCCGGTCAGTCATTGTGAACACACAGTGCCCCATGCTTCTGTCAAACATTGTGAACACACAGTGCCTCAGACCTCTGTCAGTCATTGTGAACAGACAGTGCTGCAGTCCTCTGTCAGTCATTGAGAACACACAATGCCCCAGACCTCTGTCAGTCATTGTGAACACACAAGGCCCCAGACCTCTGTCAGTCATTGTGAACACACAGTTTTTCAGACCTCTGTCAGTCATTGTGAACACACAGTGCCCCAGACCTCTGTCAGTCATTGTGAACACACAGTGCCTCAGATCTCTGTCGGTCATCGTGAACTCACATTTCCTCAGATCTCCGTCAGTCATTGTGAACACACAGTGCCCCAGACCTCTGTCAGTCATTGTGAACACACAGTGCCTCAGATCTCTGTCGGTCATCATGAACTCACATTTCCTCAGATCTCCGTCAGTCATTGTGAACACAAAGTGCCCCAGACCCCTGTCAGTCATTGTGAACACTCAGTGCCTCAGAACCCGGTCAGTCATTGTAAACACACAGTGCCGCATGCTTCTGTCAAACATTGTGAACACACAGTGCCTCAGACCTCTGTCAGTCATTGTGAACAGACAGTGCTGCAGTCCTCTGTCAGTCATTGAGAACACACAATGCCCCAGACCTCTGTCAGTCATTGTGAACACACAAGGCCCCAGACCTCTGTCAGTCATTGTGAACACACAGTTTTTCAGACCTCTGTCAGTCATTGTGAACACACAGTGCCCCAGACCTCTGTCAGTCATTGTGAACACACAGTGCCTCAGAACTCGGTCAGACATTGTGAGCACACAGTGCCTCAGGACCCTCTGTCAGTCATTGTGAACACACTGTGCCCCAGACGCCTCTGTCAGCCATTGTGAACACACAGTTCTCCAGACCCCTCTGTCAGTCATTGTGAAAACACAGTGCCCCAGACCCCTCTGTTAGTCATTGTGGACACACAATGCCCCAGACCTCTGTCAGTCATTGTGAACACACAATGCCCCAGACCTCTGTCAGTCATTGTGAACACACAGTGCCTCAGACCTCTGTCAGTCATTGTGAACACACAGTTTTTCAGACCTCTGTCAGTCATTGTGAACACACTGTGCCCCAGACCTCTGTCAGTCATTGTGAACACACAGTTACTCAGATCTCCGTCAGTCATTGCGAACACAAAGTGCCCCAGACCCCTGTCAGTCATTGTGAACACTCAGTGCCTCAGAACCCGGTCAGTCATTGTGAACACACAGTGCCCCATGCTTCTGTCAAACATTGTGAACACACAGTGCCTCAGACCTCTGTCAGTCATTGTGAACAGACAGTGCTGCAGTCCTCTGTCAGTCATTGAGAACACACAATGCCCCAGACCTCTGTCAGTCATTGTGAACACACAAGGCCCCAGACCTCTGTCAGTCATTGTGAACACACAGTTTTTCAGACCTCTGTCAGTCATTGTGAACACACAGTGCCCCAGACCTCTGTCAGTCATTGTGAACACACAGTGCCTCAGATCTCTGTCGGTCATCGTGAACTCACATTTCCTCAGATCTCCGTCAGTCATTGTGAACACACAGTGCCCCAGACCTCTGTCAGTCATTGTGAACACACAGTGCCTCAGATCTCTGTCGGTCATCATGAACTCACATTTCCTCAGATCTCCGTCAGTCATTGTGAACACAAAGTGCCCCAGACCCCTGTCAGTCATTGTGAACACTCAGTGCCTCAGAACCCGGTCAGTCATTGTAAACACACAGTGCCGCATGCTTCTGTCAAACATTGTGAACACACAGTGCCTCAGACCTCTGTCAGTCATTGTGAACAGACAGTGCTGCAGTCCTCTGTCAGTCATTGAGAACACACAATGCCCCAGACCTCTGTCAGTCATTGTGAACACACAAGGCCCCAGACCTCTGTCAGTCATTGTGAACACACAGTTTTTCAGACCTCTGTCAGTCATTGTGAACACACAGTGCCCCAGACCTCTGTCAGTCATTGTGAACACACAGTGCCTCAGATCTCTGTCGGTCATCGTGAACTCACATTTCCTCAGATCTCCGTCAGTCATTGTGAACACACAGTGCCCCAGACCTCTGTCAGTCATTGAGAACACACAGTGCCTCAGACCTCTGTCAGTCATTGTGAACACACAATGCCCCATACCTCTGTCAGTCATTGTGAACACACAGTGCCCCACACCCCTCTGTCAGTCATTGTGAACACACAGTTTTTCAGACCTCTGGCAGTCATTGTGAACACACTGTTCCTCAGATCTCCGTCAGTCATTGCGAACTCAAAGTGCCCCAGACCCCTGTCAGTCATTGTGAACACTCAGTGCCTAAGACCTCTGTCAGTCATTGTGAACACACACTCAATCATTGTGAACACACACTGACACAGACCTCTGTCAGGCATTGTGAACACACAGTCCCCTGATCACCGTCGATTATTGTGAAAACACAGTGGCTCAGAAACCTGTCAGCCATTGTGAACACACATTGCCCCAGAACTCTGTCTGTCATTGTGAACACACAGTGGATCAGACCCCTGTCAGTCATTGTGAACACAAAGTAATCCAGATACCTCTGTCAGTCATTGTGAACACACAGTAACCCAGACCCCTCTGTCAGTCATTGTGAGCACTCAGTGCCCCAGACCTCCGTCAGTTATTGTGGACAAACAGTCAATAATTGTGGACACACAGTGCCCCAGACCTCTGTCAGTCATTGTGAACACACAGTAACCCAAATCCCTCTGTCTGTCATGGTGAACACACAGTAACCCAGATCTCTGTCAGTCATTGTGAACACGCAGTAACCCAGACCTCTGTCAGTCATTGTGAACACGCAGTGTCTCAGAACTCGGTCAGACATTGTGAGCACACAGTGCCTCAGGACCCTCTGTCAGTCATTGTGAACACACAGTGCCCCAGACGCCTCTGTCAGCCATTGTGAACACACAGTTCTCCAGACCCCTCTGTCAGTCATTGTGAAAACACAGTGCCCCAGACCCCTCTGTTAGTCATTGTGGACACACAATGCCCCAGACCTCTGTCAGTCATTGTGAACACACAATGCCCCAGACCTCTGTCAGTCATTGTGAACACACAGTGCCTCAGACCTCTGTCAGTCATTGTGAACACACAGTTTTTCAGACCTCTGTCAGTCATTGTGAACACACAGTGCCCCAGACCTCTGTCAGTCATTGTGAACACACAGTTACTCAGATCTCCGTCAGTCATTGCGAACACAAAGTGCCCCAGACCCCTGTCAGTCATTGTGAACACTCAGTGCCTCAGAACCCGATCAGTCATTGTGAACACACAGTGCCCCATGCTTCTGTCAAACATTGTGAACACAGAGTGCCTCAGACCTCTGTCAGTCATTGTGAACAGACAGTGCTGCAGTCCTCTGTCAGTCATTGAGAACACACAATGCCCCAGACCTCTGTCAGTCATTGTGAACACACAAGGCCCCAGACCTCTGTCAGTCATTGTGAACACACAGTTTTTCAGACCTCTGTCAGTCATTGTGAACACACAGTGCCCCAGACCTCTGTCAGTCATTGTGAACACACAGTGCCTCAGATCTCTGTCAGTCATCGTGAACTCACATTTCCTCAGATCTCCGTCAGTCATTGTGAACACACAGTGCCCCAGACCTCTGTCAGTCATTGTGAACACACAGTGCCTCAGATCTCTGTCGGTCATCATGAACTCACATTTCCTCAGATCTCCGTCAGTCATTGTGAACACAAAGTGCCCCAGACCCCTGTCAGTCATTGTGAACACTCAGTGCCTCAGAACCCGGTCAGTCATTGTAAACACACAGTGCCGCATGCTTCTGTCAAACATTGTGAACACACAGTGCCTCAGACCTCTGTCAGTCATTGTGAACAGACAGTGCTGCAGTCCTCTGTCAGTCATTGAGAACACACAATGCCCCAGACCTCTGTCAGTCATTGTGAACACACAAGGCCCCAGACCTCTGTCAGTCATTGTGAACACACAGTTTTTCAGACCTCTGTCAGTCATTGTGAACACACAGTGCCCCAGACCTCTGTCAGTCATTGTGAACACACAGTGCCTCAGATCTCTGTCGGTCATCGTGAACTCACATTTCCTCAGATCTCCGTCAGTCATTGTGAACACACAGTGCCCCAGACCTCTGTCAGTCATTGAGAACACACAGTGCCTCAGACCTCTGTCAGTCATTGTGAACACACAATGCCCCATACCTCTGTCAGTCATTGTGAACACACAGTGCCCCACACCCCTCTGTCAGTCATTGTGAACACACAGTTTTTCAGACCTCTGGCAGTCATTGTGAACACACTGTTCCTCAGATCTCCGTCAGTCATTGCGAACTCAAAGTGCCCCAGACCCCTGTCAGTCATTGTGAACACTCAGTGCCTCAGAACCCGGTCAGTCATTGTGAACACACAGTGCCCCATGCTTCTGTCAAACATTGTGAACACACAGTGCCTCAGACCTCTGTCAGTCATTGTGAACAGACAGTGCTGCAGTCCTCTGTCAGTCATTGAGAACACACAATGCCCCAGACCTCTGTCAGTCATTGTGAACACACAAGGCCCCAGACCTCTGTCAGTCATTGTGAACACACAGTTTTTCAGACCTCTGTCAGTCATTGTGAACACACAGTGCCCCAGACCTCTGTCAGTCATTGTGAACACACAGTGCCTCAGATCTCTGTCGGTCATCGTGAACTCACATTTCCTCAGATCTCCGTCAGTCATTGTGAACACACAGTGCCCCAGACCTCTGTCAGTCATTGTGAACACACAGTGCCTCAGATCTCTGTCGGTCATCATGAACTCACATTTCCTCAGATCTCCGTCAGTCATTGTGAACACAAAGTGCCCCAGACCCCTGTCAGTCATTGTGAACACTCAGTGCCTCAGAACCCGGTCAGTCATTGTAAACACACAGTGCCGCATGCTTCTGTCAAACATTGTGAACACACAGTGCCTCAGACCTCTGTCAGTCATTGTGAACAGACAGTGCTGCAGTCCTCTGTCAGTCATTGAGAACACACAATGCCCCAGACCTCTGTCAGTCATTGTGAACACACAAGGCCCCAGACCTCTGTCAGTCATTGTGAACACACAGTTTTTCAGACCTCTGTCAGTCATTGTGAACACACAGTGCCCCAGACCTCTGTCAGTCATTGTGAACACACAGTGCCTCAGAACTCGGTCAGACATTGTGAGCACACAGTGCCTCAGGACCCTCTGTCAGTCATTGTGAACACACAGTGCCCCAGACGCCTCTGTCAGCCATTGTGAACACACAGTTCTCCAGACCCCTCTGTCAGTCATTGTGAAAACACAGTGCCCCAGACCCCTCTGTTAGTCATTGTGGACACACAATGCCCCAGACCTCTGTCAGTCATTGTGAACACACAATGCCCCAGACCTCTGTCAGTCATTGTGAACACACAGTGCCTCAGACCTCTGTCAGTCATTGTGAACACACAGTTTTTCAGACCTCTGTCAGTCATTGTGAACACACTGTGCCCCAGACCTCTGTCAGTCATTGTGAACACACAGTTACTCAGATCTCCGTCAGTCATTGCGAACACAAAGTGCCCCAGACCCCTGTCAGTCATTGTGAACACTCAGTGCCTAAGAACCCGGTCAGTCATTGTGAACACACAGTGCCCCATGCTTCTGTCAAACATTGTGAACACACAGTGCCTCAGACCTCTGTCAGTCATTGTGAACAGACAGTGCTGCAGTCCTCTGTCAGTCATTGAGAACACACAATGCCCCAGACCTCTGTCAGTCATTGTGAACACACAAGGCCCCAGACCTCTGTCAGTCATTGTGAACACACAGTTTTTCAGACCTCTGTCAGTCATTGTGAACACACAGTGCCCCAGACCTCTGTCAGTCATTGTGAACACACAGTGCCTCAGATCTCTGTCGGTCATCGTGAACTCACATTTCCTCAGATCTCCGTCAGTCATTGTGAACACACAGTGCCCCAGACCTCTGTCAGTCATTGTGAACACACAGTGCCTCAGATCTCTGTCGGTCATCATGAACTCACATTTCCTCAGATCTCCGTCAGTCATTGTGAACACAAAGTGCCCCAGACCCCTGTCAGTCATTGTGAACACTCAGTGCCTCAGAACCCGGTCAGTCATTGTAAACACACAGTGCCGCATGCTTCTGTCAAACATTGTGAACACACAGTGCCTCAGACCTCTGTCAGTCATTGTGAACAGACAGTGCTGCAGTCCTCTGTCAGTCATTGAGAACACACAATGCCCCAGACCTCTGTCAGTCATTGTGAACACACAAGGCCCCAGACATCTGTCAGTCATTGTGAACACACAGTTTTTCAGACCTCTGTCAGTCATTGTGAACACACAGTGCCCCAGACCTCTGTCAGTCATTGTGA
This sequence comes from Carcharodon carcharias, assembly GCF_017639515.1. Taxonomy (NCBI): domain Eukaryota; kingdom Metazoa; phylum Chordata; class Chondrichthyes; order Lamniformes; family Lamnidae; genus Carcharodon; species Carcharodon carcharias. Next base: position 197,613,088 of record NC_054470.1, on the reverse strand, counting down.
ACACACAGTGCCTCAGATCTCTGTCGGTCATCGTGAACTCACATTTCCACAGATCTCCGTCAGTCATTGTGAACACACAGTGCCCCAGACCTCTGTCAGTCATTGTGAACACAAACTCAATCATTGTGAACCCACACTGACACAGACCTCTGTCAGGCATTGTGAACACACAGTCCCCTGACCACCGACGATCATTGTGAACACACAGTGGCTCAGAAATCTGTCAGTCATTGTGAACACACATTGCCCCAGACCTCTGTCAGTCATTGTGAACATACAGTAACCCAGACACCTCTGTCAGTCATTGTGAACACACAGTAACCCAAATCCCTCTGTCTGTCATGGTGAACACACAGTAACCCAGATCTCTGTCAGTCATTGTGAACACGCAGTAACCCAGACCTCTGTCAGTCATTGTGAACACGCAGTGCCTCAGAACTCGGTCAGACATTGTGAGCACACAGTGCCTCAGGACCCTCTGTCAGTCATTGTGAACACACTGTGCCCCAGACGCCTCTGTCAGCCATTGTGAACACACAGTTCTCCAGACCCCTCTGTCAGTCATTGTGAAAACACAGTGCCCCAGACCCCTCTGTTAGTCATTGTGGACACACAATGCCCCAGACCTCTGTCAGTCATTGTGAACACACAATGCCCCAGACCTCTGTCAGTCATTGTGAACACACAGTGCCTCAGACCTCTGTCAGTCATTGTGAACACACAGTTTTTCAGACCTCTGTCAGTCATTGTGAACACACTGTGCCCCAGACCTCTGTCAGTCATTGTGAACACACAGTTACTCAGATCTCCGTCAGTCATTGCGAACACAAAGTGCCCCAGACCCCTGTCAGTCATTGTGAACACTCAGTGCCTCAGAACCCGGTCAGTCATTGTGAACACACAGTGCCCCATGCTTCTGTCAAACATTGTGAACACACAGTGCCTCAGACCTCTGTCAGTCATTGTGAACAGACAGTGCTGCAGTCCTCTGTCAGTCATTGAGAACACACAATGCCCCAGACCTCTGTCAGTCATTGTGAACACACAAGGCCCCAGACCTCTGTCAGTCATTGTGAACACACAGTTTTTCAGACCTCTGTCAGTCATTGTGAACACACAGTGCCCCAGACCTCTGTCAGTCATTGTGAACACACAGTGCCTCAGATCTCTGTCGGTCATCGTGAACTCACATTTCCTCAGATCTCCGTCAGTCATTGTGAACACACAGTGCCCCAGACCTCTGTCAGTCATTGTGAACACACAGTGCCTCAGATCTCTGTCGGTCATCATGAACTCACATTTCCTCAGATCTCCGTCAGTCATTGTGAACACAAAGTGCCCCAGACCCCTGTCAGTCATTGTGAACACTCAGTGCCTCAGAACCCGGTCAGTCATTGTAAACACACAGTGCCGCATGCTTCTGTCAAACATTGTGAACACACAGTGCCTCAGACCTCTGTCAGTCATTGTGAACAGACAGTGCTGCAGTCCTCTGTCAGTCATTGAGAACACACAATGCCCCAGACCTCTGTCAGTCATTGTGAACACACAAGGCCCCAGACCTCTGTCAGTCATTGTGAACACACAGTTTTTCAGACCTCTGTCAGTCATTGTGAACACACAGTGCCCCAGACCTCTGTCAGTCATTGTGAACACACAGTGCCTCAGAACTCGGTCAGACATTGTGAGCACACAGTGCCTCAGGACCCTCTGTCAGTCATTGTGAACACACTGTGCCCCAGACGCCTCTGTCAGCCATTGTGAACACACAGTTCTCCAGACCCCTCTGTCAGTCATTGTGAAAACACAGTGCCCCAGACCCCTCTGTTAGTCATTGTGGACACACAATGCCCCAGACCTCTGTCAGTCATTGTGAACACACAATGCCCCAGACCTCTGTCAGTCATTGTGAACACACAGTGCCTCAGACCTCTGTCAGTCATTGTGAACACACAGTTTTTCAGACCTCTGTCAGTCATTGTGAACACACTGTGCCCCAGACCTCTGTCAGTCATTGTGAACACACAGTTACTCAGATCTCCGTCAGTCATTGCGAACACAAAGTGCCCCAGACCCCTGTCAGTCATTGTGAACACTCAGTGCCTCAGAACCCGGTCAGTCATTGTGAACACACAGTGCCCCATGCTTCTGTCAAACATTGTGAACACACAGTGCCTCAGACCTCTGTCAGTCATTGTGAACAGACAGTGCTGCAGTCCTCTGTCAGTCATTGAGAACACACAATGCCCCAGACCTCTGTCAGTCATTGTGAACACACAAGGCCCCAGACCTCTGTCAGTCATTGTGAACACACAGTTTTTCAGACCTCTGTCAGTCATTGTGAACACACAGTGCCCCAGACCTCTGTCAGTCATTGTGAACACACAGTGCCTCAGATCTCTGTCGGTCATCGTGAACTCACATTTCCTCAGATCTCCGTCAGTCATTGTGAACACACAGTGCCCCAGACCTCTGTCAGTCATTGTGAACACACAGTGCCTCAGATCTCTGTCGGTCATCATGAACTCACATTTCCTCAGATCTCCGTCAGTCATTGTGAACACAAAGTGCCCCAGACCCCTGTCAGTCATTGTGAACACTCAGTGCCTCAGAACCCGGTCAGTCATTGTAAACACACAGTGCCGCATGCTTCTGTCAAACATTGTGAACACACAGTGCCTCAGACCTCTGTCAGTCATTGTGAACAGACAGTGCTGCAGTCCTCTGTCAGTCATTGAGAACACACAATGCCCCAGACCTCTGTCAGTCATTGTGAACACACAAGGCCCCAGACCTCTGTCAGTCATTGTGAACACACAGTTTTTCAGACCTCTGTCAGTCATTGTGAACACACAGTGCCCCAGACCTCTGTCAGTCATTGTGAACACACAGTGCCTCAGATCTCTGTCGGTCATCGTGAACTCACATTTCCTCAGATCTCCGTCAGTCATTGTGAACACACAGTGCCCCAGACCTCTGTCAGTCATTGAGAACACACAGTGCCTCAGACCTCTGTCAGTCATTGTGAACACACAATGCCCCATACCTCTGTCAGTCATTGTGAACACACAGTGCCCCACACCCCTCTGTCAGTCATTGTGAACACACAGTTTTTCAGACCTCTGGCAGTCATTGTGAACACACTGTTCCTCAGATCTCCGTCAGTCATTGCGAACTCAAAGTGCCCCAGACCCCTGTCAGTCATTGTGAACACTCAGTGCCTAAGACCTCTGTCAGTCATTGTGAACACACACTCAATCATTGTGAACACACACTGACACAGACCTCTGTCAGGCATTGTGAACACACAGTCCCCTGATCACCGTCGATTATTGTGAAAACACAGTGGCTCAGAAACCTGTCAGCCATTGTGAACACACATTGCCCCAGAACTCTGTCTGTCATTGTGAACACACAGTGGATCAGACCCCTGTCAGTCATTGTGAACACAAAGTAATCCAGATACCTCTGTCAGTCATTGTGAACACACAGTAACCCAGACCCCTCTGTCAGTCATTGTGAGCACTCAGTGCCCCAGACCTCCGTCAGTTATTGTGGACAAACAGTCAATAATTGTGGACACACAGTGCCCCAGACCTCTGTCAGTCATTGTGAACACACAGTAACCCAAATCCCTCTGTCTGTCATGGTGAACACACAGTAACCCAGATCTCTGTCAGTCATTGTGAACACGCAGTAACCCAGACCTCTGTCAGTCATTGTGAACACGCAGTGTCTCAGAACTCGGTCAGACATTGTGAGCACACAGTGCCTCAGGACCCTCTGTCAGTCATTGTGAACACACAGTGCCCCAGACGCCTCTGTCAGCCATTGTGAACACACAGTTCTCCAGACCCCTCTGTCAGTCATTGTGAAAACACAGTGCCCCAGACCCCTCTGTCAGTCATTGTGGACACACAATGCCCCAGACCTCTGTCAGTCATTGTGAACACACAATGCCCCAGACCTCTGTCAGTCATTGTGAACACACAGTGCCTCAGACCTCTGTCAGTCATTGTGAACACACAGTTTTTCAGACCTCTGTCAGTCATTGTGAACACACAGTGCCCCAGACCTCTGTCAGTCATTGTGAACACACAGTTACTCAGATCTCCGTCAGTCAATGCGAACACAAAGTGCCCCAGACCCCTGTCAGTCATTGTGAACACTCAGTGCCTCAGAACCCGATCAGTCATTGTGAACACACAGTGCCCCATGCTTCTGTCAAACATTGTGAACACAGAGTGCCTCAGACCTCTGTCAGTCATTGTGAACAGACAGTGCTGCAGTCCTCTGTCAGTCATTGAGAACACACAATGCCCCAGACCTCTGTCAGTCATTGTGAACACACAAGGCCCCAGACCTCTGTCAGTCATTGTGAACACACAGTTTTTCAGACCTCTGTCAGTCATTGTGAACACACAGTGCCCCAGACCTCTGTCAGTCATTGTGAACACACAGTGCCTCAGATCTCTGTCGGTCATCGTGAACTCACATTTCCTCAGATCTCCGTCAGTCATTGTGAACACACAGTGTCCCAGACCTCTGTCAGTCATTGTGAACACACAGTGCCTCAGATCTCTGTCGGTCATCGTGAACTCACATTTCCTCAGATCTCCGTCAGTCATTGTGAACACAAAGTGCCCCAGACCCCTGTCAGTCATTGTGAACACTCAGTGCCTCAGAACCCGGTCAGTTATTGTGAACACACAGTGCCCCATGCTTCTGTCAAACATTGTGAACACACAGTGCCTCAGACCTCTGTCAGTCATTGTGAACAGACAGTGCTGCAGTCCTCTGTCAGTCATTGAGAACACACAATGCCCCAGACCTCTGTCAGTCATTGTGAACACAAAAGGCCCCAGACCTCTGTCAGTCATTGTGAACACACAGTTTTTCAGACCTCTGTCAGTCATTGTGAACACACAGTGCCCCAGACCTCTGTCAGTCATTGTGAACACACAGTGCCTCAGATCTCTGTCGGTCATCGTGAACTCACATTTCCTCAGATCTCCGTCAGTCATTGTGAACACACAGTGCCCCAGACCTCTGTCAGTCATTGAGAACACACAGTGCCTCAGACCTCTGTCAGTCATTGTGAACACACAATGCCCCATACCTCTGTCAGTCATTGTGAACACACAGTGCCCCACACCCCTCTGTCAGTCATTGTGAACACACAGTTTTTCAGACCTCTGGCAGTCATTGTGAACACAAAGTAATCCAGATACCTCTGTCAGTCATTGTGAACACACAGTAACCCAGACCCCTCTGTCAGTCATTGTGAGCACTCAGTGCCCCAGACCTCCGTCAGTTATTGTGGACAAACAGTCAATAATTGTGGACACACAGTGCCCCAGACCTCTGTCAGTCATTGTGAACACACAGTAACCCAAATCCCTCTGTCTGTCATGGTGAACACACAGTAACCCAGATCTCTGTCAGTCATTGTGAACACGCAGTAACCCAGACCTCTGTCAGTCATTGTGAACACGCAGTGTCTCAGAACTCGGTCAGACATTGTGAGCACACAGTGCCTCAGGACCCTCTGTCAGTCATTGTGAACACACAGTGCCCCAGACGCCTCTGTCAGCCATTGTGAACACACAGTTCTCCAGACCCCTCTGTCAGTCATTGTGAAAACACAGTGCCCCAGACCCCTCTGTCAGTCATTGTGGACACACAATGCCCCAGACCTCTGTCAGTCATTGTGAACACACAATGCCCCAGACCTCTGTCAGTCATTGTGAACACACAGTGCCTCAGACCTCTGTCAGTCATTGTGAACACACAGTTTTTCAGACCTCTGTCAGTCATTGTGAACACACAGTGCCCCAGACCTCTGTCAGTCATTGTGAACACACAGTTACTCAGATCTCCATCAGTCAATGCGAACACAAAGTGCCCCAGACCCCTGTCAGTCATTGTGAACACTCAGTGCCTCAGAACCCGATCAGTCATTGTGAACACACAGTGCCCCATGCTTCTGTCAAACATTGTGAACACACAGTGCCTCAGACCTCTGTCAGTCATTGTGAACAGACAGTGCTGCAGTCCTCTGTCAGTCATTGAGAACACACAATGCCCCAGACCTCTGTCAGTCATTGTGAACACACAAGGCCCCAGACCTCTGTCAGTCATTGTGAACACACAGTTTTTCAGACCTCTGTCAGTCATTGTGAACACACAGTGCCCCAGACCTCTGTCAGTCATTGTGAACACACAGTGCCTCAGATCTCTGTCGGTCATCGTGAACTCACATTTCCTCAGATCTCCGTCAGTCATTGTGAACACACAGTGTCCCAGACCTCTGTCAGTCATTGTGAACACACAGTGCCTCAGATCTCTGTCGGTCATCGTGAACTCACATTTCCTCAGATCTCCGTCAGTCATTGTGAACACAAAGTGCCCCAGACCCCTGTCAGTCATTGTGAACACTCAGTGCCTCAGAACCCGGTCAGTTATTGTGAACACACAGTGCCCCATGCTTCTGTCAAACATTGTGAACACACAGTGCCTCAGACCTCTGTCAGTCATTGTGAACAGACAGTGCTGCAGTCCTCTGTCAGTCATTGAGAACACACAATGCCCCAGACCTCTGTCAGTCATTGAGAACACACAGTGACTCAGACCTCTGTCAGTCATTGTGAACACACAGTGCCTCAGACCTCTGTCAGTCATTGTGAACACACAGTGCCCCAGACCTCTGTCAGTCATTGTGAACACACAGTAACCCAGATCCCTCTGTCAGTCATGGTGAACACACAGTAACCCAGATCTCTGTCAGTCATTGTGAACACGCAGTAACCCAGACCTCTGTCAGTCATTGTGAACACGCAGTGCCTCAGAGCTCAGTCTTTCATTGTGAGAACACAGGGCCTCAGGACCCTCTGTCAGTCATTTTGAACACACAGTGCCCCAGACGCCTCTGTCAGTCATTGTGAAAACACAGTGCCCCAGACCGCTCTGTCATTCATTTTGGACACACAATGCCCCAGACCTCTGTCAGTCATTGAGAACACACAATGCCCCAGACCTCTGTCAGTCATTGTGAACACACAAGGCCCCAGACCTCTGTCAGTCTTTGTGAACACACAGTTTTTCAGACCTCTGTCAGTCATTGTGAACACACAGTGCCCCAGACCTCTGTCAGTCATTGTGAACACACAGTGCCTCAGATCTCTGTCGGTCATCGTGAACTCACATTTCCACAGATCTCCGTCAGTCATTGTGAACACACAGTGCCCCAGACCTCTGTCAGTCATTGTGAACACACACTCAATCATTGTGAACCCACACTGACACAGACCTCTGTCAGGCATTGTGAACACACAGTCCCCTGACCACCGACGATCATTGTGAACACACAGTGGCTCAGAAATCTGTCAGTCATTGTGAACACACATTGGGCCAGACCTCTGTCAGTCATTGTGAACATACAGTAACCCAGACACCTCTGTCAGTCATTGTGAACACACAGTAACCCAGACACCTCTGTCAGTCATTGTGAACACACAGTGCCCCAGACCTCTGTCAGTCATTGTGAACACACAGTAATCCAGATACCTCTGTCAGTCATTGTGAACACACAGTAACCCAGACCCCTCTGTCAGTCATTGTGAGCATTCAGTGCCCCAGACCTCCGTCAGTTATTGTGGACAAACAGTCAATAATTGTGGACACACAATGCCCCAGACCTCTGTCAGTCATTGTGAACACACAGTAACCCAAATCCCTCTGTCTGTCATGGTGAACACACAGTAACCCAGATCTCTGTCAGTCATTGTGAACACGCAGTAACCCAGACCTCTGTCAGTCATTGTGAACACGCAGTGCCTCAGAACTCGGTCAGACATTGTGAGCACACAGTGCCTCAGGACCCTCTGTCAGTCATTGTGAACACACAGTGCCCCAGACGCCTCTGTCATCCATTGTGAACACACAGTTCTCCAGACCCCTCTGTCAGTCATTGTGAAAACACAGTGCCCCAGACCCCTCTGTCAGTCATTGTGGACACACAATGCCCCAGACCTCTGTCAGTCATTGTGAACACACAATGCCCCAGACCTCTGTCAGTCATTGTGAACACACAGTGCCTCAGACCTCTGTCAGTCATTGTGAACAGACAGTGCTGCAGTCCTCTGTCAGTCATTGAGAACACACAATGCCCCAGACCTCTGTCAGTCATTGTGAACACACAAGGCCCCAGACCTCTGTCAGTCATTGTGAACACACAGTTTTTCAGACCTCTGTCAGTCATTGTGAACACACAGTGCCCCAGACCTCTGTCAGTCATTGTGAACACACAGTGCCTCAGATCTCTGTCGGTCATCGTGAACTCACATTTCCTCAGATCTCCGACAGTCATTGTGAACAGACAGTGCCCCAGACCTCTGTCAGTCACTGAGAACACACAGTGCCTCAGACCTCTGTCAGTCATTGTGAACACACAATGCCCCATACCTCTGTCAGTCATTGTGAACACACAGTGCCCCACACCCCTCTGTCAGTCATTGTGAACACACAGTTTTTCAGACCTCTGTCAGTCATTGTGAACACACTGTTCCTCAGATCTCCGTCAGTCATTGCGAACACAAAGTGCCCCAGACCCCTGTCAGTCATTGTGAACACTCAGTGCCTAAGACCTCTGTCAGTCATTGTGAACACACACTCAATCATTGTGAACACACACTGACACAGACCTCTGTCAGGCATTGTGAACACACAGTCCCCTGATCACCGTCGATCATTTTGAACTCACAGTGCCTCAGACCCCTGTCAGTCATTGTGAACACACAGTGCCTCAGAACCCGGTCAGTCATTGTGAACACACAGTGCCGCATGCTTCTGTCAAACTTTGTGAACACACAGTGCCTCAGACCTCTGTCAGTCATTGTGAACAGACAGTGCTGCAGTCCTCTGTCAGTCATTGAGAACACACAATGCCCCAGACCTCTGTCAGTCATTGTGAACACACAAGGCCCCAGACCTCTGTCAGTCATTGTGAACACACAGTTTTTCAGACCTCTGTCAGTCATTGTGAACACACAGTGCCCCAGACCTCTGTCAGTCATTGTGAACACACAGTGCCTCAGATCTCTGTCGGTCATCGTGAACTCACATTTCCTCAGATCTCCGTCAGTCATTGTGAACACACAGTGCCCCAGACCTCTGTCAGTCATTGTGAACTCACAGTGCCTCAGATCTCTGTCGGTCATCATGAACTCACATTTCCTCAGATCTCCGTCAGTCATTGTGAACACAAAGTGCCCCAGACCCCTGTCAGTCATTGTGAACACTCAGTGCCTCAGAACCCGGTCAGTCATTGTGAACACACAGTGCCCCATGCTTCTGTCAAACATTGTGAACACACAGTGCCTCAGACCTCTGTCAGTCATTGTGAACAGACAGTGCTGCAGTCCTCTGTCAGTCATTGAGAACACACAATGCCCCAGACCTCTGTCAGTCATTGTGAACACACAAGGCCCCAGTCCTCTGTCAGTCATTGAGAACACACAATGCCCCAGACCTCTGTCAGTCATTGTGAACACACAAGGCCCCAGACCTCTGTCAGTCATTGTGAACACACAGTTTTTCAGACCTCTGTCAGTCATTGTGAACACACAGTGCCCCAGACCTCTGTCAGTCATTGTGAACACACAGTGCCTCAGATCTCTGTCGGTCATCGTGAACTCACATTTCCTCAGATCTCCGTCAGTCATTGTGAACACACAGTGCCCCAGACCTCTGTCAGTCATTGAGAACACACAGTGCCTCAGACCTCTGTCAGTCATTGTGAACACACAATGCCCCATACCTCTGTCAGTCATTGTGAACACACAGTGCCCCACACCCCTCTGTCAGCCATTGTGAACACACAGTTTTTCAGACCTCTGTCAGTCATTGTGAACACACTGTTCCTCAGATCTCCGTCAGTCATTGCGAACACAAAGTGCCCCAGACCCCTGTCAGTCATTGTGAACACTCAGTGCCTAAGAACTCTGTCAGTCATTGTGAACACACACTCAATCATTGTGAACACACACTGACACAGACCTCTGTCAGACATTGTGAACACACAGTCCCCTGATCACCGTCGATCATTGTGAACACACAGTGCCTCAGACCCCTGTCAGTCATTGTGAACACACAGTGCCTCAGACCTCTGTCAGTCATTGTGAACACACAGTGCCTCAGACCTCTGTCAGTCATTGTGAACACACACTCAATCATTGTGAACACACACTGACACAGACCTCTGTCAGGCATTGTGAACTCACAGACCCCTGACCACCGTCGATCATTGTGAAAACACAGTGGCTCAGAAACCTGTCAGTCATTGTTAACACACTTTGCCCCAGAACTCTGTCTGTCATTGCGAACACACAGTGCCTAAGACCCCTGTCAGTCATTGTGAACACACAGTTCCTCAGACCTCTGTCAGTCATTGTGAACACACAGTGCCTCAAAACTCTGTCAGTCATTGAGAACACACAGTGCCTCAGACCTCTGTCAGTCATTGTGAACACACAGTGCCTCAGACCTCTGTCAGTCATTGCGAACACACAGTGTCCCAGACGTCTGTCAGTCATTGTGAACACACAGTAACCCAGATCCCTCTGTCAGTCATGGAGAACACACAGTAACCCAGATCTCTGTCAGTCATTGTGATCACGCAGTAACCCAGACCTCTGTCAGTCATTGTGAACACGCAGTGCCTCAGAACTCAGTCTTTCATTGTGAGAACACAGTGCCTCAGGACCCTCTGTCAGTCATTTTGAACACACAGTGCCCCAGACGCCTCTGTCAGTCATTGTGAAAACACAGTGCCCCAGACCCCTCTGTCATTCATTGTGGACACACAATGCCCCAGACCTCTGTCAGTCATTGTGAACACACAATGCCCCATACCTCTGGCAGTCATTGTGAACACACAGTGCCCCACACCCCTCTGTCAGTCATTGTGAACACACAGTTTTTCAGACCTCTGTCAGTCATTGTGAACACACTGTTCCTCAGATCTCCGTCAGTCATTGCGAACACAAAGTGCCCCAGACCCCTGTCAGTCATTGTGAACACTCAGTGCCTCAGACCTCTGTCAGTCATTGTGAACACACACTCAATCATTGTGAACACACACTGACACAGACCTCTGTCAGGCATTGTGAACGCACAGTCCCCTGACCACCGTCGATCATTGTGAAAACACAGTGTCTCAGAAACCTGTCAGTCATTGTGAACACACATTGCCCCAGAACTCTGTCTGTCATTGTGAACACACAGTGCCTCAGACCCCTGTCAGTCATTGTGAACACACAGTGCCTCAGACCTCTGTCAGTCATTGTGAACACACAGTGCCTCAGACCTCTGTCAGTCATTGAGAACACACAGTGCCTCAGACCTCTGTCAGTCATTGTGAACACACAGTGCCTCAGACCTCTGTCAGTCATTGTGAACACACAGTGTCCCAGACGTCTGTCAGTCATTGTGAACACACAGTAACCCAGATCCCTCTGTCAGTCATGGAGAACACACAGTAACCCAGATCTCTGTCAGTCATTGTGATCACGCAGTAACCCAGACCTCTGTCAGTCATTGTGAACACGCAGTGCCTCAGAACTCAGACTTTCATTGTGAGAACACAGTGCCTCAGGACCCTCTGTCAGTCATTTTGAACACACAGTGCCCCAGACGCCTCTGTCAGTCATTGTGAAAACACAGTGCCCCAGAACCCTCTGTCATTCATTGTGGACACACAATGCCCCAGACCTCTGTCAGTCATTGTGAACACACAATGCCCCATACCTCTGTCAGTCATTGTGAACACACAGTGCCCCACACCCCTCTGTCAGTCATTGTGAACACACAGTTTTTCAGACCTCTGTCAGTCATTGTGAACACACTGTTCCTCAGATCTCCGTCAGTCATTGTGAACACAAAGTGCCCCAGACCCCTGTCAGTCATTGTGAACACTCAGTGCCTCAGACCTCTGTCAGTCATTGTGAACACACACTCAATCATTGTGAACACACACTGACACAGACCTCTGTCAGGCATTGTCAACACACAGTCCCCTGACCACCGTCGATCATTGTGAAAACACAGTGGCTCAGAAACCTGTCAGTCATTGTGAACACACATTGCCCCAGAAATCTGTCTGTCATTGTGAACACACAGTGCCTCAGACCCCTGTCAGTCATTGTGAACACACAGTGCCTCAGACCTCTGTCAGTCATTGTGAACACACAGTGCCTCAGACCTCTGTCAGTCATTGAGAACACACAGTGCCTCAGACCTCTGTCAGTCATTGTGAACACACAGTGCCTCAGACCTCTGTCAGTCATTGTGAACACACAGTGTCCCAGACCTCTGTCAGTCATTGTGAACACACAGTAACCCAGATCCCTCTGTCAGTCATGGTGAACACACAGTAACCCAGATCTCTGTCAGTCATTGTGAACACGCAGTAACCCAGACCTCTGTCAGTCATTGTGAACACGCAGTGCCTCAGAACTCAGTCTTTCATCGTGAGAACACAGTGCCTCAGGACCCTCCGTCAGTCATTTTGAACACACAGTGCCCCAGACGCCTCTGTCAGTCATTGTGAAAACACAGTGCCCCAGACCCCTCTGTCATTCATTGTGGACACACAATGCCCCAGACCTCTGTCAGTCGTTGTGAACACACAATGCCCAAGACCTCTGTCAGTCATTGTGAACACACAGTGCCCCACACCCCTCTGTCAGTCATTGTGAACACAAAGTTTTTCAGACCTCTGTCAGTCATTGTGAACACACTGTTCCTCAGATCTCCGTCAGTCATTGCGAACACAAAGTGCCCCAGACCCCTGTCAGTCATTGTGAACACTCAGTGCCTCAGACCTCTGTCAGTCATTGTGAACACACACTCAATCATTGTGAACACACACTGACACAGACCTCTGTCAGGCATTGTGAACACACAGTCCCCTGACCTCCGTCGATCATTGTGAACACACAGTGGCTCAGAAATCTGTGACACATTGTGAACATACATTGCCCCAGTCCTCTGTCAGTCATTGTGAACACACAGTAACCCAGACACCTCTGTCAGTTATTGTGAACACACAGTAACACAGACCCCTCTGTCAGTCATTGTGAACACACAGTGCCCCAGACCTCCGTCAGTTATTGTGGACAAACAGTCAATAATTGTGGACACACAGTGCCCCAGACGTCTGTCAGTCATTGTGAACACACAGTAACACAGATCCCTCTTTCAGACATGGTGAACACACAGTAACACAGATCTCTGTCAGTCATTGTGAACACGCAGTGCCTCAGAACTCAGTCAGTCATTGTGAGAACACAGTGCCTCAGGACCCTCTGTCAGTCATTTTGAACACACAGTGCCCCAGACGCCTCTGTCAGTCATTGTGAAAACACAGTGCCCCAGACCCCTCTGTCATTCATTGTGGACACACAATGCCCCAGACCTCTGTCAGTCATTGTGAACACACAATGCCCCATACCTCTGGCAGTCATTGTGAACACACAGTGCCCCACACCCCTCTGTCAGTCATTGTGAACGCACAGTTTTTCAGACCTCTGTCAGTCATTGTGAACACACTGTTCCTCAGATCTCCGTCAGTCATTGCGTACACAAAGTGCCCCAGACCCCTGTCAGTCATTGTGAACACTCAGTGCCTCAGACCTCTGTCAGTCATTGTGAACACACACTCAATCATTGTGAACACACACTGACACAGACCTCTGTCAGGCATTGTGAACTCACAGACCCCTGACCACCGTCGATCATTGTGAACACACAGTGCCTCAGACCCCTGCCAGTCATTGTGAACACACAGTTCCTCAGACCTCTGTCAGTCATTGTGAACACACAGTGCCTCAGACCTCTGTCAGTCATTGAGAACACACAGTGCCTCAGACCTCTGTCAGTCATTGTGAACACACAGTGCCTCAGACCTCTGTCAGTCATTGTGAACACACAGTGTCCCAGACGTCTGTCAGTCATTGTGAACACACAGTAACCCAGATCCCTCTGTCAGTCATGGAGAACACACAGTAACCCAGATCTCTGTCAGTCATTGTGATCACGCAGTAACCCAGACCTCTGTCAGTCATTGTGAACACGCAGTGCCTCAGAACTCAGTCTTTCATTGTGAGAACACAGTGCCTCAGGACCCTCTGTCAGTCATTTTGTACACACAGTGCCCCAGACGCCTCTGTCAGTCATTGTGAAAACACAGTGCCCCAGACCCCTCTGTCATTCATTGTGGACACACAATGCCCCAGACCTCTGTCAGTCATTGTGAACACACAATGCCCCATACCTCTGGCAGTCATTGTGAACACACAGTGCCCCACACCCCTCTGTCAGTCATTGTGAACACACAGTTTTTCAGACCTCTGTCAGTCATTGTGAACACACTGTTCCTCAGATCTCCATCAGTCATTGCGAACACAAAGTGCCCCAGACCCCTGTCAGTCATTGTGAACACTCAGTGCCTCAGACCTCTGTCAGTCATTGTGAACACACACTCAATCATTGTGAACAAACACTTACACAGACCTCTGTCAGGCATTGTGAACGCACAGTCCCCTGACCACCGTCGATCATTGTGACAACACAGTGTCTCAGAAACCTGTCAGTCATTGTGAACACACATTGCCCCAGAACTCTGTCTGTCATTGTGAACACACAGTGCCTCAGACCCCTGTCAGTCATTGTGAACACACAGTGCCTCAGACCTCTGTCAGTCATTGTGAACACACAGTGCCTCAGACCTCTGTCAGTCATTGAGAACACACAGTGCCTCAGACCTCTGTCAGTCATTGTGAACACACAGTGCCTCAGACCTCTGTCAGTCATTGTGAACACACAGTGTCCCAGACCTCTGTCAGTCATTGTGAACACACAGTAACCCAGATCCCTCTGTCAGTCATGGTGAACACACAGTAACCCAGATCTCTGTCAGTCATTGTGAACACGCAGTAACCCAGACCTCTGTCAGTCATTGTGAACACGCAGTGCCTCAGAACTCAGTCTTTCATTGTGAGAAAACAGTGCCTCAGGACCCTCCGTCAGTCATTTTGAACACACAGTGCCCCAGACGCCTCTGTCAGTCATTGTGAAAACACAGTCCCCAGACCCCTCTGTCATTCATTGTGGACACACAATGCCCCAGACCTCTGTCAGTTGTTGTGAACACACAATGCCCAATACCTCTGTCAGTCATTGTGAACACACAGTGCCCCACACCCCTCTGTCAGTCATTGTGAACACAAAGTTTTTCAGACCTCTGTCAGTCATTGTGAACACACTGTTCCTCAGATCTCCGTCAGTCATTGCGAACACAAAGTGCCCCAGACCCCTGTCAGTCATTGTGAACACTCAGTGCCTCAGACCTCTGTCAGTCATTGTGAACACACACTCAATCATTGTGAACACACACTGACACAGACCTCTGTCAGGCATTGTGAACACACAGTCCCCTGACCTCCGTCGATCATTGTGAACACACAGTGGCTCAGAAATCTGTGACACATTGTGAACATACATTGCCCCAGACCTCTGTCAGTCATTGTGAACACACAGTAACCCAGACACCTCTGTCAGTTATTGTGAACACACAGTAACACAGACCCCTCTGTCAGTCATTGTGAACACACAGTGCCCCAGACCTCCGTCAGTTATTGTGGACAAACAGTCAATAATTGTGGACACACAGTGCCCCAGACGTCTGTTAGTCATTGTGAACACACAGTAACACAGATCCCTCTTTCAGACATGGTGAACACACAGTAACACAGATCTCTGACAGTCATTGTGAACACGCAGTGCCTCAGAACTCAGTCAGTCATTGTGAGAACACAGTGCCTCAGGACCCTCTGTCAGTCATTTTGAACACACAGTGCCCCAGACGCCTCTGTCAGTCATTGTGAAAACACAATGCCCCAGAACACTCTGTCATTCATTGTGGACACACAATGCCCCAGACCTCTGTCAGTCATTGTGAACACACAGTGCCCCACACCCCTCTGTCAGTCATTGTGAACACACAGTTTTTCAGACCTCTGTCAGTCATTGTGAACACACTGTTCCTCAGATCTCCGTCACTCATTGCGAACACAAAGTGCCCCAGACCCCTGTCAGTCATTGTGAACACTCAGTGCCTCAGACCTCTGTCAGTCATTGTGAACACACACTCAATCATTGTGAACACACACTGACACAGACATCTGTTAGGCATTGTGAACACACAGTCCCCTGACCACCGTCGATCATTGTGAAAACACAGTGGCTCAGAAATCTGTCAGTCATTGTGAACACACATTGCCCCAGAACTCTGTCTGTCATTGAGAACACACAGTGCCTCAGACCCCTGTCAGTCATTGAGAACACACAGTGCCTCAGACCTCTGTCAGTCATTGTGAACACACAGTGCCTCAGACCTCTGTCAGTCATTGTGAACACACAGTGTCCCAGACCTCTGTCAGTCATTGTGAACACACAGTAACCCAGATCCCTCTGTCAGTCATGGTGAACACACAGTAACCCAGATCTCTGTCAGTCATTGTGAACACGCAGTAACCCAGACCTCTGTCAGTCATTGTGAACACGCAGTGCCTCAGAACTCAGTCTTTCATTGTGAGAAAACAGTGCCTCAGGACCCTCCGTCAGTCATTTTGAACACACAGTGCCCCAGACGCCTCTGTCAGTCATTGTGAAAACACAGTCCCCAGACCCCTCTGTCATTCATTGTGGACACACAATGCCCCAGACCTCTGTCAGTTGTTGTGAACACACAATGCCCAATACCTCTGTCAGTCATTGTGAACACACAGTGCCCCACACCCCTCTGTCAGTCATTGTGAACACAAAGTTTTTCAGACCTCTGTCAGTCATTGTGAACACACTGTTCCTCAGATCTCCGTCAGTCATTGCGAACACAAAGTGCCCCAGACCCCTGTCAGTCATTGTGAACACTCAGTGCCTCAGACCTCTGTCAGTCATTGTGAACACACACTCAATCATTGTGAACACACACTGACACAGACCTCTGTCAGGCATTGTGAACACACAGTCCCCTGACCTCCGTCGATCATTGTGAACACACAGTGGCTCAGAAATCTGTGACACATTGTGAACATACATTGCCCCAGACCTCTGTCAGTCATTGTGAACACACAGTAACCCAGACACCTCTGTCAGTTATTGTGAACACACAGTAACACAGACCCCTCTGTCAGTCATTGTGAACACACAGTGCCCCAGACCTCCGTCAGTTATTGTGGACAAACAGTCAATAATTGTGGACACACAGTGCCCCAGACGTCTGTTAGTCATTGTGAACACACAGTAACACAGATCCCTCTTTCAGACATGGTGAACACACAGTAACACAGATCTCTGACAGTCATTGTGAACACGCAGTGCCTCAGAACTCAGTCAGTCATTGTGAGAACACAGTGCCTCAGGACCCTCTGTCAGTCATTTTGAACACACAGTGCCCCAGACGCCTCTGTCAGTCATTGTGAAAACACAATGCCCCAGAACACTCTGTCATTCATTGTGGACACACAATGCCCCAGACCTCTGTCAGTCATTGTGAACACACAGTGCCCCACACCCCTCTGTCAGTCATTGTGAACACACAGTTTTTCAGACCTCTGTCAGTCATTGTGAACACACTGTTCCTCAGATCTCCGTCACTCATTGCGAACACAAAGTTCCCCAGACCCCTGTCAGTCATTGTGAACACTCAGTGCCTCAGACCTCTGTCAGTCATTGTGAACACACACTCAATCATTGTGAACACACACTGACACAGACCTCTGTCAGGCATTGTGAACACACAGTCCCCTGACCACCGTCGATCATTGTGAAAACACAGTGGCTCAGAAACCTGTCAGTCATTGTGAACACACATTGCCCCAGAACTCTGTCTGTCATTGTGAACACACAGTTCCTCAGACCTCTGTCAGTCATTGAGAACACACAGTGACTCAGACCTCTGTCAGTCATTGTGAACACACAGTGCCTCAGACCTCTGTCAGTCATTGTGAACACACAGTGCCTCAGACCTCTGTCAGACATTGTGAACACACAGTGCCTCAGACCTCTGTCAGTCATTGTGAACACACAGTGTCCCAGACCTCTGTCAGTCATTGTGAACACACAGTAACCCAGATCCCTCTGTCAGTCATGGTGAACACACAGTAACCCAGATCTCTGTCAGTCATTGTGAACACGCAGTAACCCAGACCTCTGTCAGTCATTGTGAACACGCAGTGCCTCAGAACTCAGTCTTTCATTGTGAGAACACAGTGCCTCAGGACCCTCTGTCAGTCATTTTGAACACACAGTGCCCCAGACGCCTCTGTCAGTCATTGTGAAAACACAGTGCCCCAGATCCCTCTGTCATTCATTGTGGACACACAATGCCCCAGACCTCTGTCAGTCATTGTGAACACACAATGCCCCATACCTCTGTCAGTCATTGTGAACACACAGTGCCCCACACCCCTCTGTCAGTCATTGTGAACACAAAGTTTTTCAGACCTCTGTCAGTCATTGTGAACAAACTGTTCCTCAGATCTCCGTCAGTCATTGCGAACACAAAGTGCCCCAGACCCCTGTCAGTCATTGTGAACACTCAGTGCCTCAGACCTCTGTCAGTCATTGTGAACACACACTCAATCATTGTGAAAACACACTGACACAGACCTCTGTCAGGCATTGTGAACACACAGTCCCCTGACCTCCGTCGATCATTGTGAACACACAGTGGCTCAGAAATCTGTGACACATTGTGAACATACATTGCCCCAGACCTCTGTCAGTCATTGTGAACACACAGTAACCCAGACACCTCTGTCAGTCATTGTGAACACACAGTAACACAGACCCCTCTGTCAGTCATTGTGAACACACAGTGCCCCAGACCTCCGTCAGTTATTGTGGACAAACAGTGAATAATTGTGGACACACAGTGCCCCAGACGTCTGTCAGTCATTGTGAACACACAGTAACACAGATCCCTCTGTCAGTCATGGTGAACACACAGTAACCCAGATCTCTGTCAGTCATTGTGAACACGCAGTAACCCAGAACTCTGTCAGTCATTGTGAACACGCAGTGCCTCAGAACTCAGTCAGTCATTGTGAGAACACAGTGCCTCAGGACCCTCTGTCAGTAATTTTGAACACACAGTGCCCCAGACGCCTCTGTCCGTCATTGTGAAAACACAGTGCCCCAGAACCCTCTGTTATTCATTGTGGACACACAATGCCCCAGACCTCTGTCAGTCATTGTGAACACACAATGCCCCATACCTCTGTCAGTCATTGTGAACACACAGTGCCCCACACCCCTTGTCAGTCATTGTGAACACACAGTTTTTCAGACCTCTGTCAGTCATTGTGAACACACTGTTCCTCAGATCTCTGTCAGTCATTGTGAACACAAAGTGCCCCAGACCCCTGTCAGTCATTGTGAAGACTCAGTGCCTCAGACCTCTGTCAGTCATTGTGAACACACACTCAATCATTGTGAACACACACTGACTCAGACCTCTGTCAGGCATTGTGAACACACAGTCCCCTGACCACCGTCGATCATTGTGAAAACACAGTGGCTCAGACACCTGTCAGTCATTGTGAACACACATTGCCCCAGAACTCTGTCTGTCATTGTGAACACACAGTGCCTCAGACCCCTGTCAGTCTTTGTGAACACACAGTGCCTCAGACGTCTGTCAGTCATGGTGAACACACAGTAACCCAGATCTCTGTCAGTCATTGTGAACACGCAGTAACCCAGACCTCTGTCAGTCATTGTGAACACGCAGTGCCTCAGAACTCAGTCTTTCATTGTGAGAACACAGTGCCTCAGGACCCTCCGTCAGTCATTTTGAACACACAGTGCCCCAGACGCCTCTGTCAGTCATTGTGAAAACACAGTGCCCCAGACCCCTCTGTCATTCATTGTGGACACACAATGCCCCAGACCTCTGTCAGTCGTTGTGAACACACAATGCCCAAGACCTCTGTCAGTCATTGTGAACACACAGTGCCCCACACCCCTCTGTCAGTCATTGTGAACACAAAGTTTTTCAGACCTCTGTCAGTCATTGTGAACACACTGTTCCTCAGAACTCCGTCAGTCATTGCGAACACAAAGTGCCCCAGACCCCTGTCAGTCATTGTGAACACTCAGTGCCTCAGACCTCTGTCAGTCATTGTGAACACACACTCAATCATTGTGAACACACACTGACACAGACCTCTGTCAGGCATTGTGAACACACAGTCCCCTGACCTCCGTCGATCATTGTGAACACACAGTGGCTCAGAAATCTGTGACACATTGTGAACATACATTGCCCCAGTCCTCTGTGAGTCATTGTGAACACACAGTAACCCAGACACCTCTGTCAGTTATTGTGAACACACAGTAACACAGACCCCTCTGTCAGTCATTGTGAACACACAGTGCCCCAGACCTCCGTCAGTTATTGTGGACAAACAGTCAATAATTGTGGACACACAGTGCCCCAGACGTCTGTCAGTCATTGTGAACACACAGTAACACAGATCCCTCTTTCAGACATGGTGAACACACAGTAACACAGATCTCTGTCAGTCATTGTGAACACGCAGTGCCTCAGAACTCAGTCAGTCATTGTGAGAACACAGTGCCTCAGGACCCTCTGTCAGTCATTTTGAACACACAGTGCCCCAGACGCCTCTGTCACTCATTGTGAAAACACAGTGCCCCAGACCCCTCTGTCATTCATTGTGGACACACAATGCCCCAGACCTCTGTCAGTCATTGTGAACACACAATGCCCCATACCTCTGGCAGTCACTGTGAACGCACAGTTTTTCAGACCTCTGTCAGTCATTGTGAACACACTGTTCCTCAGATCTCCGTCAGTCATTGCGTACACAAAGTGCCCCAGACCCCTGTCAGTCATTGTGAACACTCAGTGCCTCAGACCTCTGTCAGTCATTGTGAACACACACTCAATCATTGTGAACACACACTGACACAGACCTCTGTCAGGCATTGTGAACTCACAGACCCCTGACCACCGTCGATCATTGTGAACACACAGTGGCTCAGAAATCTGTCAGTCATTGTGAACACACATTGCCCCAGAGCTCTGTCTGTCATTGTGAACACACAGTGCCTCAGACCCCTGTCAGTCATTGTGAACACACAGTGCCCCAGACCTCTGTCAGTCATTGTGAACACACAGTGCCTCAGACCTCTGTCAGTCATTGAGAACACACAGTGCCTCAGACCTCTGTCAGTCATTGTGAACACACAGTGCCCCAGACCTCTGTCCATCATTGTGAACACACAGTAACCCAGATCCCTCTGTCTGTCATTGTGAACACACAGTAACCCAGATCTCTGTCAGTCATTGTGAACACGCAGTAACCCAGACCTCTCTCAGTCATTGTGAACATGCAGTGCCTCAGAACTAGGTCAGTCATTGTGAGCACACAGTGCCTCAGGACCCTCTGTCAGTCATTGTGAACACACAGTGCCCCAGACGCCTCTGTCAGCCATTGTGAACACACAGTTCTCCAGACCCCTCTGTCAGTCATTGTGAAAACACAGTGCCCCAGACCCCTCTGTCAGTCATTGTGGACACACAATGCCCCAGACCTCTGTCAGTCATTGTGAACACACAATGCCCCAGACCTCTGTCAGTCATTGTGAACACACAGTGTCCCACACCCCTCTGTCAGTCATTGTGAACACACAGTTTTTCAGACCTCTGTCAGTCATGGTGAACACACAGAGCCCCAGACCTCTGTCAGTCATTGTGAACACACATTTCCTCAGATCTCCGTCAGTCATTGTGAACACAAAGTGCCCCAGACCCCTGTCAGTCATTGTGAACTCTTAGTGCCTCAGAACTTGGTCAGTCATTGTCAACACACAGTGCCCAATGCTTCTGACAGTCATTGTGAACACACAGTGCCTCAGACCTCTGTCAGTCATTGTGAACAGACAGTGCTGCAGTCCTCTGTCAGTCATTGAGAACACACAATGCCCCAGACCTCTGTCAGTCATTGTGAACACACAAGGCCCCAGACATCTGTCACTCATTGTGAACACACAGTTTTTCAGACCTGTGTCAGTCATTGTGAACACACAGTGCCCCAGACCTCTGTCAGTCATTGTAAACACACAGTGCCTCAGATCTCTGTCGGTCATCGTGAACTCACATTTCCTCAGATCTGCGTCAGTCATTGTGAACACACAGTGCCCCAGACCTCTGTCAGTCATTGTGAACACACACTGACACAGACCTCTGTCAGGCATTGTGAACACACAGTCCCCTGACCTCCGTCGATCATTGTGAACACACAGTGGCTCAGAAATCTGTGAATCATTGTGAACATACATTGCCCCAGACCTCTGTCAGTCATTGTGAACACACAGTAACCCAGACACCTCTGTCAGTCATTGAGAACACACAGTAACCCAGACCCCTCTGTCAGTCATTGTGAACACACAGTAACCCAGACCACTCTGTCAGTCATTGTGAACACACAGTGCTGCAGTCCTCTGTCAGTCATTGAGAACACACAATGCCCCAGACCTCTGTCAGTCATTGTGAACACACAAGGCCCCAGACATCTGTCAGTCATTGTGAACACACAGTTTTTCAGACCTCTGTCAGTCATTGTGAACACACAGTGCCCCAGACCTCTGTCAGTCATTGTGAACACACAGTGCCTCAGATCTCTGTCGGTCATCGTGAACTCACATTTCCACAGATCTCCGTCAGTCATTGTGAACACACAGTGCCCAAGACCTCTGTCAGTCATTGTGAACACACACTCAATCATTGAGAACACACAGTAACCCAGACACCTCTGTCAGTCATTGTGAACACACAGTAACCCAGACCCCTCTGTCAGTCATTGTGAACACACAGTGCCCCAGACCTCTGTCAGTCATTGTGAACACACAGTAACCCAGACACCTCTGTCAGTCATTGTGAACACACAGTAACCCAGACCCCTCTGTCAGTCATTGTGAACACACAGTGCCCCAGACCTCCATCAGTTATTGTGGACAAACAGTCAATAATTGTGGACACACAGTGCCCCAGACCTCTGTCAGTCATTGTGAACACACAGTAACCCAGATCCCACTGTCAGTCATGGTGAACACACAGTAACCCAGATCTCTGTCAGTCATTGTGAACACGCAGTATCCCAGACCTCTGTCAGTCATTGTGAACACGCAGTGCCTCAGACCCCTGTCAGTCATTGCGTACACAAAGTGCCCCAGACCCCTGTCAGTCATTGTGAACACTCAGTGCCTCAGACCTCTGTCAGTCATTGTGAACACACACTCAATCATTGTGAACACACACTGACACAGACCTCGGTCAGGCATTGTCAACACACAGTCCCTTGACCACCGTCGATCATTGTGAAAACACAGTGGCTCAGAAATCTGTCAGTCATTGTGAACACACATTGCCCCAGACCTCTGTCTGTCATTGTGAACTCTTAGTGCCTCAGAACTTGGTCAGTCATTGTCAACACACAGTGCCCAATGCTTCTGTCAGTCATTGTGAACACACAGTGCCTCAGACCTCTGTCAGTCATTGTGAACAGACAGTGCTGCAGTCCTCTGTCAGTCATTGAGAACACACAATGCCCCAGACCTCTGTCAGTCATTGTGAACACACAAGGCCCCAGACATCTGTCACTCATTGTGAACACACAGTTTTTCAGACCTGTGTCAGTCATTGTGAACACACAGTGCCTCAGATCTCTGTCGGTCATCGTGAACTCACATTTCCTCAGATCTGCGTCAGTCATTGTGAACACACAGTGCCCCAGACCTCTGTCAGTCATTGTGAACACACACTGACACAGACCTCTGTCAGGCATTGTGAACACACAGTCCCCTGACCTCCGTCGATCATTGTGAACACACAGTGGCTCAGAAATCTGTGACTCATTGTGAACATACATTGCCCCAGACCTCTGTCAGTCATTGTGAACACACAGTAACCCAGACACCTCTGTCAGTCATTGTGAACACACAGTAACCCAGACCCCTCTGTCAGTCATTGTGAACACACAGTAACCCAGACCCCTCTGTCAGTCATTGTGAACACACAGTGCTGCAGTCCTCTGTCAGTCATTGAGAACACACAATGCCCCAGACCTCTGTCAGTCATTGTGAACACACAAGGCCCCAGACCTCTGTCAGTCATTGTGAACACACAGTTTTTCAGACCTCTGTCAGTCATTGTGAACACACAGTGCCCCAGACCTCTGTCAGTCATTGTGAACATACAGTGCCTCAGATCTCTGTCGGTCATCGTGAACTCACATTTCCACAGATCTCCGTCAGTCATTGTGAACACACAGTGCCCAAGACCTCTGTCAGTCATTGTGAACACACACTCAATCATTGAGAACACACAGTAACCCAGACACCTCTGTCAGTCATTGTGAACACACAGTAACCCAGACCCCTCTGTCAGTCATTGTGAACACACAGTGCCCCAGACCTCTGTCAGTCATTGTGAACACACAGTAACCCAGACACCTCTGTCAGTCATTGTGAACACACAGTAACCCAGACCCCTCTGTCAGTCATTGTGAACACACAGTGCCCCAGACCTCCATCAGTTATTGTGGACAAACAGTCAATAATTGTGGACACACAGTGCCCCAGACCTCTGTCAGTCATTGTGAACACACAGTAACCCAGATCCCTCTGTCAGTCATGGTGAACACACAGTAACCCAGATCTCTGTCAGTCATTGTGAACACGCAGTAACCCAGACCTCTGTCAGTCATTGTGAACACGCAGTGCCTCAGAACTCAGTCAGTCATTGTGAGAAGACAGTGCCTCAGGACACTCTGTCAGTCATTTTGAACACATAGTGTCCCAGACGCCTCTGTCAGTCATTGTGAAAACACAGTGCTCCAGACCCCTCTGTCATTCATTGTGGACACACAATGCCCCAGACCTCTGTCAGTCATTGTGAACACACAATGCCCCATACCTCTGTCAGTCATTGTGAACACACAGTGCCCCACACCCCTCTGTCAGTCATTGTGAACACACAGTTTTTCAGAACTCTGTCAGTCATTGTGAACACACTGTTCCTCAGATCTCCGTCAGTCATTGCGAACACAAAGTGCCCCAGACCCCTGTCAGTCATTGTGAACACTCAGTGCCTCAGACGTCTGTCAGTCATTGTGAACACACACTCAATCATTGTGAACACACACTGACAAAGACCTCTGTCAGGCATTGTGAACTCACAGTCCCCTGACCACCGTCGATCATTGTGAAAACACAGTGGCTCAGAAACCTGTCAGTCATTGTGAACACACATTGCCCCAGAACTCTGTCTGTCATTGTGAACACACAGTGCCTCAGACCCCTGTCAGTCATTGTGAACACACAGTGCCTCAGACCTCTGTCAGTCATTATGAACACACAGTGCCTCAGACCTCTGTCAGTCATTGAGAACACACAGTGCCTCAGACCTCTGTCAGTCATTGTGAACACACAGTGCCTCAGACCTCTGTCAGTCATTGTGAACACACAGTGTCCCAGGCCTCTGTCAGTCATTGTGAACACACAGTAACCCAGATCTCTGTCAGTCATTGTGAACACGCAGTAACCCAGACCTCTGTCAGTCATTGTGAACACGCAGTGCCTCAGAACTCAGTCTTTCATTGTGAGAACACAGTGCCTCAGGACCCTCTGTCAGTCATTTTGAACACACAGTGCCCCAGACGCCTCAGTCAGTCATTGTGAAAACACAGTGCCCCAGACCCCTCTGTCATTCATTGTGGACACACAATGCCCCAGACCTCTGTCAGTCATTGTGAACACACAATGCCCCATAACTCTGGCAGTCATTGTGAACACACAGTGCCCCACACCCCTCTGTCAGTCATTGTGAACACACAGTTTTTCAGACCTCTGTCAGTCATTGTGAACACACTGTTCCTCAGATCTCCGTCAGTCATTGCGAACACAAAGTGCCCCAGACCCCTGTCAGTCATTGTGAACACTCAGTGCCTCAGACCTCTGTCAGTCATTGTGAAAAAACACTCAATCATTGTGAACACACACTGACACAGACCTCTGTCAGGCATTGTCAACACACAGTCCCCTGACCACCGTCGATCATTGTGAAAACACAGTTGCTCAGAAATCTGTCAGTCATTGTGAACACACATTGCCCCAGAACTCTGTCTGTCATTGTGAACACACAGTGCCTCAGATCCCTGTCAGTCATTGTGAACACACAGTGCCTCAGACCTCTGTCAGTCATTGTGAACACACAGTGCCTCAGACCTCTGTCAGTCATTGAGAACACACAGTGCCTCAGATCTCTGTCAGTCATTGTGAATACACAATGCCCCATACCTCTGTCAGTCATTGTGAACACGCAGTAACCCAGACCTCTGTCAGTCATTGTGAACACGCAGTGCCTCAGAACTCAGTCTTTCATTGTGAGAACACAGTGCCTCAGGACCCTCTGTCAGTCATTTTGAACACACAGTGCCCCAGACGCCTCTGTCAGTCATTGTGAAAACACAGTGCCCCAGATCCCTCTGTCATTCATTGTGGACACACAATGCCCCAGACCTCTGTCAGTCATTGTGAACACACAATGCCCCATACCTCTGGCAGTCATTGTGAACACACAGTGCCCCACACCCCTCTGTCAGTCATTGTGAACACACAGTTTTTCAGACCTCTGTCAGTCATTGTGAACACACTGTTCCTCAGATCTCCGTCAGTCATTGCGAACACAAAGTGCCCCAGACCCCTGTCAGTCATTGTGAACACTCAGTGCCTCAGACCTCTGTCAGTCATTGTGAACACACACTCAATCATTGTGAACACACTGACACAGACCTCTGTCAGGCATTGTCAACACACAGTGCCCTGACAACCGTCGATCACTGTGAAAACACAGTGGCTCAGAAATCTGTCAGTCATTGAGAACACACAGTGCCTCAGACCTCTGTCAGTCATTGTGAACACACAGTGCCTCAGACCTCTGTCAGTCATTGTGAACACACAGTGTCCCAGACGTCTGTCAGTCATTGTGAACACACAGTAACCCAGATCCCTCTGTCAGTCATGGTGAACACACAGTAACCCAGATCTCTGTCAGTCATTGTGATCACGCAGTAACCAAGACCTCTGTCAGTCATTGTGAACACGCAGTGCCTCAGAACTCAGTCTTTCATTGTGAGAACACAGTACCTCAGGACCCTCTGTCAGTCATTTTGAACACACAGTGCCCCAGACGCCTCTGTCAGTCATTGTGAAAACACAGTGCCCCAGACCCCTCTGTCATTCATTGTGGACACACAATGCCCCAGACCTCTGTCAGTCATTGTGAACACACAATGCCCCATACCTCTGGCAGTCATTGTGAACACACAGTGCCCCACACCCCTCTGTCAGTCATTGTGAACACACAGTTTTTCAGACCTCTGTCAGTCATTGTGAACACACTGTTCCTCAGATCTCCGTCAGTCATTGCGAACACAAAGTGCCCCCGACCCCTGTCAGTCATTGTGAACACTCAGTGCCTCAGACCTCTGTCAGTCATTGTGAACACACACTCAATCATTGTGAACACACACTGACACAGACCTCTGTCAGGCATTGTGAACACACAGTCCCCTGACCACCGTCGATCATTGTGAAAACACAGTGTCTCAGAAACCTGTCAGTCATTGTGAACACACATTGCCCCAGAACTCTGTCTGTCATTGTGAACACACAGTGCCTCAGACCGCTGTCAGTCATTGTGAACACACAGTGCCTCAGACCTCTGTCAGTCATTGTGAACACACAGTGCCTCAGACCTCTGTCAGTCATTGTGAACACACAGTGTCCCAGACCTCTGTCAGTCATTGTGAACACACAGTAACCCAGATCCCTCTGTCAGTCATGGTGAACACACAGTAACCCAGATCTCTGTCAGTCATTGTGAACACGCAGTAACCCAGACCTCTGTCAGTCATTGTGAACACGCAGTGCCTCAGAACTCAGTCTTTCATTGTGAGAACACAGTGCCTCAGGACCCTCCGTCAGTCATTTTGAACACACAGTGCCCCAGACGCCTCTGTCAGTCATTGTGAAAACACAGTGCCCCAGACCCCTCTGTCATTCATTGTGGACACACAATGCCCCAGACCTCTGTCAGTCGTTGTGAACACACAATGCCCAATACCTCTGTCAGTCATTGTGAACACACAGTGCCCCACACGCCTCTGTCAGTCATTGTGAACACAAAGTTTTTCAGACCTCTGTCAGTCATTGTGAACACACTGTTCCTCAGATCTCCGTCAGTCATTGCGAACACAAAGTGCCCCAGACCCCTGTCAGTCATTGTGAACACTCAGTGCCTCAGACCTCTGTCGGTCATTGTGAACACACACTCAATCATTGTGAACACACACTGACACAGACCTCTGTCAGGCATTGTGAACACACAGTCCCCTGACCTCCGTCGATCAATGTGAACACACAGTGGCTCAGAAATCTGTGACACATTGTGAACATACATTGCCCCAGACCTCTGTCAGTCATTGTGAACACACAGTAACCCAGACACCTCTGTCAGTTATTGTGAACACACAGTAACACAGACCCCTCTGTCAGTCATTGTGAACACACAGTGCCCCAGACCTCCGTCAGTTATTGTGGACAAACAGTCAATAATTGTGGACACACAGTGCCCCAGACGTCTGTCAGTCATTGTGAACACACAGTAACACAGATCCCTCTGTCAGACATGGTGAACACACAGTAACACAGATCTCAGTCAGTCATTGTGAACACGCAGTGCCTCAGAACTCAGTCAGTCATTGTGAGAAAACAGTGCCTCAGGACCCTCTGTCAGTCATTTTGAACACACAGTGCCCCAGACGCCTCTGTCAGTCATTGTGAAAACACAGTGCCCCAGAACCCTCTGTCATTCATTGTGGACACACAATGCCCCAGACCTCTGTCAGTCATTGTGAACACACAATGCCCCATACCTCTGTCAGTCATTGTGAACACACAGTGCCCCACACCCCTCTGTCAGTCATTGCGAACACAAAGTTCCCCAGACCCCTGTCAGTCATTGTGAACACTCAGTGCCTCAGACCTCTGTCAGTCATTGTGAACACACACTCAATCATTGTGAACACACACTGACACAGACCTCTGTCAGGCATTGTGAACACACAGTCCCCTGACCACCGTCGATCATTGTGAAAACACAGTGGCTCAGAAACCTGTCAGTCATTGTGAACACACATTGCCCCAGAACTCTGTCTGTCATTGTGAACACACAGTGCCTCAGACCCCTGTCAGTCATTGTGAACACACAGTGCCCCTGACCTCTGTCAGTCATTGTGAACACACAGTAACCCAGATCCCTCTGCCAGTCATGGTGAACACACAGTAACCCAGATCTCTGTCAGTCATTGTGAACACGCAGTAACCCAGACCTCTGTCAGTCATTGTGAACATGCAGTGCCTCAGAACTCAGTCTTTCATTGTGAGAACACAGTGCCTCAGGACCCTCTGTCAGTCATTGTGAACACACAGTGCCCCAGACGCCTCTGTCAGTCATTGTGAAAACACAGTTCCCCAGACCACTCTGTCATTCATTGTGGACACAAAATGCCCCAGACCTCTGTCAGTCATTGTGAACACACAATGCCCCATACCTCTGGCAGTTATTGTGAACACACAGTGCCCCACACCCCTCTGTCAGTCATTGTGAACACACAGTTTTTCAGACCTCTGTCAGTCATTGTGAACACACTGTTCCTCAGATCTCCATCAGTCATTGCGTACACAAAGTGCCCCAGACCCCTGTCAGTCATTGTGAACACTCAGTGCCTCAGACCTCTGTCAGTCATTGTGAACACACACTCAATCATTGTGAACACACACTGACACAGACCTCTGTCAGCCATTGTGAACTCACAGTCCCCTGACCACCGTCGATCATTGTGAAAACACAGTGGCTCAGAAACCTGTCAGTCATTGTGAACACACATTGCCCCAGACCTCTGTCAGTCATTGTGAACACACAGTGCCTCAGACCCCTGTCAGTCATTGTGAACACACAGTGCCCCAGACCTCGGTCAGTCATTGTGAACACACAGTGCCTCAGACCTCTGTCAGTCATTGAGAATACACAGTGCCTCAGACCTCTGTCAGTCATTGTGAACACACAGTGCCTCAGACCTCTGTCAGTCATTGTGAACACACAGTGTCCCAGACCTCTGTCAGTCATTGTGAACACACAGTAACCCAGATCCCTCTGTCAGTCATGGTGAACACACAGTAACCCAGATCTCTGTCAGTCATTGTGAACACGCAGTAACCCAGACCTCTGTCAGTCATTGTGAACGTCATTGTGAACACACTGTTCCTCAGATCTCCGTCAGTCATTGCGAACACAAAGTGCCCCAGACCCCTGTCAGTCATTGTGAACACTCAGTGCGTCAGACCTCTGTCAGTCATTGTGAACACACACTCAATCATTGTGAACACACACTGACACAGACCTCTGTCAGGCATTGTCAACACACAGTCCCTTGACCACCGTCGATCATTGTGAAAACACAGTGGCTCAGAAATCTGTCAGTCATTGTGAACACACATTGCCCCAGAGCTCTGTCTGTCATTGTGAACACACAGTGCCTCAGACCCCTGTCAGTCATTGTGAACACACAGTGCCCCAGACCTCTGTCAGTCATTGTGAACACACAGTGCCTCAGACCTCTGTCAGTCATTGAGAACACACAGTGCCTCAGACCTCTGTCAGTCATTGTGAACACACAGTGCCCCAGACCTCTGTCCATCATTGTGAACACACAGTAACCCAGATCCCTCTGTCTGTCATTGTGAACACACAGTAACCCAGATCTCTGTCAGTCATTGTGAACACGCAGTAACCCAGACCTCTCTCAGTCATTGTGAACATGCAGTGCCTCAGAACTAGGTCAGTCATTGTGAGCACACAGTGCCTCAGGACCCTCTGTCAGTCATTGTGAACACACAGTGCCCCAGACGCCTCTGTCAGCCATTGTGAACACACAGTTCTCCAGACCCCTCTGTCAGTCATTGTGAAAACACAGTGCCCCAGACCCCTCTGTCAGTCATTGTGGACACACAATGCCCCAGACCTCTGTCAGTCATTGTGAACACACAATGCCCCAGACCTCTGTCAGTCATTGTGAACACACAGTGTCCCACACACCTCTGTCAGTCATTGTGAACACACAGTTTTTCAGACCTCTGTCAGTCATTGTGAACACACAGAGCCCCAGACCTCTGTCAGTCATTGTGAACACACATTTCCTCAGATCTCCGTCAGTCATTGTGAACACAAAGTGCCCCAGACCCCTGTCAGTCATTGTGAACTCTTAGTGCCTCAGAACTTGGTCAGTCATTGTCAACACACAGTGCCCAATGCTTCTGACAGTCATTGTGAACACACAGTGCCTCAGACCTCTGTCAGTCATTGTGAACAGACAGTGCTGCAGTCCTCTGTCAGTCATTGAGAACACACAATGCCCCAGACCTCTGTCAGTCATTGTGAACACACAAGGCCCCAGACATCTGTCACTCATTGTGAACACACAGTTTTTCAGACCTGTGTCAGTCATTGTGAACACACAGTGCCCCAGACCTCTGTCAGTCATTGTAAACACACAGTGCCTCAGATCTCTGTCGGTCATCGTGAACTCACATTTCCTCAGATCTGCGTCAGTCATTGTGAACACACAGTGCCCCAGACCTCTGTCAGTCATTGTGAACACACACTGACACAGACCTCTGTCAGGCATTGTGAACACACAGTCCCCTGACCTCCGTCGATCATTGTGAACACACAGTGGCTCAGAAATCTGTGACTCATTGTGAACATACATTGCCCCAGACCTCTGTCAGTCATTGTGAACACACAGTAACCCAGACACCTCTGTCAGTCATTGAGAACACACAGTAACCCAGACCCCTCTGTCAGTCATTGTGAACACACAGTAACCCAGACCACTCTGTCAGTCATTGTGAACACACAGTGCTGCAGTCCTCTGTCAGTCATTGAAAAACACAATGCCCCAGACCTCTGTCAGTCATTGTGAACACACAAGGCCCCAGACATCTGTCAGTCATTGTGAACACACAGTTTTTCAGACCTCTGTCAGTCATTGTGAACACACAGTGCCCCAGACCTCTGTCAGTCATTGTGAACACACAGTGCCTCAGATCTCTGTCGGTCATCGTGAACTCACATTTCCACAGATCTCCGTCAGTCATTGTGAACACACAGTGCCCAAGACCTCTGTCAGTCATTGTGAACACACACTCAATCATTGAGAACATACAGTAACCCAGACACCTCTGTCAGTCATTGTGAACACACAGTAACCCAGACCCATCTGTCAGTCATTGTGAACACACAGTGCCCCAGACCTCTGTCAGTCATTGTGAACACACAGTAACCCAGACACCTCTGTCAGTCATTGTGAACACACAGTAACCCAGACCCCTCTGTCAGTCATTGTGAACACACAGTGCCCCAGACCTCCATCAGTTATTGTGGACAAACAGTCAATAATTGTGGACACACAGTGCCCCAGACCTCTGTCAGTCATTGTGAACACACAGTAACCCAGATCCCTCTGTCAGTCATGGTGAACACACAGTAACCCAGATCTCTGTCAGTCATTGTGAACACGCAGTATCCCAGACCTCTGTCAGTCATTGTGAACACGCAGTGCCTCAGACCCCTGTCAGTCATTGCGTACACAAAGTGCCCCAGACCCCTGTCAGTCATTGTGAACACTCAGTGCCTCAGACCTCTGTCAGTCATTGTGAACACACACTCAATCATTGTGAACACACACTGACACAGACCTCGGTCAGGCA
This sequence comes from Carcharodon carcharias, assembly GCF_017639515.1. NCBI lineage: Eukaryota > Metazoa > Chordata > Chondrichthyes > Lamniformes > Lamnidae > Carcharodon > Carcharodon carcharias. Next base: position 197,580,109 of record NC_054470.1, on the reverse strand, counting down.
TTGTCAACACACAGTCCCTTGACCACCGTCGATCATTGTGAAAACACAGTGGCTCAGAAATCTGTCAGTCATTGTGAACACACATTGCCCCAGACCTCTGTCTGTCATTGTGAACTCTTAGTGCCTCAGAACTTGGTCAGTCATTGTCAACACACAGTGCCCAATGCTTCTGTCAGTCATTGTGAACACACAGTGCCTCAGACCTCTGTCAGTCATTGTGAACAGACAGTGCTGCAGTCCTCTGTCAGTCATTGAGAACACACAATGCCCCAGACCTCTGTCAGTCATTGTGAACACACAAGGCCCCAGACATCTGTCACTCATTGTGAACACACAGTTTTTCAGACCTGTGTCAGTCATTGTGAACACACAGTGCCTCAGATCTCTGTCGGTCATCGTGAACTCACATTTCCTCAGATCTGCGTCAGTCATTGTGAACACACAGTGCCCCAGACCTCTGTCAGTCATTGTGAACACACACTGACACAGACCTCTGTCAGGCATTGTGAACACACAGTCCCCTGACCTCCGTCGATCATTGTGAACACACAGTGGCTCAGAAATCTGTGACTCATTGTGAACATACATTGCCCCAGACCTCTGTCAGTCATTGTGAACACACAGTAACCCAGACACCTCTGTCAGTCATTGTGAACACACAGTAACCCAGACCCCTCTGTCAGTCATTGTGAACACACAGTAACCCAGACCCCTCTGTCAGTCATTGTGAACACACAGTGCTGCAGTCCTCTGTCAGTCATTGAGAACACACAATGCCCCAGACCTCTGTCAGTCATTGTGAACACACAAGGCCCCAGACCTCTGTCAGTCATTGTGAACACACAGTTTTTCAGACCTCTGTCAGTCATTGTGAACACACAGTGCCCCAGACCTCTGTCAGTCATTGTGAACATACAGTGCCTCAGATCTCTGTCGGTCATCGTGAACTCACATTTCCACAGATCTCCGTCAGTCATTGTGAACACACAGTGCCCAAGACCTCTGTCAGTCATTGTGAACACACACTCAATCATTGAGAACACACAGTAACCCAGACACCTCTGTCAGTCATTGTGAACACACAGTAACCCAGACCCCTCTGTCAGTCATTGTGAACACACAGTGCCCCAGACCTCTGTCAGTCATTGTGAACACACAGTAACCCAGACACCTCTGTCAGTCATTGTGAACACACAGTAACCCAGACGCCTCTGTCAGTCATTGTGAACACACAGTGCCCCAGACCTCCATCAGTTATTGTGGACAAACAGTCAATAATTGTGGACACACAGTGCCCCAGACCTCTGTCAGTCATTGTGAACACACAGTAACCCAGATCCCTCTGTCAGTCATGGTGAACACACAGTAACCCAGATCTCTGTCAGTCATTGTGAACACGCAGTAACCCAGACCTCTGTCAGTCATTGTGAACACGCAGTGCCTCAGAACTCAGTCAGTCATTGTGAGAAGACAGTGCCTCAGGACACTCTGTCAGTCATTTTGAACACATAGTGTCCCAGACGCCTCTGTCAGTCATTGTGAAAACACAGTGCTCCAGACCCCTCTGTCATTCATTGTGGACACACAATGCCCCAGACCTCTGTCAGTCATTGTGAAAACACAATGCCCCATACCTCTGTCAGTCATTGTGAACACACAGTGCCCCACACCCCTCTGTCAGTCATTGTGAACACACAGTTTTTCAGAACTCTGTCAGTCATTGTGAACACACTGTTCCTCAGATCTCCGTCAGTCATTGCGAACACAAAGTGCCCCAGACCCCTGTCAGTCATTGTGAACACTCAGTGCCTCAGACGTCTGTCAGTCATTGTGAACACACACTCAATCATTGTGAACACACACTGACAAAGACCTCTGTCAGGCATTGTGAACTCACAGTCCCCTGACCACCGTCGATCATTGTGAAAACACAGTGGCTCAGAAACCTGTCAGTCATTGTGAACACACATTGCCCCAGAACTCTGTCTGTCATTGTGAACACACAGTGCCTCAGACCCCTATCAGTCATTGTGAACACACAGTGCCTCAGACCTCTGTCAGTCATTATGAACACACAGTGCCTCAGACCTCTGTCAGTCATTGAGAACACACAGTGCCTCAGACCTCTGTCAGTCATTGTGAACACACAGTGCCTCAGACCTCTGTCAGTCATTGTGAACACACAGTGTCCCAGGCCTCTGTCAGTCATTGTGAACACACAGTAACCCAGATCTCTGTCAGTCATTGTGAACACGCAGTAACCCAGACCTCTGTCAGTCATTGTGAACACGCAGTGCCTCAGAACTCAGTCTTTCATTGTGAGAACACAGTGCCTCAGGACCCTCTGTCAGTCATTTTGAACACACAGTGCCCCAGACGCCTCTGTCAGTCATTGTGAAAACACAGTGCCCCAGACCCCTCTGTCATTCATTGTGGACACACAATGCCCCAGACCTCTGTCAGTCATTGTGAACACACAATGCCCCATAACTCTGTCAGTCATTGTGAACACACAGTGCCCCACACCCCTCTGTAAGTCATTGTGAACACACAGTTTTTCAGACCTCTGTCAGTCATTGTGAACACACTGTTCCTCAGATCTCCGTCAGTCATTGCGAACACAAAGTGCCACAGACCCCTGTCAGTCATTGTGAACACTCAGTGCCTCAGACCTCTGTCAGTCATTGTGAAAACACACTCAATCATTGTGAACACACACTGACACAGACCTCTGTCAGGCATTGTCAACACACAGTCCCCTGACCACCGTCGATCATTGTGAAAACACAGTTGCTCAGAAATCTGTCAGTCATTGTGAACACACATTGCCCCAGAACTCTGTCTTTCATTGTGAACACACAGTGCCTCAGACCCCTGTCAGTCATTGTGAACACACAGTGCCTCAGACCTCTGTCAGTCATTGTGAACACACAGTGCCTCAGACCTCTGTCAGTCATTGAGAACACACAGTGCCTCAGACCTCTGTCAGTCATTGTGAACACACAATGCCCCATACCTCTGTCAGTCATTGTGAACACGCAGTAACCCAGACCTCTGTCAGTCATTGTGAACACGCAGTGCCTCAGAACTCAGTCTTTCATTGTGAGAACACAGTGCCTCAGGACCCTCTGTCAGTCATTTTGAACACACAGTGCCCCAGACGCCTCTGTCAGTCATTGTGAAAACACAGTGCCCCAGACCCCTCTGTCATTCATTGTGGACACACAATGCCCCAGACCTCTGTCAGTCATTGTGAACACACAATGCCCCATACCTCTGGCAGTCATTGTGAACACACAGTGCCCCACACCCCTCTGTCAGTCATTGTGAACACACAGTTTTTCAGACCTCTGTCAGTCATTGTGAACACACTGTTCCTCAGATCTCCGTCAGTCATTGCGAACACAAAGTGCCCCAGACCCCTGTCAGTCATTGTGAACACTCAGTGCCTCAGACCTCTGTCAGTCATTGTGAAAACACACTCAATCATTGTGAACACACACTGACACAGACCTCTGTCAGGCATTGTCAACACACAGTCCCCTGACCACCGTCGATCATTGTGAAAACACAGTTGCTCAGAAATCTGTCAGTCATTGTGAACACACATTGCCCCAGAACTCTGTCTGTCATTGTGAACACACAGTGCCTCAGATCCCTGTCAGTCATTGTGAACACACAGTGCCTCAGACCTCTGTCAGTCATTGTGAACACACAGTGCCTCAGACCTCTGTCAGTCATTGAGAACACACAGTGCCTCAGACCTCTGTCAGTCATTGTGAATACACAATGCCCCATACCTCTGTCAGTCATTGTGAACACGCAGTAACCCAGACCTCTGTCAGTCATTGTGAACACGCAGTGCCTCAGAACTCAGTCTTTCATTGTGAGAACACAGTGCCTCAGGACCCTCTGTCAGTCATTTTGAACACACAGTGCCCCAGACGCCTCTGTCAGTCATTGTGAAAACACAGTGCCCCAGACCCCTCTGTCATTCATTGTGGACACACAATGCCCCAGACCTCTGTCAGTCATTGTGAACACACAATGCCCCATACCTCTGGCAGTCATTGTGAACACACAGTGCCCCACACCCCTCTGTCAGTCATTGTGAACACACAGTTTTTCAGACCTCTGTCAGTCATTGTGAACACACTGTTCCTCAGATCTCCGTCAGTCATTGCGAACACAAAGTGCCCCAGACCCCTGTCAGTCATTGTGAACACTCAGTGCCTCAGACCTCTGTCAGTCATTGTGAACACACACTCAATCATTGTGAACACACACTGACACAGACCTCTGTCAGGCATTGTCAACACACAGTGCCCTGACAACCGTCGATCATTGTGAAAACACAGTGGCTCAGAAATCTGTCAGTCATTGTGAACACACATTGCCCCAGAACTCTGTCCGTCATTGTGAACACACAGTGCCTCAGACCCCTGTCAGTCATTGTGAACACACAGTGCCTCAGACCTCTGTCAGTCATTGTGAACACACAGTGCCTCAGACCTCTGTCAGTCATTGTGAACACACAATGCCCCATACCTCTGTCAGTCATTGTGAACACGCAGTAACGCAGACCTCTGTCAGTCATTGTGAACACGCAGTGCCTCAGAACTCAGTCTTTCATGGTGAAAACACAGTGCCTCAGGACCCTCTGTCAGTCATTTTGAACACACAGTGCCCCAGACGCCTCTGTCAGTCATTGTGAAAACACAGTGCCCCAGACCCCTCTGTCATTCATTGTGGACACACAATGCCCCAGACCTCTGTCAGTCATTGTGAACACACAATGCCCCATACCTCTGTCAGTCATTGTGAACACACAGTGCCCCACACCCCTCTGTCAGTCATTGTGAACACACAGTTTTTTAGACCTCTGTCAGTCATTGTGAACACACTGTTCCTCAGATCTCCGTCAGTCATTGCGAACACAAAGTGCCACAGACCCCTGTCAGTCATTGTGAACACTCAGTGCCTCAGACCTCTGTCAGTCATTGTGAACACACACTCAATCATTGTGAACACACACTGACACAGACATCTGTCAGGCATTGTCAACACACAGTCCCCTGACCACCGTCGATCATTGTGAAAACACAGTGGCTCAGAAATCTGTCAGTCATTGTGAACACACAGTGCCCCAGAACTCTGTCTGTCATTGTGAACACACAGTGCCTCAGAACCCTGTCAGTCATTGTGAACACACAGTGCCGCAGACCTCTGTCAGTCATTGAGAACACACATTGCCTCAGACCTCTGTCCGTTAGTATGAACACACAGTAACCCAGATCCCTCTGTCTGTCATTGTGAACACACAGTAACCCAGATCTCTGTCAGTCATTGTGAACACGCAGTAACCCAGACCTCTGTCAGTCATTGTGAACATGCAGTGCCTCAGAACTCGGTCAGTCATTGTGAGCACACAGTGCCTCAGGACCCTCTGTCAGTCATTGTGAACACACAGTGCCCCAGACGCCTCTGTCAGTCATTGTGGACACACAATGCCCCAGACCTCTGTCAGTCATTGTGAACACACAATGCCCCAGACCTCTGTCAGTCATTGTGAACACACAGTGCCCCACACCCCTCTGTCAGTCATTCTGAACACACAGTTTTTCAGACCTCTGTCAGTCATTGTGAACACACAGTGCCCCAGACCTCTGTCAGTCATTGTGAACACACAGTTACTCAGATCTCCGTCAGTCATTGCGAACACAAAGTGCCCCAGACCCCTGTCAGTCATTGTGAAATCTCAGTGCCTCAGAACTCGGTCAGTCATTGTCAACACACAGTGCCCAATGCTTCTGTCAGTCATTGTGAACACACAGTGCCTCAGACCTCTGTCAGTCATTGTGAACAGACAGTGCTGCAGTCCTCTGTCAGTCATTGAGAACACACAATGCCCCAGACCTCTGTCAGTCATTGTGAACACACAAGGCCCCAGACATCTGTCAGTCATTGTGAACACACAGTTTTTCAGACCTCTGTCAGTCATTGTGAACACACAGTGCCCCAGACCTCTGTCAGTCATTGTGAACACACAGTGCCTCAGATCTCTGTCGGTCATCGTGAACTCACATTTCCTCAGATCTGCGTCAGTCATTGTGAACACACAGTGCCCCAGACCTCTGTCAGTCATTATGAACACACACTGACACAGACCTCTGTCAGGCATTGTGAACACACAGTCCCCTGACCTCCGTCGATCATTGTGAACACACAGTGGCTCAGAAATCTGTGACTCATTGTGAACATACATTGCCCCAGACCTCTGTCAGTCATTGTGAACACACAGTAACCCAGACACCTCTGTCAGTCATTGTGAACACACAGTAACCCAGACCCCTCTGTCAGTCATTGTGAACACACAGTAACCCAGACCCCTCTGTCAGTCATTGTGAACACACAGTGCTGCAGTCCTCTGTCAGTCATTGAGAACACACAATGCCCCAGACCTCTGTCAGTCATTGTGAACACACAAGGCCCCAGACCTCAGTCAGTCATTGTGAACACACAGTTTTTCAGACCTCTGTCAGTCATTGTGAACACACAGTGCCCCAGACCTCTGTCAGTCAATGTGAACACACAGTACCTCAGATCTCTGTCGGTCATCGTGAACTCACATTTCCTCAGATCTCCGTCAGTCATTGTGAACACACAGTGCCCCAGACCTCTGTCAGTCATTGTGAACACACACTCAATCATTGAGAACACACAGTAACCCAGACACCTCTGTCAGTCATTGTGAACACACAGTAACACAGACCCCTCTGTCAGTCATTGTGAACACACAGTGCCCCAGACCTCTGTCAGTCATTGTGAACACACAGTAACCCAGACACCTCTGTCAGTCATTGTGAACACACAGTAACCCAGACCCCTCTGTCAGTCATTGTGAACACACAGTGCCCCAGACCTCCGTCAGTTATTGTGGACAAACAGTCAAAAATTGTGGACACACAGTGCCGCAGACCTCTGTCAGTCATTGTGAACACACAGTAACCCAGATCCCTCTGTCAGTCATTGTCAACACACAGTAACCCAGATCTCTGTCAGTCATTGTGAACACGCAGTAACCCAGACCTCTGTCAGTCATTGTGAACACGCAGTGCCTCAGAACTCAGTCAGTCATTGTGAGAACACAGTGCCTCCGGACCCTCTGTCAGTCATTTTGAACACACAGTGCCCCAGACGCCTCTGTCAGTCATTGTGAAAACACAGTGCCCCAGACCCCTCTGTCATTCATTGTGGACACACAATGCCCCAGACCTCTGTCAGTCATTGTGAACACACAATGCCCCATACCTCTGGCAGTCATTGTGAACACACAGTGCCCCACACCCCTCTGTCAGTCATTGTGAACACACAGTTTTTCAGACCTCTGTCAGTCATTGTGAACACACTGTTCCTCAGATCTCCGTCAGTCATTGCGAACACAAAGTGCCCCAGACCCCTGTCAGTCATTGTGAACACTCAGTGCCTCAGACCTCTGTCAATCATTGTGAACACACACTCAATCATTGTGAACACACACTGACACAGACATCTGTTAGGCATTGTGAACACACAGTCCCCTGACCACCGTCGATCATTGTGAAAACACAGTGGCTCAGAAATCTGTCAGTCATTGTGAACACACATTGCCCCAGAACTCTGTCTGTCATTGAGAACACACAGTGCCTCAGACCCCTGTCAGTCATTGAGAACACACAGTACCTCAGACCTCTGTCAGTCATTGTGAACACACAGTGCCTCAGACCTCTGTCAGTCATTGTGAACACACAGTGCCCCAGACCTCTGTCAGTCATTGTGAACACACAGTAACCCAGATCCCTCTGTCTGTCATTGTGAACACACAGTAACCCAGATCTCTGTCAGTCATTGTGAACACGCAGTAACCCAGACCTCTGTCAGTCATTGTGAACATGCAGTGCCTCAGAACTCGGTCAGTCATTGTGAGCACACAGTGCCTCAGGACCCTCTGTCAGTCATTGTGAACACACAGTGCCCCAGACGCCTCTGTCAGCCATTGTGAACACACAGTTCTCCAGGCCCCTCTGTCAGTCATTGTGAAAACACAGTGCCCCGGACCCCTCTGTCAGTCATTGTGGACACACAATGCCCCAGACCTCTGTCAGTCATTGTGAACACACAATGCCCCAGACCTCTGTCAGTCATTGTGAACACACAGTGCCCCACACCCCTCTGTCAGTCATTGTGAACACACAGTTTTTCAGACCTCTGTCAGTCATTGTGAACACACAGTGCCCCAGACCTCTGTCAGTCATTGTGAACACACAGTTACTCAGATCTCCGTCAGTCATTGCGAACACAAAGTGCCCCAGACCCCTGACAGTCATTGTGAACACTCAGTGCCTCAGAACTCGGTCAGTCATTGTGAACACACAGTGCCCCATGCTTCTGTCAGTCATTGTGAACACACAGTGCCTCAGACCTCTGTCAGTCATTGTGAACAGACAGTGCTGCAGTCCTCTGTCAGTCATTGAGAACACACAATGCCCCAGACCTCTGTCAGTCATTGTGAACACACAAGGCCCCATACCTCTGTCAGTCATTGTGAACACACAGTTGTTCAGACCTCTGTCAGTCATTGTGAACACACAGTGCCCCAGACCTCTGTCAGTCATTGTAAACACACAGTGCCTCAGATCTCTGACGGTCATCGTGAATTCACATTTTCTCAGATCTCCGTCAGTCATTGTGAACACACAGTGCCCCAGACCTCTGTCAGTCATTGTGAACACACACTCAATCATTGTGAACACACAGTAACCCAGACACCTCTGTCAGTCATTGTGAACACACAGTAACCCAGACCCCTCTGTCAGTCATTGTGAACACACAGTGCCCTAGACCTCTGTCAGTCATTGTGAACACACAGTAACCCAGACACCTCTGTCAGTCATTGTGAACACACAGTAACCCAGACCCCTCAGTCAGTCATTGTGAACACACAGTGACCCAGACCTCCGTCAGTTATTGTGGACAAACAGTCAATAATTGTGGACACACAGTGCCCCAGACCTCTGTCAGTCACTGTGAACACACAGTAACCCAGATCCCTCTGTCAGTCATGGTGAACACACAGTAACCCAGATCTCTGTCAGTCATTGTGAACACGCAGTAACCCAGACCTCTGTCAGTCATTGTGAACACGCAGTGCCTCAGAACTCAGTCAGTCATTGTGAGCACACAGTGCCTCAGGAACCTCTGTCAGTCATTTTGAACACACAGTGCCCCAGACGCCTCTGTCAGTCATTGTGAACACACAGTTCTCCAGACCCCTCTGTCAGTCATTGTGAAAACACAGTGCCCCAGACCCCTCTGTCATTCATTGTGGACACACAATGCCCCAGACCTCTGTCAGTCATTGTGAACACACAATGCCCCATACCTCTGTCAGTCATTGTGAACACACAGTGCCCCACACCCCTCTGTCAGTCATTGTGAACACACAGTTTTTCAGACCTCTGTCAGTCATTGTGAACACACATTTCCTCAGATCTCCGTCAGTCATTGCGAACACAAAGTGCCCCAGACCTCTGTCAGTCATTGTGAACACACATTCAATCATTGTGAACACACAGTAATCCAGACACCTCTGTCAGTCATTGTGAACACACAGTCCCCTGACCTCCGTCGATCATTGTGAACACACAGAGGCTCAGAAATCTGTGAGTCATTGTGAACACACATGGCCCCAGACCTCTGTCAGTCATTGTGAACACACAGTAACCCAGACCCCTCTGTCAGTCATTGTGAACACACAGTAACCCAGACCCCTCTGTCTGTCATTGTGAACACACAGTGCTGCAGTGCTCTGTCAGTCATTGAGAACACACAATGCCCCAGACCTCTGTCAGTCAACGTGAACACACAAGGCCCCAGACCTCTGTCAGTCATTGTGAACACACAGTTTTTCAGACCTCTGTCAGTCATTGTGAACACACAGTGCCCCAGACCTCTGTCAGTCATTGTGAACACACAGTGCCTCAGATCTCTGTCATCATCGTGAACTCACATTTCCTCAGATCTCCGTCAGTCATTGTGAACACATAGTGCCCCAGACCTCTGTCAGTCATTGTGAACACACAGTAACCCAGACACCTCTGTCAGTCATTGTGAACACACAGTAACCCATACCCCTCTGTCAGTCATTGTGAACACACAGTGCCCCAGACCTCTGTCAGTCATTGTGAACACACAGTAACCCAGACACCTCTGTCAGTCATTGTGAACACACAGTAACCCAGACCCCTCTGTCAGTCATTGTGAACACACAGTGCCCCAGATCTCCGTCGGTTATTGTGGACAAACAGTCAATAATTGTGGACACACAGTGCCCCAGACCTCTGTCAGTCATTGTGAACACACAGTAACCCAGATCCCTCTGTCAGTCATGGTGAACACACAGTAACCCAGATCTCTGTCAGTCATTGTGAACACGCAGTAACCCAGACCTCTGTCAGTCATTGTGAACACACAGTGCCCCACACCCCTCTGTCAGTCATTGTGAACACACAGTTTTTCAGACCTCTGTCAGTCATTGTGAGCACACAGTGCCCCAGACCTCTGTCAGTCATTGTGAACACACAGTCAATCGTTGTGAACACACAGTGCTCCAGACGCCTGGTAGTCATTGTGAACACACAGTTCCTCAGACCTCTGTCAGTCATTGTGAACACCCAGTTCATCAGACCTCTGTCAGTTATTGTGAACACGCAGTGCCCCCGACCCCTCTGTAAGTCATTGTGAACACACAGTGCCCCAGACCTCTGTCAGTCATTGTGAACACACAGTAACCCAGATCCCTCTGTCAGTCATTGTCAACACACAGTAACCCAGATCTCTGTCAGTCATTGTGAACACGCAGTAACCCAGACCTCTGTCAGTCATTGTGAACACGCAGTGCCTCAGAACTCAGTCAGTCATTGTGAGAACACAGTGCCTCAGGACCCTCTGTCAGTCATTTTGAACACACAGTGCCCCAGACGCCTCTGTCAGTCATTGTGAAAACACAGTGCCCCAGACCCCTCTGTCATTCATTGTGGACACACAATGCCCCAGACCTCTGTCAGTCATTGTGAACACACAATGCCCCATACCTCTGGCAGTCATTGTGAACACACAGTGCCCCACACCCCTCTGTCAGTCATTGTGAACACACAGTTTTTCAGACCTCTGTCAGTCGTTGTGAACACACTGTTCCTCAGATCTCCGTCAGTCATTGCGAACACAAAGTGCCCCAGACCCCTGTCAGTCATTGTGAACACTCAGTGCCTCAGACCTCTGTCAGTCATTGTGAACACACACTCAATCATTGTGAACACACACTGACACAGACATCTGTTAGGCATTGTGAACACACAGTCCCCTGACCACCGTCGATCATTGTGAAAACACAGTGGCTCAGAAATCTGTCAGTCATTGTGAACACACATTGCCCCAGAACTCTGTCTGTCATTGAGAACACACAGTGCCTCAGACCCCTGTCAGTCATTGAGAACACACAGTGCCTCAGACCTCTGTCAGTCATTGTGAACACACAGTGCCTCAGACCTCTGTCAGTCATTGTGAACACACAGTGCCCCAGACCTCTGTCAGTCATTGTGAACACACAGTAACCCAGATCCCTCTGTCTGTCATTGTGAACACACAGTAACCCAGATCTCTGTCAGTCATTGTGAACACGCAGTAACCCAGACCTCTGTCCGTCATTGTGAACATGCAGTGCCTCAGAACTCGGTCAGTCATTGTGAGCACACAGTGCCTCAGGACCCTCTGTCAGTCATTGTGAACACACAGTGCCCCAGACGCCTCTGTCAGCCATTGTGAACACACAGTTCTCCAGACCCCTCTGTCAGTCATTGTGAAAACACAGTGCCCCGGACCCCTCTGTCAGTCATTGTGGACACACAATGCCCCAGACCTCTGTCAGTCATTGTGAACACACAATGCCCCAGACCTCTGTCAGTCATTGTGAACACACAGTGCCCCACACCCCTCTGTCAGTCATTGTGAACACACAGTTTTTCAGACCTCTGTCAGTCATTGTGAACACACAGTGCCCCAGACCTCTGTCAGTCATTGTGAACACACAGTTACTCAGATCTCCGTCAGTCATTGCGAACACAAAGTGCCCCAGACCCCTGTCAGTCATTGTGAACACTCAGTGCCTCAGAACTCGGTCAGTCATTGTGAACACACAGTGCCCCATGCTTCTGTCAGTCATTGTGAACACACAGTGCCTCAGACCTCTGTCAGTCATTGTGAACAGACAGTGCTGCAGTCCTCTGTCAGTCATTGAGAACACACAATGCCCCAGACCTCTGTCAGTCATTGTGAACACACAAGGCCCCATACCTTTGTCAGTCATTGTGAACACACAGTTTTTCAGACCTCTGTCAGTCATTGTGAACACACAGTGCCCCAGACCTCTGTAAGTCATTGTAAACACACAGTGCCTCAGATCTCTGTCGCTCATCGTGAACTCACATTTCCTCAGATCTCCGTCAGTCATTGTGAACACACAGTGCCCCAGACCTCTGTCAGTCATTGTGAACACACACTGACACAGACCTCTGTCAGGCATTGTGAACACACAATCCCCTGACCTCTGTCGATCATTGTGAACACACAGTGGCTCAGAAATCTGTGAGTCATTGTGAACACACATGGCCCCAGACCTCTGTCAGTCATTGTGAACACACAGTAACCCAGACCCCTCTGTCAGTCATTGTGAACACACAGTGCTGCAGTCCTCTGTCAGTCATTGAGAACACACAATGCCCCAGACCTCTGTCAGTCATCGTGAACACACAAGGCCCCAGACCTCTGTCAGTCATTGTGAACACACAGTTTTTCAGACCTCTGTCAGTCATTGTGAACACACAGTGCCCCAGACCTCTGTCAGTCATTGTGAACACATAGTGCCTCAGATCTCTGTCGGTCATCGTGAACTCACATTTCCTCAGATCTCCGTCAGTCATTGTGAACACACAGTGCCCCAGACCTCTGTCAGTCATTGTGAACACACACTCAATCATTGTGAACACACAGTAACCCAGACACCTCTGTCAGTCATTGTGAACACACAGTAACCCAGACCCCTCTGTCAGTCATTGTGAACACACAGTGTCCCAGACCTCTGTCAGTCATTGTGAACACACAGTAACCCAGACACCTCTGTCAGTCATTGTGAACACACAGTAACCCAGACCCCTCTGTCAGTCATTGTGAACACACAGTGCCCCAGACCTCCGTCAGTTATTGTGGACAAACAGTCTATAATTGTGGACACACAGTGCCCCAGACCTCTGTCAGTCACTGTGAACACACAGTAACCCAGATCCCTCTGTCAGTCATGGTGAACACACAGTAACCCAGATCTCTGTCAGTCATTGTGAACACGCAGTAACCCAGACCTCTGTCAGTCATTGTGAACACGCAGTGCCTCAGACCTCAGTCAGTCATTTTGAACACACAGTGCCCCAGACGCCTCTGTCAGTCATTGTGAACACACAGTTCTCCAGACCCCTCTGTCATTCATTGTGGACACACAATGCCCCAGACCTCTGTCAGTCATTGTGAACACACAATGCCCCATACCTCTGTCAGTCATTGTGAACACACAGTGCCCCACACCCCTCTGTCAGTCATTGTGAACACACAGTTTTTCAGACCTCTGTCAGTCATTGTGAACACACATTTCCTCAGATCTCCGTCAGTCATTGCGAACACACAGTGCCCCAGACCTCTGTCAGTCATTGTGAACACACACTCAATCATTGTGAACACACAGTAACCCAGACACCTCTGTCAGTCATTGTGAACACACAGTAACCCAGACCCCTCTGTCAGTCATTGTGAACACACAGTGTCCCAGACCTCTGTCAGTCATTGTGAACACACAGTAACCCAGACACCTCTGTCAGTCATTGTGAACACACAGTAACCCAGACCCCTCTGTCAGTCATTGTGAACACACAGTGCCCCAGACCTCCGTCAGTTATTGTGGACAAACAGTCTATAATTGTGGACACACAGTGCCCCAGACCTCTGTCAGTCACTGTGAACACACAGTAACCCAGATCCCTCTGTCAGTCATGGTGAACACACAGTAACCCAGATCTCTGTCAGTCATTGTGAACACGCAGTAACCCAGACCTCTGTCAGTCATTGTGAACACGCAGTGCCTCAGACCTCAGTCAGTCATTTTGAACACACAGTGCCCCAGACGCCTCTGTCAGTCATTGTGAACACACAGTTCTCCAGACCCCTCTGTCATTCATTGTGGACACACAATGCCCCAGACCTCTGTCAGTCATTGTGAACACACAATGCCCCATACCTCTGTCAGTCATTGTGAACACACAGTGCCCCACACCCCTCTGTCAGTCATTGTGAACACACAGTTTTTCAGACCTCTGTCAGTCATTGTGAACACACATTTCCTCAGATATCCGTCAGTCATTGCGAACACAAAGTGCCCCAGACCTCTGTCAGTCATTGTGAACACACACTCAATCATTGTGAACACACAGTAATCCAGACACCTCTGTCAGTCATTGTGAACACACAGTCCCCTGACCTCCGTCGATCATTGTGAACACACAGAGGCTCAGAAATCTGTGGGTCATTGTGAACACACATGGCCCCAGACCTCTGTCAGTCATTGTGAACACACAGTAACCCAGACCCCTCTGTCAGTCATTGTGAACACACAGTAAGCCAGACCCCTCTGTCAGTCATTGTGAACACACAGTGCTGCAGTCCTCTGTCAGTCATTGAGAACACACAATGCCCCAGACCTCTGTCAGTCAACGTGAACACACAAGGCCCCAGACCTCTGTCAGTCATTGTGAACACACAGTTTTTCAGACCTCTGTCAGTCATTGTGAACACACAGTGCCCCAGACCTCTGTCAGTCATTGTGAACACACAGTGCCTCAGATCTCTGTCGTCATCGTGAACTCACATTTCCTCAGATCTCCGTCAGTCATTGTGAACACACAGTGCCCCAGACCTCTGTCAGTCATTGTGAACACACAGTAACCCAGACACCTCTGTCAGTCATTGTGAACACACAGTAACCCATACCCCTCTGTCAGTCATTGTGAACACACAGTGCCCCAGACCTCTGTCAGTCATTGTGAACACACAGTAACCCAGACCCCTCTGTCAGTCATTGTGAACACACAGTGCCCCAGATCTCCGTCGGTTATTGTGGACAAAAAGTCAATAATTGTGGACACACAGTGCCCCAGACCTCTGTCAGTCATTGTGAACACACAGTAACCCAGATCCCTCTGTCAGTCATGGTGAACACACAGTAACCCAGATCTCTGTCAGTCATTGTGAACACGCAGTAACCCAGACCTCTGTCAGTCATTGTGAACACGCAGTGCCTCAGAACTCAGTCAGTCATTGTGAGAACACAGTGCCTCAGGACCCTCTGTCAGTCATTTTGAACACACAGTGCCCCAGACGCCTCTGTCAGTCATTGTGAAAACACAGTGCTCCAGACCCCTCTGTCATTCATTGTGGACACACAATGCCCCAGACCTCTGTCAGTCATTGTGAACACACAATGCCCCATACCTCTGGCAGTCATTGTGAACACACAGTGCCCCACACCCCTCTGTCAGTCATTGTGAACACACAGTTTTTCAGACCTCTGTCAGTCATTGTGAACACACTGTTCCTCAGATATCCGTCAGTCATTGCGAACACAAAGTGCCCCAGACCCCTGTCAGTCATTGTGAATACTCAGTGCCTCAGACGTCTGTCAGTCATTGTGAACACACACTCAATCATTGTGAACACACACTGACACAGACCTCTGTCAGGCATTGTGAACTCACAGTCCCCTGACCACCATCGATCATTGTGAAAACACAGTGGCTCAGAAACCTGTCAGTCATTGTGAACACACATTGCCCCAGAACACTGTCTGTCATTGTGAACACACAGTGCCTCAGACCCCTGTCAGTCATTGTGAACACACAGTGCCTCAGACCTCTGTCAGTCATTGTGAACACACAGTGCCCCAGACCTCTGTCAGTCATTGTGAACACATAGTGCCTCAGATCTCTGTCGGTCATCGTGAACTCACATTTCCTCAGATCTCCGTCAGTCATTGTGAACACACAGTGCCCCAGACCTCTGTCAGTCATTGTGAACACACACTCAATCATTGTGAACACACAGTAACCCAGACACCTCTGTCAGTCATTGTGAACACACAGTAACCCAGACCCCTCTGTCAGTCATTGTGAACACACAGTGTCCCAGACCTCTGTCAGTCATTGTGAACACACAGTAACCCAGACACCTCTGTCAGTCATTGTGAACACACAGTAACCCAGACCCCTCTGTCAGTCATTGTGAACACACAGTGCCCCAGACCTCCGTCAGTTATTGTGTACAAACAGTCAATAATTGTGGACACACAGTGCCCCAGACCTCTGTCAGTCACTGTGAACACACAGTAACCCAGATCCCTCTGTCAGTCATGGTGAACACACAGTAACCCAGATCTCTGTCAGTCATTGTGAACACGCAGTAACCCAGACCTCTGTCAGTCATTGTGAACACGCAGTGCCTCAGAACTCAGTCAGTCATTGTGAGCACACAGTGCCTCAGGAACCTCTGTCAGTCATTTTGAACACACAGTGCCCCAGACGCCTCTGTCAGTCATTGTGAACACACAGTTCTCCAGACCCCTCTGTCAGTCATTGTGAAAACACAGTGCCCCAGACCCCTCTGTCATTCATTGTGGACACACAATGCCCCAGACCTCTGTCAGTCATTGTGAACACACAATGCCCCATACCTCTGTCAGTCATTGTGAACACACAGTGCCCCACACCCCTCTGTCAGTCATTGTGAACACACAGTTTTTCAGACCTCTGTCAGTCATTGTGAACACACATTTCCTCAGATCTCGGTCAGTCATTGCGAACACAAAGTGCCCCAGACCTCTGTCAGTCATTGTGAACACACACTCAATCATTGTGAACACACAGTAATCCAGACACCTCTGTCAGTCATTGTGAACACACAGTCCCCTGACCTCCGTCGATCATTGTGAACACACAGAGGCTCAGAAATCTGTGGGTCATTGTGAACACACATGGCCCCAGACCTCTGTCAGTCATTGTGAACACACAGTAACCCAGACCCCTCTGTCAGTCATTGTGAACACACAGTAAGCCAGACCCCTCTGTCAGTCATTGTGAACACACAGTGCTGCAGTCCTCTGTCAGTCATTGAGAACACACAATGCCCCAGACCTCTGTCAGTCAACGTGAACACACAAGGCCCCAGACCTCTGTCAGTCATTGTGAACACACAGTTTTTCAGACCTCTGTCAGTCATTGTGAACACACAGTGCCCCAGACCTCTGTCAGTCATTGTGAACACACAGTGCCTCAGATCTCTGTCGTCATCGTGAACTCACATTTCCTCAGATCTCCGTCAGTCATTGTGAACACACAGTGCCCCAGACCTCTGTCAGTCATTGTGAACACACAGTAACCCAGACACCTCTGTCAGTCATTGTGAACACACAGTAACCCATACCCCTCTGTCAGTCATTGTGAACACACAGTGCCCCAGACCTCTGTCAGTCATTGTGAACACACATTAACCCAGACACGTCTGTCAGTCATTGTGAACACACAGTAACCCAGACCCCTCTGTCAGTCATTGTGAACACACAGTGCCCCAGATCTCCGTCGGTTATTGTGGACAAACAGTCAATAATTGTGGACACACAGTGCCCCAGACCTCTGTCAGTCATTGTGAACACACAGTAACCCAGATCCCTCTGTCAGTCATGGTGAACACACAGTAACCCAGATCTCTGTCAGTCATTGTGAACACGCAGTAACCCAGACCTCTGTCAGTCATTGTGAACACACAGTGCCCCACACCCCTCTGTCAGTCATTGTGAACACACAGTTTTTCAGACCTCTGTCAGTCATTGTGAGCACACAGTGCCCCAGACCTCTGTCAGTCATTGTGAACACACAGTCAATCGTTGCGAACACACAGTGCTCCAGACGCCTGTTAGTCATTGTGAACACACAGTTCCTCAGACCTCTGTCAGTCATTGTGAACACCCAGTTCATCAGACCTCTGTCAGTTATTGTGAACACGCAGTGCCCCCGACCCCTCTGTAAGTCATTGTGAACACACAGTGCCCCAGACCTCTGTCAGTCATTGTGAACACACAGTCAGTCATTGTGAACACCCAGTTCATCAGTCCTCTGTCAGTCATTGTGAACACACATTTCCTCAGACCTCTGTCAGTCATTGTGAACACACAGTGCCCCAGACCTCTGTCAGTCATTGTGAACACACAGTGCCCCATGCTTCTGTCAGTCATTGTGAACACACAGTGCCTCAGACCTCTGTCAGTCATTGTGAACACACAGTCTCCTGACCACCGTCGATCATTGTGAAAACACAGTGGCTCAGAAAATTGTCAGTCATTGTGAACACACATTGCCCCAGAACTCTGTCTGTCATTGTGAACACACAGTGCCTCAGACCTCTGTCAGTCATTGTGAACACACAGTGCCTCAGACCTCTGTCAGTCATTGTGAACACACAGTTCCTCATACCTCTGTCAGTTATTGTGAACACACAGTCAGTCATTTTGGACACACAGTGCCCCAGACACCTCTGTCAGTCATTGTGAACACACAGTGCCTCAGACCTCTGTCAGTTATTGTGGACACACAGTCAGTCATTGTGAACACACAGTGCCCCAGACCCCTCTGTCAGTCATTGTGAACACACAGTAACCCAGACCCCTCTGTCAGTCATTGTGAACACACAGTGCCCCCGACCCCTCTGTCAGTCATGGTGAACACACAGTAACCCAGACCCCTCTGTCAGTCATTGTGAACACACAGTAACCCAGACCCATCTGTCAGTCATGGTGAACACACAGTAACCCACAACTCTGTCAGTCATTGTGAACATGCAGTGCCTCAGACCTCTGTCAGTCATTGTGAACACACAGTGCCTCAGGACCCTCTGTCAATTATTGTGAAAACACAGCGCTCCAGACTTCTGTTAATCATTGTGAACACACAATGCCTCATACCTCTGTCAGAGATTGTGAAAACACAGTGTCTCAGACCTCTGTCAGTCATTTTGAACACGCAGTGCTCCAGACCCCTGCCAGTCATTGTGAACACACATTGCCCAGACCTCTGTCAGTCATTGTGAACACACAGTGCCTCAGACCTCGGTCAGTCATTGTGAACAAACAATAACTCAGACTCTGTCAGTCATTGTGAACACACAGTGCCCCCGACCCCTCTGTCAGTCATCGTGAACACATAGTTCCCCAGATCTCTGTCAGTCATTGTGAACACATAGTGCTCCAGAAATCTGTCAGTCATTATGAACACATAGTTCTCCAGACCTCTGTCAGTCATTGTGAACACACAGTCAATCGTTGCGAACACACAGTGCTCCAGACCCTTGTCAGTCATTGTGAACACACAGTTCCTCAGACCTCTGTCAGTCATTGTGAACACCCAGTTCATCAGACCTCTGTCAGTCATTGTGAACACACAGTGCCCCCGACCCCTCTGTAAGTCATCGCGAACACACAGTGCCCCAGATCTCTGTCAGTCATTGTGAACACACAGTGCCTCAGATCTCTGTCAGTCATTGTGAACACATAGTGCTCCAGACCTCTGTCAGTCATTGTGAACACATAGTTCTCCAGACCTCTGTCAGTCATTGTGAACACACAGTCAATCGTTGTGAACACACAGTGCTCCAGACCCCTGTCAGTCATTGTGAACACACAGTTCCTCAGACCTCTGTCAGTCATTATGAACACACAGTGCCCCAGACCTCTGTCAGTCATTGTGAACACACAGTAACCCAGACACCTCTGTCAGTCATTGTGAACACACAGTAACCCAGACCCCTCTGTCAGTCATTGTGAACACACAGTGCCCCAGACCTCCGTCAGTTATTGTGGACAAACAGTCAATAATTGTGGACACACAGTGCCCTAGACCTCTGTCAGTCATTGTGAACACACAGTAACCCAGACCCCTCTGTCAGTCACGGTGAACACACAGTAACCCAGATCTCTGTCAGTCATTGTGAACACGCAGTAGCCCAGACCTCAGTCAGTCATTGTGAACACGCAGTGCCTCAGAGCTCTGTCAGTCATTGTGAGCACACAGCGCCTCAGGACCCTCTGTCAGTCATTGTGAACACAGTGCCCCAGACTCCTCTGTCAGTCATTGTGAACAGACAGTGCCCCACACGCCTCTGTCAGTCATTGTGGACACACAATGTCCCAGACTTCTGCTAGTCATTGTGAACACACAATGCCCCAGACCTCTGCCAGTCATTGTGAACACACAGTGCCCCACACCCCTCTGTCAATCATTGTGAACACCCAGTTCATCAAACCTCTGTCAGTCATTGTGAACACACAGTGCCCCCGACCCCTCTGTAAGTCATCGCGAACACACAGTGCCCCAGATCTCTGTCAGTCATTGTGAACACACAGTGCCTCAGATCTCTGTCGGTCATTGTGAACACATAGTGCTCCAGACCTCTGTCAGTCATTGTGAACACATAGTTCTCCAGACCTCTATCAGTCATTGTGAACACACAGTCAATCGTTGCGAACACACAGTGCTCCAGTACCCTGTCAGTCATTGTGAACACACAGTTCCTCAGACCTCTGTCAGTCATTGTGAACACACAGTGCCCCAGACCTCTGTCAGTCATTGTGAACACAGAGTAACCCAGACACCTCTGTCAGTCATTGTGAACACACAGTAACCCAGACCCCTCTGTCAGTCATTGTGAACACACAGTGCCCCAGAACTCCGTCAGTTATTGTGGACAAACAGTCAATAATTGTGGAGACACAGTGCCCTAGACCTCTGTCAGTCATTGTGAACACACAGTAACCCAGACCCCTCTGTCAGTCATGGTGAACACACAGTAACCCAGATCTCTGTCAGTCATTGTGAACACGCAATGCCCCAGAACTCTGTCAGTCATTGTGAACACACGGTGTCCCACACCCCTCTATCAGTCATTGTGAACACACAGTTTTTCAGACCTCTGTCAGTCATTGTAAGCACACAGTGCCCCAGACTTCTGTCAGTCATTGTGAACACACAGTCAATCGTTGCGAACACACAGTGCTCCAGACGCCTGGTAGTCATTGTGAACACACAGTTCCTCAGACCTCTGTCAGTCATTGTGAACACCCAGTTCAACAGACCTCTGTCAGTCATTGTGAACACACAGTGCCCCCGACCCCTCTGTAAGTCATTGTGAACACACAGTGCCCCAGACCTCTGTCAGTCATTGTGAACACACAAACTCAGTCATTGTGAACACCCAGTTCATCAGTCCTCTGTCAGTCATTGTGAACACACAGTTCCTCAGACCTCTGTCAGTCATTGTGAACACACAGTGCCCCAGACCTCTGTCAGTCATTGTGAACACACAGTGCCCCATGCTTCTGTCAGTCATTGTGAACACACAGTGCCTCAGACCTCTGTCAGTCATTGTGAACAGACAGTGCTGAAGTCCTCGGTCAGTCATTGAGAACACACAATGCCCCAGACCTCTGTCAGTCATTGTGAACACACAAGGCCCCAGACCTCTGTCAGTCATTGTGAACATACAGTTTTTCAGACCTCTGTCAGACATTGTGAACACACAGTGCCCCAGACCTCTGTCAGTCATTGTGAACACACAGTGCCTCAGATCTCTGTCGGTCATCGTGAACTCACATTTCCTCAGATCTCCATCAGTCATTGTGAACACACATTGCCCCAGAACTCTGTCAGTCAATGTGAACACACACTCAATCATTGTGAACACACACTGACACAGACCTCTGTCAGGCATTGTGAACACACAGTCCCCTGACCTCCGTCGATCATTGTGAACACACAGTGGCTCAGAAATCTGTCAGTCATTGTGAAAACACATTGCCCCAGACCTCTGTCAGTCATTGTGAACATACAGTAACCCAGACACCTCTGTCAGTCATTGTGAACACACAGTAACCCAGACACCTCTGTCAGTCATTGTGAACACACAGTGCCCCAGACCTCTGTCAGTCATTGTGAACACACAGTAATCCAGACACCTCTGTCAGTCATTGTGAACACAAAGTAACCCAGACCCCTCTGTCAGTCATTGTGAGCACTCAGTGCCCCAGACCTCCGTCAGTTATTGTGGACAAACAGTCAATAATTGTGGACACACAGTGCCCCAGATCTCTGTCAGTCACTGTGAACACACAGTAACCCAGATCCCTCTGTCAGTCATTGTCAACACACAGTAACCCAGATCTCTGTCAGTCATTGTGAACACGCAGTAGCCCAGACCTCTGTCAGTCATTGTGAACACGCATTGCCTCAGAACTCGGTCAGTCATTGTGAGCACACAGTGCCTCAGGACACTCTGTCAGTCATTGTGAACACACAGTGCCCCAGACGCCTCTGTCAGCCATTGTGAACACACAGTTCTCCAAACCCCTCTGTCAGTCATTGTGAAAACACAGTGGCCCAGACCCCTCTGTCAGTCATTGTTGACACACAATGCCCCAGACCTCTGTCAGTCATTGTGAACACACAATGCCCCAGACCTCTGTCAGTCATTGTGAACACACAGTGCCCCACACCCCTCTGTCAATCATTGTGAACACACAGTTTTTCAGACCTCTGTCAGTCATTGTGAACACACAGTGCCCCAGACCTCTGTCAGTCATTGTGAACACACAGTTACTCAGATCTCCGTCAGTCATTGCGAACACAAAGTGCCCCAGACCCCTGTCAGTCATTGTGAACACTCAGTGCCTCAGAACTCGGTCAGTCATTGTGAACAAACAGTGCCCCATGCTTCTGTCAGTCATTGTGAACACACAGTGCCTCAGACCTCTGTCAGTCATTGTGAACAGACAGTGCTGCAGTCCTCTGTCAGTCATTGAGAACACACAATGCCCCAGACCTCTGTCAGTCATTGTGAACACACAAGGCCCCAGACCTCTGTCAGTCATTGTGAACACACAGTTTTTCAGACCTCTGTCAGTCATTGTGAACACACAGTGCCCCAGACCTCTGTCAGTCATTGTGAACACACAGTGCCTCAGATCTCTGTCGGTCATCGTGAACTCACATTTCCTCAGATCTCCGTCAGTCATTGTGAACACACAGTGCCCCAGACCTCTGTCAGTCATTGTGAACACACAGTCAATCATTGTGAACACACACTGACACAGACCTCTGTCAGGCATTGTGAACACACAGTCCCCTGACCTCCGTCGATCATTGTGAACACACAGTGGCTCAGAAATCTGTCAGTCATTGTGAACACACATTGCCCCCGACCTCTGTCAGTCATTGTGAACACACAGAAAACAAGACACCTCTGTCAGTCATTGTGAACACACAGTAACCCAGACCCCTCTGTCAGTCATTGTGAACACTCAGTGCCCCTGACCTCCATCAGTTATGGTGGACAAACAGTCAATAATTGTGGACACACAGTGCCCCAGACCTCTGTCAGTCATTGTGAACACACAGTAACCCAGATCCCTCTGTCAGTCATGGTGAACACACAGTAACCCAGATCTCTGTCAGTCATTGTGAACACGCAGTAACCCAGACTTCTTTCAGTCATTGTGAACACGCAGTGCCTCAGAACTCGGTCAGTCATTGTGAGCACACAGTGCCTCAGGACCCTCTGTCAGGCATTGTGAACACACAGTGCCCCCGATGCCTCTGTCAGCCATTGTGAACACACAGTTCTCCAGACCCCTCTGTCAGTCACGGTGAACACACAGTAACCCAGATCTCTGTCAGTCATTGTGAACACGCAGTAGCCCAGACCTCAGTCAGTCATTGTGAGCACACAGCGCCTCAGGACCCTCTGTCAGTCATTGTGAACACAGTGCCCCAGACTCCTCTGTCAGTCATTGTGAACACACAGTGCCCCACACGCCTCTGTCAGACATTGTGAAAACACAGTGCCCCAGCACCCTCTGTCAGTCATTGTGGACACACAATGCCCCAGACTTCTGCTAGTCATTGTGAACACACAATGCCCCAGACCTCTGTCAGTCATTGTGAACACACAGTGCCCCACACCCCTCTGTCAGTCATTGTGAACACACAGTATTTCAGACCTCTGTCAGTCATTGTGAACACACAGTGCCCCAGACCTCTGTCAGTCATTGTGAACACACAGTCAATCATTGCGAACACACAGTGCTCCAGACGCCTGGTAGTCATTGTGAACACACAGTTCCTCAGACCTCTGTCAGTCATTGTGAACACCCAGTTCATCAGACCTCTGTCAGTCATTGTGAACACACAGTGCCCCCGACCCCTCTGTAAGTCATCATGAACACACAGTGCCCCAGACCTCTGTCAGTCATTGTGAACACACAGTCAGTCATTGTGAACACCCAGTTCATCAGTCCTCTGTCAGTCATTGTGAACACACAGTTCCTCAGACCTCTGTCAGTCATTGTGAACACACAGTGCCCCAGACCTCTGTCAGCCATTGTGAACACACAGTTCTCCAGACCCCTCTGTCAGTCACGGTGAACACACAGTAACCCAGATCTCTGTCAGTCATTGTGAACACGCAGTAGCCCAGACCTCAGTCAGTCATTGTGAGCACACAGCGCCTCAGGACTCTCTGTCAGTCATTGTGAACACAGTGCCCCAGACTCCTCTGTCAGTCATTGTGAACACACAGTGCCCCACACGCCTCTGTCAGACATTGTGAAAACACAGTGCCCCAGCACCCTCTGTCAGTCATTGTGGACACACAATGCCCCAGACTTCTGCTAGTCATTGTGAACACACAATGCCCCAGACCTCTGTCAGTCATTGTGAACACACAGTGCCCCACACCCCTCTGTCAGTCATTGTGAACACACAGTATTTCAGACCTCTGTCAGTCATTGTGAACACACAGTGCCCCAGACCTCTGTCAGTCATTGTGAACACACAGTCAATCATTGCGAACACACAGTGCTCCAGACGCCTGGTAGTCATTGTGAACACACAGTTCCTCAGACCTCTGTCAGTCATTGTGAACACCCAGTTCATCAGACCTCTGTCAGTCATTGTGAACACACAGTGCCCCCGACCCCTCTGTAAGTCATCATGAACACACAGTGCCCCAGACCTCTGTCAGTCATTGTGAACACACAGTCAGTCATTGTGAACACCCAGTTCATCAGTCCTCTGTCAGTCATTGTGAACACACAGTTCCTCAGACCTCTGTCAGTCATTGTGAACACACAGTGCCCCAGACCTCTGTCAGTCATTGTGAACACACAATGCCCCAGACCTCTGTCAGTCATTGTGAACACACAAGGCCCCAGACCTCTGTCAGTCATTGTGAACACACAGTGCCCCAGACCTCTGTCAGTCATTGTGAACACACAGTCACCCAGACACCTCTGTCAGTCATTGTGAACACACAGTGCCCCAGACCTCTATCAGTCATTGTAAACACACAGTAACCCAGACACCTCTGTCAGTCATTGTGAACACACAGTAACCCAGACCCCTTTGTCTGTCATTGTGAACACTCAGTGCCCCAGACCTCCGTCAGTTATTGTGGACAAACAGTTAATAATTGTGGACACACAGTGCCCCAGACCTCTGTCAGTCATTGTGAACACACAGTAACCCAGATCTCTGTCAGTCATTGTGAACACGCAGTAACCCAGACCTCTGTCAGTCATTGTGAACACGCAGTGCCTCAGAACTCGGTCAGTCATTGTGAGCACACAGTGCCTCAGGACCCTCTGTCAGTCATTGTGAACACACAGTGCCCCAGACGCCTCTGTCAGCCATTGTGAACACACAGTTCTCCAGACCCCTCTGTCAGTCATTGTGAAAACACAGTGGCCCAGACCCCATGTCAGTCATGGTGGACACACAATGCCCCAGACCTCTGTCAGTCAGTGTGAACACACAATGCCCCAGACCCCTGTCAGTCATTGTGAACACACAGTGCCCCACACCCCTCTGTCAGTCATTGTGAACACACAGTTTTTCAGACCTCTGTCAGTCATTGTGAACACACAGTGCCCCAGACATCTGTCAGTCATTGTGAACACACAGTTCCTCAGATCTCCATCAGTCATTGCGAACATAAAGTGCCCCAGACCCCTGTCAGTCATTGTGAACACTCAATGCCTCAGACCTCTGTTAGTCATTGTGAACACACACTCAATCATTGTGAACACACACTGACACAGACCTCTGTCAGGCATTGTGAACACACAGTCCCCTGACCTCCGTCAATTTTGTGAACACACAGAATCTCAGAAATCTGTCAGTCATTGTGAACACACAGTGTCCCAGACCTCTGTCTGTCATTGTGAACACACAGTGCCTTAGACCTCTGTCAGTCAATGTGAACACACAGTGCCTCAGACCTCTGTCAGTCATTGTGAACACACAGTGCCTCAGGCCCCTCTGTCAGTCATTAGGAACAGACAGTGCCCCAAACCCTGTGAGTCATTGTGAACACACAGTGTCCCAGACCTCTGTCAGTCATTGTGAACACACAGTGCCTCAGACCTCTGTCAGTCATTGTGAACACACAGTGCCTCAGACCTCTGTCAGTTATTGTGGACACACAGTGCCTCAGACCTCTGTCAGTCATTGTGAACACACAGTGCCTCAGACCTCTGTCAGTTATTGTGGACACACAGTCAGTCATTTTGGACACACAGTGCCCCAGACCTCTGTCAGTCATTGTGAACACACAGTGCCTCAGACATCTGTCAGTCATTGTGAACACACAGTGCCTCAGGCCCCTCTGTCAGTCATTGTGAACATACAGTGCCTCAGACCTCTGTCAGTTATTGTGGAAACACAGTCAGTCATTTTGTACACACAGTGCCCCAGACCTCTCTGTCAGTCATTGTGAACACACAGTGCCTCAGACCTCTGTCAGTTATTGTTGACACACAGTCAGTCATTGTGAACACACAGTGCCCCAGACACCTCTGTCAGTCATTGTGAACACACATTAACCCAGACCCCTCTGTCAGTCATTGTGAACACACAGTAACCCAGACCCCTCTGTCAGTCATGGTGAACACACAGTAACCCAGACCTCTGTCATTCATTGTGAACACACAGTAACCCAGACCTCTGTCAGTCATTGTGAACACGCAGTGCCTCAGACCTCTGTCAGTCATTGTGAACACACAGTGCCTCCGGACCCTCTGTCAGTTATTGTGAACACACAGCACTCCGGACCTCTGTCAATCATTGTGAACACACAGTGCCTCATACCTCTTTCAGTCGTTGCGAACACACAGTGCTCCAGACCTCTGTCAGTCACTGTGAACGTACATTGCCTCAGACCTCTGTCAGTCATTGTGAACAAACAATAACCCAGACTCTGTCAGTCATTGTGAACACTCAGTCAGTCATTGTGAACACCCAGTTCATCAGACCTCTGTCAGTCATTGTGAAGACACAGTGCCTCAGACCTCTGTCATTCATTGTGAACAAACAATAACCCAGACTCTGTCAGTCTTTGTGAACACACAGTCAGTCATTGTGAACACCCAGTTCATCAGACCTCTGTCAGTCATTGTGAACACACAGTGCTCCAGACCTCTGTCAGTCATTGTGAACACCCAGTTCATCAGACCTCTGTCAGTCATTGTGAACACACAGTGCCCCAGACCTCTGTCAGTCATTGTGAACACACAGTCACCCAGACACCTCTGTCAGTCATTGTGAACACACAGTGCCCCAGACCTCTATCAGTCATTGTGAACACACAGTAACCCAGACACCTCTGTCAGTCATTGTGAACACACAGTAACCCAGACCCCTTTGTCTGTCATTGTGAACACTCAGTGCCCCAGACCTCCGTCAGTTATTGTGGACAAACAGTTAATAATTGTGGACACACAGTGCCCCAGACCTCTGTCAGTCATTGTGAACACACAGTAACCCAGATCTCTGTCAGTCATTGTGAACACGCAGTAACCCAGACCTCTGTCAGTCATTGTGAACACGCAGTGCCTCAGAACTCGGTCAGTCATTGTGAGCACACAGTGCCTCAGGACCCTCTGTCAGTCATTGTGAACACACAGTGCCCCAGACGCCTCTGTCAGCCATTGTGAACACACAGTTCTCCAGACCCCTCTGTCAGTCATTGTGAAAACACAGTGGCCCAGACCCCATGTCAGTCATGGTGGACACACAATGCCCCAGACCTCTGTCAGTCAGTGTGAACACACAATGCCCCAGACCCCTGTCAGTCATTGTGAACACACAGTGCCCCACACCCCTCTGTCAGTCATTGTGAACACACAGTTTTTCAGACCTCTGTCAGTCATTGTGAACACACAGTGCCCCAGACATCTGTCAGTCATTGTGAACACACAGTTCCTCAGATCTCCGTCAGTCATTGCGAACATAAAGTGCCCCAGACCCCTGTCAGTCATTGTGAACACTCAATGCCTCAGACCTCTGTTAGTCATTGTGAACACACACTCAATCATTGTGAACACACACTGACACAGACCTCTGTCAGGCATTGTGAACACACAGTCCCCTGACCTCCGTCAATTTTGTGAACACACAGAATCTCAGAAATCTGTCAGTCATTGTGAACACACAGTGTCCCAGACCTCTGTCTGTCATTGTGAACACACAGTGCCTTAGACCTCTGTCAGTCAATGTGAACACACAGTGCCTCAGACCTCTGTCAGTCATTGTGAACACACAGTGCCTCAGGCCCCTCTGTCAGTCATTAGGAACAGACAGTGCCCCAAACCCTGTGAGTCATTGTGAACACACAGTGTCCCAGACCTCTGTCAGTCATTGTGAACACACAGTGCCTCAGACCTCTGTCAGTCATTGTGAACACACAGTGCCTCAGACCTCTGTCAGTTATTGTGGACACACAGTGCCTCAGACCTCTGTCAGTCATTGTGAACACACAGTGCCTCAGACCTCTGTCAGTTATTGTGGACACACAGTCAGTCATTTTGGACACACAGTGCCCCAGACCTCTGTCAGTCATTGTGAACACACAGTGCCTCAGACATCTGTCAGTCATTGTGAACACACAGTGCCTCAGGCCCCTCTGTCAGTCATTGTGAACATACAGTGCCTCAGACCTCTGTCAGTTATTGTGGAAACACAGTCAGTCATTTTGTACACACAGTGCCCCAGACCTCTCTGTCAGTCATTGTGAACACACAGTGCCTCAGACCTCTGTCAGTTATTGTTGACACACAGTCAGTCATTGTGAACACACAGTGCCCCAGACACCTCTGTCAGTCATTGTGAACACACATTAACCCAGACCCCTCTGTCAGTCATTGTGAACACACAGTAACCCAGACCCCTCTGTCAGTCATGGTGAACACACAGTAACCCAGACCTCTGTCATTCATTGTGAACACACAGTAACCCAGACCTCTGTCAGTCATTGTGAACACGCAGTGCCTCAGACCTCTGTCAGTCATTGTGAACACACAGTGCCTCCGGACCCTCTGTCAGTTATTGTGAACACACAGCACTCCGGACCTCTGTCAATCATTGTGAACACACAGTGCCTCATACCTCTTTCAGTCGTTGCGAACACACAGTGCTCCAGACCTCTGTCAGTCACTGTGAACGTACATTGCCTCAGACCTCTGTCAGTCATTGTGAACAAACAATAACCCAGACTCTGTCAGTCATTGTGAACACTCAGTCAGTCATTGTGAACACCCAGTTCATCAGACCTCTGTCAGTCATTGTGAAGACACAGTGCCTCAGACCTCTGTCATTCATTGTGAACAAACAATAACCCAGACTCTGTCAGTCTTTGTGAACACACAGTCAGTCATTGTGAACACCCAGTTCATCAGACCTCTGTCAGTCATTGTGAACACACAGTGCTCCAGACCTCTGTCAGTCATTGTGAACACCCAGTTCATCAGACCTCTGTCAGTCATTGTGAACACACAGTTCATCAGACCTCTGTCAGTCATTGTGAACCCACAGTTCCTCAGACTTCTGTCAGTCACTATGAACAAACAATAACCCAGACTCTGTCAGTCATTGTGAACACACAGTCAGTCATTGTGGACACACAGTGCCCCAGCCCTCTGTCAGTCATTGTGAACACACAGTGATCCAGACCCCTCTGTCAGTCATTGTGAACACACAGTCCCTCAGACCTCTGTCAGTCATTGTGAACACACAGTGCCTCAGACCTCTGTCAGTCATTGTGAACAAACAATAACCCAGATCTCTGTCAGTCATTGGGAACACACAGTCAGTCATTGTGAACACCCAGTGCCCCACACCCCTCTGTTTGTCATAGTGAACACACAGTGCCCCTTACCTCTGTCAGTCATTGTGAACACCCAGTTCTCCAGACCTTTGTCAGTCATTGTGAACACACAGTGCCTCAGAACTCTGTCAGTCATTGTGAACACACAGTGCTCCAGACTTCTCTGTCAGTCATTGTGAACACATTGCCTGAGACCTCTGTCAGCCATTGTGAAAACAGAGTGTTCCAGATCTCTGTCAGTCATTGTGATAATACAGTCAGTCATTGTGAACACACAGTGCCTCAGACCTTTGTCAGTCATTGTGAACACACAGTCCCCAGACCTCTGTCAGTCATTGTCATCACACAGTCCCCAGAACTCTGTCAGTCATTGTGAACACACAGTGCCTCTGACCTCTGTCAGTCATTGTCATCACACAGTCCCCAGACCTCTGTCAGTCATTGTGGACGCACAGTGCTCCAGAACTCTGTCTGTCATTGTGAACATACTGTCCCCAGAGCCCTCTGTCAGTCATTGTGAACATACTGTTTTTCATTGTGGACACACATTTCCCCTGACCTCTGTCAGTCATTGTGAAAACACAGTGCCTCAGACCTCTGTCATTCATTGTGGACACACAGTGCCCCAGAAATCTGTCAGTCCTTGTGAACACACAGTCAGTCATTTTGGACACACAGTGCCTGAGAACTCTGTCAGTCATTGTGAAAACAGAGTGCCCCAGACCTCTGTCAGTCATTATGAACACATGGTGCATTGCCTGATTCTGACTCAGAATGCATTTTTTATTAATTCTCCTGATGTGAGCTTCACTGGCTGGGCCCAGCATTTATTGCCCATCCCTAGTTGCCCTTGAGAAGATGGTGGTGAGCTGCCTTCTTGAGCTGCCGCAGTCCATGTGGTGTAGGTACACCCACAGTGCTGTTAGGGAGGGAGTTCCAGGATTTTGACCCAGCGACACTGGAGGAACGGTGATATATTTCCTAGTCAGGATGGTGGGTGTCTTGGAGGGGAACTTCCAGGTCATGTGTCTGCTGTCCTTAATGAATTGGACCTCAAATGGAATTAATTGGAAGGGGGTCTTATGCATATTAATCCCAAGTGGTGAGGAGAATTTTAAAGTGTCTCTGAAGCTTAATTATTAGCAGACACTGAATGTTCTCCACAGGGGACTGGAGGACAGCTCATGTAGCATTGTTTCACAAGGGAGAGAAGTACAGACTGAGTAATTACAGGACAGTCAGTCTAAACTCAGTGATGGGTGAACAATTAGAGAAGATTTTGCGGCACAGCATTAATCATTTCGAGAGGTATGGATTAATCAAGGACAGTCAGCAGGGATTCATAAAGGGAAGGTCATGTGTGACTAACTTGCTTGAATTTTTTTAAGGAAGTATCAAGGAGGATTGATGAAGGTCGTGTGTTTGATGTGCTCTACGTGGATTTCAGCAAGGCCGACAAGGTCCCACATGGCAGGCTGATAAAAATAAGAGCTCACGGGAACCAGGAGAAAGTTGGATCCAAAGTTTCCTCAGTGACAGGAAGCAAAGGGTAATGGTCGACAGGTGTTTTTGTGACTGGGAGGATGTCGTGAGTTGTGTTCCGCAGGGCTCAGTTTTCAACACCTTCCTCTAACAATGTAGAGGGCACAATTTGCAAAAGGTAGAATAATTGGTCATGTGGTTGATGGCAAGGAGTAGACTGCAGGGAGATATCAATGGATTGGTCAGGTGGGCAGAAAATGGAAAATGGAATTCAACCCAGACAAGTGTGAGGTGATGCATTTGGGAAGGTCAAACAAGGCAAAGGATTACACAATAAATGGGAGGGAACTGAGAGGTGTAGAGGAAGTGAGGGACGTTAGAGTGAATGTCCACAGATGCCTGGAGGTAGTAGGTACATCTTGATAAGTTGGTTAAGAAGGCATATGGAATCCTTTCATTTATTAACTGAGGGAGGTTATGCTGGAACTGTATAAAATATTAGTTAGACCACAGCTGGAGTACTGCGTGCAGTTCTGATCACTACATTACAGAAAGGATGTGATTGCACTAGAGGGGGTGCAGAGAATTACAGAGGATGGCGCCAGGAATGGAAAGTTTAGTTGTGAGGAAAGATTGGGTAGGCTGGGGTTGTTTTATTTGGTACAGAGGAGGCTGTGATGAGGTTTAATGGAATTTGTAAAATTATGTTGGGTCTAGATAGATTGGATGGTAAGACTCTATTTCTCTGAGCAGTGAGGTCAGTAATCAAGGAGTTTTCTCCTGATTCCCATTGGCTCCAGATTTGCTAGGGTTCCTTGATGCCACACTCGGTCAAATGCTGCCTTGATGTCAAGGGCAGTCACTCTCACCTCACCTCAGGAGTTCAGCTCTTTTGTCCATATTTGAACCAAGGCTGTAATGAGGTCAGGAGCTGAGTGACCCTGGCAGAACTCAAACTGGGTGTCAGTGAGCAGGTTATTGCTAAGCAAATGCGGCTTGATAGCACTGTTGATGACCCCTTCCATTAGATTACTGATGATGGAGAGTAGACTGATGGGGCGGTAATTGGCCGGGTTGGATTTGTCCTACTTTGTATAAAAATGAGATAAAATGTAAAGAATGCAGCAAATTGAATGGAACTGTGGCAAACACTGAATCAATTAGGCGTTTCAGCTCTTTGTGAGATAATGGCTTCACTTCAGAAGCTATCTCACCAGCACCAGCGAGAGGCATCTGAACCTCAAACTCTCTACACACTTATCCCCGGGGAATCTACCTTTCCCAGGGTCCTTGAGAGAGATAGGAAAGGCAGTGAGCATAAGGCTGCCCTGCCCATCACCCATGTGGAGAACATTCAGTGTCTGTTAACAATGAAGCTTCACAGATGCTTTAAAATTCTCCTCACTACTTGGGATTAATATG
Organism: Carcharodon carcharias; assembly: GCF_017639515.1. Classification (NCBI taxonomy): domain Eukaryota; kingdom Metazoa; phylum Chordata; class Chondrichthyes; order Lamniformes; family Lamnidae; genus Carcharodon; species Carcharodon carcharias. The sequence goes on along the minus strand of NC_054470.1, from coordinate 197,546,818 downwards.
CATTGGATCCCCTACCAATCAATTCCATTTCATGTCCAGTAAATTTCTCTGTTAATGCTATGTGGGTGGTAATTAGCCTGCTGAAGATGAGCAGCAACTAAGATGTGAACCTTTCAGTTTACAGCTTGTCACTCACTAATAATAGAATAGAGGAAGGACAACCAGTTAAACGACATGGCACACAGTAAAATGTCTTCTACATTGTCCCCAACAAACACTCCCAGGACAGGTACAGCACAGGGTTAGATACAGAGTAAAGCCCCCTCTACACTGTCCCCACCAAACACTCCCAGGATGTATACAGCATAGGGTTAGATACAGAGCAAACCTCCCTCTACACTGTAAACATCAAACACTCCCAGGGCAGGAACAGCATGGGGTTAGATACAGAGTAATGCTCCCTCTACACTGTCCCCATCAAACACTCCCAGGACAGGAACAGCACGGGGTTAGATACAGAGTAATGCTCCCTCTACACAATCCTCATCAAACACTCCCAGGAAAGGCACAGCACAGGTTTAGATACAGAGTAAAGATCCCTCTACACTGTCCCCATCAAATACTCCCAGGACAGGTACAGCACGGGTTTAGATACAGAGTAAAGATCCCTCTACACTGTCCCCATCAAACACTCCCAGGACAGGTACAGCAAAGGGTTAGATACAGAGTAAACCTCCCTCTACACTGTCACCATCAAACATTCCCAGGAAAGGTACAGCACGGGGTTAGATACAGAGTAATGCTCCCTCTACACTGTCACCATCAAACATTCCCGGAGAGGTATAGCATGGGGTTAGATACAGAGTAATGCTACCTCTACACTGTCACCATCGAACACTCCCGGGAGAGGTAAAGCACGGGGTTAGATACAGGGTAATGCTCCATCGACACTGTCACCATCAAACACTCCCAGCACAGTTACAGCACGGGGTTAGATACAGGGTAATGCTCCCTCTACACTGTCCTCATCAAACACTCCCAGGACAGGTACAGCACGGGGTTAGATACAGAGTAAAGCTCCCTCTACACAATCCTCATCAAACACTCCCAGGACAGGTACAGCACGGGGTTAGATACAGAGTAAAGCTCTCTCTACACTGTCCCCATCAAACACTCCCAGGACAGGTACAGCACGGGGTTAGATAGAGAGTAATGCTCCCTCTACACTGTCACCATCAAACACTCCCAGGACAGCTACAGCACGTAGTTAAATACAGAGTAAATCTCCCACTAAACTGTCCCCATCAGACACTCCCAGGACAGGTACAGCACGGGGTTAGATACAGAGTAAATCTCCCTCTACACTGTCACCATCAAACACTCCCAGGACAGGTACAGCACGGGGTTAGATACAGAGTAAATCTCCCTCTACACCGTCCCCATCAAACACTCCCAGGACAGGTACAGCAAGGGGTTAGATACAGAGTAAAGCTCCCTCTACACCGTCCCCATCAAACACTCCCAGGACAGGTACAGCACAGGGTTAGATACAGAGTAATGCTCCCTCTACACCGTCCTCATCAAACACTCCCAGGACAGGTACAGCACGGGGTTAGATACAGAGTAATGCTCCCTCTACACTGTCCCCATCAAACACTCCCAGGACAGGTACAGCACGGGGTTAGATACAGAGTAAATCTCCCTCTACACTGTCCCCATCAAACACTCCCAGGACAGGTACAGCACGGGATTAGATACAGAGTAAATCTCGCTATACACTGTCCCCATCAAACACTCCCAGGACAGGTACAGCACGGGGTTAGATACAGGGTAAATCTCCCTCTGCACTGTCCCCATCAAACACTCCCAGGACAGGTACAGCACGGGGTTAGATAGAGAGTAATGCTCCCTTACACGGTACCCATCAAACACTCCCAGGACAGGTACAGCACGGGGTTAGATACAGAGTAAATCTCCCTCTACACTGTCCCCATCAAACACTCCCAGGACAGGTACAACACGGGGTTAGATACAGAGTAATGCTCCCTCTACACTGTCCCCATCAAACACTCCCAGGACAGGTACAGCACGGGGTTAGATACAGAGTAAATCTCCCTCTACACTGTCCCCATCAAACACTCCCAGGACAGGTACAGCACGGGGTTAGATACAGAGTAAATCTCCCTCTACACTGTCCCCATCAAACACTCCCAGGACAGGTACAGCACGGGGTTAGATACAGAGTAAATCTCCCTCTACACTGTCCCCATCAAACACTCCCAGGACAGGTACAACACGGGGTTAGATACAGAGTAATGCTCCCTCTACACTGTCCCCATCAAACACTCCCAGGACAGGTACAGCACGGGGTTAGATACAGAGTAAATCTCCCTCTACACTGTCCCCATCAAACACTCCCAGGACAGGTACAGCACGGGGTTAGATACAGAGTAAATCTCCCTCTACACTGTCCCCATCAAACACTCCCAGGACAGGTACAGCACGGGGTTAGATACAGAGTAAATCTCCCTCTACACTGTCCCCATCAAACACTCCCAGGACAGGTACGGCACGGGGTTAGATACAGAGAAAAGCTCCCTCTACACTGTCACCATCAAACACTCCCAGGGCAGGTACAGCACGGGGATAGATACAGAGTAAATCTCCCTCTACACTGTCACCATCAAACACTCCCAGGGCAGGTACAGCACGGAGTTAGATACAGAGTAAAGCTCCCTCTACACTGTCCTCATCAAACACTCCCAGGACAGGTACAGCACGGGGTTAGATACAGAGTAAACCTCCCTCTACACTGTCCCCATCAAACACTCCCAGGACAGGTACAGCACGGAGTTAGATACAGAGTAAAGCTCCCTCTACACTGTCCTCATCAAACACTCCCTGGACAGGTACAGCACGGGGTTAGATACAGAGTAAACCTCCCTCTACACTGTCCCCATCAAACACTCCCAGGACAGGTACAGCACGGGGTTAGATACAGAGTAAAACTCCCTCTGCACCGTCCTCATCAAACACTCCCAAAACAGGTACAGCACGGGGTTAGATACAGAGTAAAGATCCCTCTACACTGTCACCATCAAACACTCCCAGGACAGGTACAGGACGGGGTTAGATACAGAGTAATGCTCCCTCTACACTGTCCCCATCAGACACTCCCATGATATATACAGCACGGGGTTAGATACATAGTAAAGCTCACTCTACACTGTCCACATTAAACACTCCCAGGACAGGTACAGCACAGGATTAGATAAAGAGTAAATCTCCCTCTACACTGTCGCCATCAAACACTCCCAGGACAGGTACAGCACGAGGTTAGATACAGAGTAATGCTCCCTTACACGGTCACCATCAAACACTCCCAGGACAGGTACAGCATGGGGTTAGATACAGATTAATGCACCCTCTAAACTGTCACCATCAAACACTCCCAGGACAGGTACAGCACGGGGTTAGATACAGAGTAAAGCTCCCTCTACACTGTCCCCATCAAACACTCCCAGGACAGGGACAGCATGGGGTTAGATACAGATTAATGCACCCTCTAAACTGTCACCATCAAACACTCCCAGGACAGGTACAGCACGGGGTTAGATACAGAGTAAAGCTTCCTCTACACTGTCCCCATCAAACACTCCCAGGACAGGTACAGCACGGGGTTAGATACAGAGTAAATCTCCCTCTACACTGTCCCCATCAAACACTCACAGGACAGGTACAGCACGGGGTTAGATACAGAGTAAATCTCCCTCTACACTGTCCCCATCAAACACTCCCAGGACAGGGACAGCACGGGGTTAGATACAGAGTAAAGGTCCCTCTACTCTGTCCCCATCAAACACTCCCAGGACAGGTACAGCATGGGGTTAGATACAGATTAATGCACCCTCTAAACTGTCACCATCAAACACTCCCAGGACAGGTACAGCACGGGGTTAGATACAGACTAAATCTCCCTCTACACTCTCCCCATCAGACACTCCCAGGATATATGCAGCACGGTGTTAGATGCAGAGTAAAGCTCCCTCTACACTGTCCCCATCAAACACTCCCAGGACATGTACAGCACGAGGTTAGATACAGAGTAAAGCTCACTCTACACTGTCCCCAACAAACACTACCAGGACAGGTACACACAGGGTTAGATACAGAGTAAACCTCCCTCTACACTGTCCCCATCAAACACTCCCAGGACAGGTACAGCACAGGGTTAGATACAAAGTAATGCTCCCCCTACACTGTCACCATCAAACAGTCCCAGGACAGGTACAGCACGGGGTTAGATACAGAGTAATGCTCCCTCTACACTGTCCCCAACAAACACTCCCAGGACAGGTACAGCACGGGGTTAGATAAAGAGTAAAGCTCCCTGTACACTGTCCCCATCAAACACTCCCAGGACAGGTACAGCACAGGGTTAGATACAGAGTAAAACTCCCTCTACACTGTCCCTATCAAACACTCCCAGGACAGGTACAGCATGGGGTAAGATACAGAGTAAAGCTCCCTCGACATTGTCACCATCAAACACTCCCAGGACAGGTACAGCACAGGTTTAGATACAGAGTAATGCTCCCTCTAAACTGTCACCATCAAACACTCCGAGGACAGGTACAGCACAGGGTTAGATACAGAGTAAATCTCCCTCTACACTGTTCCCATCAAACACTCCCAGTACAGGTACAGCACGGCCTTAGATACAGAGTAAACCTCCCTCTACACCGTCCTCATCAAACACTCACAGGACAGGTACAGCACGGGGAAGATACAGACTAAATCAACCTCTACAGTGTCCACATCAAACACTCCCAGGACAGGTACAGCACGGGGTTAGATACAGAGTAAAGCTCCCTCTACACTGTCCCCATCAAACACTCCCAGGGCAGGTAAAGCACAGGGTTAGATAGAGAGTAAACCTCCCTCTACACTGTGCCCATCAAACACTCCCAGGACAGGTACAGCATGGGGTTAGATACAGAGTAAAGCTCGCTCTACACTGTCCCCATCAAACACTCCCAGGGCAGGTACAGCACGGGGTTAGATACAGAGTAAATCTCGCTCTACACTGTCCCCATCAAACACTCCCAGGACAGGTACAGCACGGGGTTAGATACAGAGTAAACCTACCTCTACACTGTCCCCATCAAACACTCCCAGGACAGGTACAGCACGGGGTTAGATACAGAGTAAAGGTCCCTCTACACCGTCCTCATCAAACACTCCCAAAACAGGTACAGAACGGGGTTAGAGACAGAGTAAAGGTCCCTCTACACTGTCCCCATCAAACACTCCCAGGACAGGTACAGCATGGGGTTAGATACAGAGAAATGCTCCCTCTACACTGTCACCATCAAACACTCCCATGATATATACAGCACGGGGTTAGATACATAGTAAAGCTCACTCTACACTGTCCACATTAAACACTCCCAGGACAGGTACAGCACAGGATTAGATAAAGAGTAAATCTCCCTCTACACTGTCCCCATCAAACACTCCCAGGACATGTAAAGCACGGGGTTAGATACAGAGTAATGCTCCCTTACACGGTCACCATCAAACACTCCCAGGACAGGTACAGCACGAGGTTAGATACAGAGTAATACTCCCTTACACGGTCACCATCAAACACTCCCAGGACAGGTACAGCATGGGGTTAGATACAGATTAATGCACCCTCTAAACTGTCACCATCAAACACACCCAGCAAAGGTACAGCACGGGGTTAGATAAAGAGTAAAGCTCCCTCTACATTGTCCATATCAAACACTCCCAGGACAGGTACAGCACGGGGTTAGATACAGACTAAATCTCCCTCTACACTCTCCCCATCAGACACTCCCAGGATATATGCAGCACGGTGTTAGATACAGAGTAAATCTCCCTCTACACTGTCCCCATCAAACACTCCCAGGACAGGTACAGCACGGGGTTAGATACAGAGTAAATATCCCTGTACACCGTCCTCATCAAACACTCCCAGGACAGTTACAGCACGGGGTTAGATACAGAGTAAATATCCCTGTACACCGTCCTCATCAAACACTCCCAGGACAGGTACAGCAAGGGTTAGATACAGAGTAAAGGTCCCTCTACAATGTCCCCATCAAACTCTCCCAGGACAGGTACAGCACGGGGTTAGATACAGAGTAAATCTCCCTCTACACTGTCCCCATCAGACACTCCCAGTACAGGTACAGCACGGGGTTAGATACAGAGTAAATCTCCCTCTACACTGTCCCCATCAAACACTCCCAGGACAGGTACAGCACAGGGTTAGATACAGAGTAAAGCTCCCTCTACACTGTCCCCATCAAACACTCCCAGGGCAGGTACAGCACGGGGTTAGATACAGAGTAAAGCTGCCTCTACACTGTCCCCATCAAACACTCCCAGGACAGGTACAGCACGGGGTTAAATACAGAGTAATGCTCCCCCTACACTGTCCCCATCAAACACTCCCAGGACAGGTACAGCACGGGGTTAGATACAGAGTAATGCTCCCTCTACGCTGTCCCCACCAAACACTCCCAGGACAGGTACAGCACGGGGTTAGATACAGAGTAAAGCTCCCTCTACACCGTCCCCATCAAACACTCCCAGGACAGGTACAGCACAGGGGTTAGATACAGAGTAAATCTCCCTCTACACTGTTCCCATCAAACACTCCCAGGACAGGTACAGCACGGGGTTAGATACAGAGTAAATATCCCTATACACTGTCCCCATCAAACACTCCCAGGACAGGTACAGCACGGGGTTAGATACAGAGTAAATCTCCCTCTACACTGTCACCATCAAACACTCCCAGGACAGGTACAGCACGGGGATTAGATACAGAGTAAAGCTCCCTCTACACCGTCACCATCAAACACTCCCAGGACAGGTACAGCACGGGGATTAGATACAGGGTAACACTCCCCGAAAACCGTCCCCAACAAACACTCCCTGGACAGGTACAGCACGGGGTTAGATACAGGGTAACACTCCCCGAAAACCGTCCCCAACAAACACTCCCTGGACAGGTACAGCACGGGGTTAGATACAGAGTAAATCTCCCTCTACACTGTCACCATCAAACACTCCCAGGACAGGTACAGCACGGGGATTAGATACAGAGTAAATCTCCCTCTACACTGTCACCATCAAACACTCCCAGGACAGGTACAGCACGGGGTTAGATACAGAGTAAAGGTCCCTCTACACTGTCCCCATCAAACACTCCCAGGACAGGTACAGCACGGGGTTAGATACAGAGAAAACCTACCTTTACACTGTCCCCATCAAACACTCCCAGGACAGCTACAGCACGGGGTTAGATACAGAGTAAAGCTCCCTCTACACCGTCCCCATCAAACACTCCCAGGACAGGTACAGCACGGGGTTAGATACAGAGTAAACCTCCCTCTACACTGTCCCCATCAAACACTCCCAGGACAGGTACAGCACGGGGTTAGATACAGAGAAAACCTACCTTTACACTGTCCCCATCAAAAACTCCCAGGACAGGTACAGCACGGGGTGAAATACAGAGTAAAGCTCCCTCTACAGTGTCCCCATCAAACACACCCAGGACAGGTACAGCACGGGGTTAGATACACAGTAAAGTTCCCTCTACACTGTCCCCATCAAACACTCCCAGGACAGGTATAGCACGGGGTTAGATACAGAGTAATGCTCCCTCTACACTGGCCCCATCAAAGACAGCCAGGACAGGTACAGCACGGGGTTAGATACAGAGTAAACCTCCCTCTACACTGTCCCCATCAAACACTCCCAGGACAGGTACAGCACGGGTTTAGATACAGAGTAAAGCCCCCTCTACACTGTCCCCATCAAACACTCCCAGGACAGGTACAGCACAGGGTTAGATACAGAGTAAAGCCCCCTCTACACTGTCCCCATCAAACACTCCCAGGGCAGGTACAGCACGGGGTTAGATACAGAGTAAACCTCCATTTACACTGTCCCCATCAAACAATCCCAGGACAGGTACAGCACGGGGTTAGATACAGAGTAAAGGTCCCTCTACACTGTCCCCATCAAACACTCCCAGGCCAGGTACAGTACGGGGTTAGATACAGAGAAAACCTACCATTACACTGTGCACATCAAACACTCCCAAGACAGGAACAGCATGAGGCTAGATACAGAGTAAAGCTCCCTCTACACTGTCCCCATCAAACACTCCCAGTACGGGTACAGCACGGGGTTAGATACAGAGTAAAGCGCCCTCGGCATTGTCACCATCAAACACTCCCAGGACAGGTACAGCACGGGGTTAGATACGGAGTAATGCTCCCTCTACACTGTCCCCATCAAACACTCCCAGTACGGGTACAGCACGGGGTTAGATACAGAGTAAACCTCCCTCTACACGGTCCCCATCAAACACTCCCAGGACAGGTACAGCACGGGGTTAGATACAGAGTAAACCTCCCTCTACACTGTCCCCATCAAACACTCCCAGGACAGGTACAGCACGGGATTAGATACAGAGCAATGCTCCCTCTACACTTTCCCCATCAAACAATCTCAGGACAGGTGCAGCACGGTGTTAGATACAGAGTAAAGCCCCCTCTACACTGTCCCCATCAGACACTCCCAGGACAGGTACAGCACGGGGTTAGATACAGAGTAAAGCTCCCTCTATACTGTCCTCAACCAACACTCCCAGGACGGGAACAGCACGGGGTAAGATACAGAGTAAATCTACCTCTACACTGTCCAAATCAAAAACTCCCAGGACAGGTACAGCACGGGGTTAGATACAGATTAATGCTCCCTCTACACTGTCCAGATCAAACACTCACAGGACTGGTACAGCACGGGGTTAGATACAGAGTAAACCTCCCTCTACACTGTCCCCATCAAACACTCCCAGGACAGGGACAGCACGGGGTTAGATACAGAGTAAAGCTCCCTCTACACTGTCCCCATCAAACACTCCCAGGACAGGTACAGCACGGGGTTAGATACAGAGTAAAGCCCCCTCTACACTGTCCCCATCAAACACTCCCAGGAGAGGTACAGCACGGGGTTAAATACAGAGTAAATCTCCCTCTACACTGTCCCCATCAAACACTCCCAGGAGAGGTACAGCACGGGGTTAAATACAGAGTAAATCTCCCTCTACACTGTCCCCATCAAACACTCCCAGGACAGGTACAGCACGGGGTTAGATACAGAGTAAACTCCCTCTACACCGTCCTCATCAAACACTCCCAGGACTGGTACAGCACGGGGTTAGATTCAGAGTAAATCTTCATCTACACTGTCATCATCAGACACTCCCAGGATATATGCAGCATGGGGTTAGATACAGAGTAAATCTCCCTCTACACTGTCCCCATCAAACACTCCCAGGACAGGTACAGCACGGGGTTAGATACAGAGTAAACCTTTCTTTTCACTGTCCACATCAAACACTCTCAGGACAGGAACAGCATGGGGTTAGATACAGAGTAATGGTCCCTCTACACAGTCCTCATCAAGCACTCCCAGGATAGATACAGCACGGGGTTAGCTACGGAGTAATGCTCCCTCTACATTGTCACCATCAAACACTCCCAGGACAGGTACAGCACGGGGTTAAATACAGAGTAAACCTCCCTTCTACACTGTCCCCATCAAACACTCCCAGGACAGGTACGGCACGGGGTTAGATACAGAGAAAAGCTCCCTCTACACTGTCCTCATCAAACACTCCCAGGACAGGTACAGCACGGGGTTAGATACAGAGTAAACCTCCCTCTACACTGTCCCCATCAAACACTCCCAGGACAGGTACAGCACGGAGTTAGATACAGAGTAAAGCTCCCTCTACACTGTCCTCATCAAACACTCCCTGGACAGGTACAGCACGGGGTTAGATACAGAGTAAACCTCCCTCTACACTGTCCCCATCAAACACTCCCAGGACAGGTACAGCACGGGGTTAGATACAGAGTAAAACTCCCTCTGCACCGTCCTCATCAAACACTCCCAAAACAGGTACAGCACGGGGTTAGATACAGAGTAAAGATCCCTCTACACTGTCACCATCAAACACTCCCAGGACAGGTACAGGACGGGGTTAGATACAGAGTAATGCTCCCTCTACACTGTCCCCATCAGACACTCCCATGATATATACAGCACGGGGTTAGATACATAGTAAAGCTCACTCTACACTGTCCACATTAAACACTCCCAGGACAGGTACAGCACAGGATTAGATAAAGAGTAAATCTCCCTCTACACTGTCGCCATCAAACACTCCCAGGACAGGTACAGCACGAGGTTAGATACAGAGTAATGCTCCCTTACACGGTCACCATCAAACACTCCCAGGACAGGTACAGCATGGGGTTAGATACAGATTAATGCACCCTCTAAACTGTCACCATCAAACACTCCCAGGACAGGTACAGCACGGGGTTAGATACAGACTAAATCTCCCTCTACACTCTCCCCATCAGACACTCCCAGGATATATGCAGCACGGTGTTAGATGCAGAGTAAAGCTCCCTCTACACTGTCCCCATCAAACACTCCCAGGACATGTACAGCACGAGGTTAGATACAGAGTAAAGCTCACTCTACACTGTCCCCAACAAACACTACCAGGACAGGTACACACAGGGTTAGATACAGAGTAAACCTCCCTCTACACTGTCCCCATCAAACACTCCCAGGACAGGTACAGCACAGGGTTAGATACAAAGTAATGCTCCCCCTACACTGTCACCATCAAACAGTCCCAGGACAGGTACAGCACGGGGTTAGATACAGAGTAATGCTCCCTCTACACTGTCCCCAACAAACACTCCCAGGACAGGTACAGCACGGGGTTAGATAAAGAGTAAAGCTCCCTGTACACTGTCCCCATCAAACACTCCCAGGACAGGTACAGCACAGGGTTAGATACAGAGTAAAACTCCCTCTACACTGTCCCTATCAAACACTCCCAGGACAGGTACAGCATGGGGTAAGATACAGAGTAAAGCTCCCTCGACATTGTCACCATCAAACACTCCCAGGACAGGTACAGCACAGGTTTAGATACAGAGTAATGCTCCCTCTAAACTGTCACCATCAAACACTCCGAGGACAGGTACAGCACAGGGTTAGATACAGAGTAAATCTCCCTCTACACTGTTCCCATCAAACACTCCCAGTACAGGTACAGCACGGCCTTAGATACAGAGTAAACCTCCCTCTACACCGTCCTCATCAAACACTCACAGGACAGGTACAGCACGGGGAAGATACAGACTAAATCAACCTCTACAGTGTCCACATCAAACACTCCCAGGACAGGTACAGCACGGGGTTAGATACAGAGTAAAGCTCCCTCTACACTGTCCCCATCAAACACTCCCAGGGCAGGTAAAGCACAGGGTTAGATAGAGAGTAAACCTCCCTCTACACTGTGCCCATCAAACACTCCCAGGACAGGTACAGCATGGGGTTAGATACAGAGTAAAGCTCGCTCTACACTGTCCCCATCAAACACTCCCAGGGCAGGTACAGCACGGGGTTAGATACAGAGTAAATCTCGCTCTACACTGTCCCCATCAAACACTCCCAGGACAGGTACAGCACGGGGTTAGATACAGAGTAAACCTACCTCTACACTGTCCCCATCAAACACTCCCAGGACAGGTACAGCACGGGGTTAGATACAGAGTAAAGGTCCCTCTACACCGTCCTCATCAAACACTCCCAAAACAGGTACAGAACGGGGTTAGAGACAGAGTAAAGGTCCCTCTACACTGTCCCCATCAAACACTCCCAGGACAGGTACAGCATGGGGTTAGATACAGAGAAATGCTCCCTCTACACTGTCACCATCAAACACTCCCATGATATATACAGCACGGGGTTAGATACATAGTAAAGCTCACTCTACACTGTCCACATTAAACACTCCCAGGACAGGTACAGCACAGGATTAGATAAAGAGTAAATCTCCCTCTACACTGTCCCCATCAAACACTCCCAGGACATGTAAAGCACGGGGTTAGATACAGAGTAATGCTCCCTTACACGGTCACCATCAAACACTCCCAGGACAGGTACAGCACGAGGTTAGATACAGAGTAATACTCCCTTACACGGTCACCATCAAACACTCCCAGGACAGGTACAGCATGGGGTTAGATACAGATTAATGCACCCTCTAAACTGTCACCATCAAACACACCCAGCAAAGGTACAGCACGGGGTTAGATAAAGAGTAAAGCTCCCTCTACATTGTCCATATCAAACACTCCCAGGACAGGTACAGCACGGGGTTAGATACAGACTAAATCTCCCTCTACACTCTCCCCATCAGACACTCCCAGGATATATGCAGCACGGTGTTAGATACAGAGTAAATCTCCCTCTACACTGTCCCCATCAAACACTCCCAGGACAGGTACAGCACGGGGTTAGATACAGAGTAAATATCCCTGTACACCGTCCTCATCAAACACTCCCAGGACAGTTACAGCACGGGGTTAGATACAGAGTAAATATCCCTGTACACCGTCCTCATCAAACACTCCCAGGACAGGTACAGCAAGGGTTAGATACAGAGTAAAGGTCCCTCTACAATGTCCCCATCAAACTCTCCCAGGACAGGTACAGCACGGGGTTAGATACAGAGTAAATCTCCCTCTACACTGTCCCCATCAGACACTCCCAGTACAGGTACAGCACGGGGTTAGATACAGAGTAAATCTCCCTCTACACTGTCCCCATCAAACACTCCCAGGACAGGTACAGCACGGGGTTAGATACAGAGTAATGCTCCCCCTACACTGTCCCCATCAAACACTCCCAGGACAGGTACAGCACGGGGTTAGATACAGAGTAATGCTCCCTCTACGCTGTCCCCACCAAACACTCCCAGGACAGGTACAGCACGGGGTTAGATACAGAGTAAAGCTCCCTCTACACCGTCCCCATCAAACACTCCCAGGACAGGTACAGCACAGGGTTAGATACAGAGTAAATCTCCCTCTACACTGTTCCATTCAAAAACTCCCAGGACAGGTACAGCACGGGGTTAGATACAGAGTAAATATCCCTATACACTGTCCCCATCAAACACTCCCAGGACAGGTACAGCACGGGGTTAGATACAGAGTAAATCTCCCTCTACACTGTCACCATCAAACACTCCCAGGACAGGTACAGCACGGGGATTAGATACAGAGTAAAGCTCCCTCTACACTGTCACCATCAAACACTCCCAGGACAGGTACAGCACGGGGATTAGATACAGGGTAACACTCCCCGAAAACCGTCCCCAACAAACACTCCCTGGACAGGTACAGCACGGGGTTAGATACAGAGTAAATCTCCCTCTACACTGTCACCATCAAACACTCCCAGGACAGGTACAGCACGGGGATTAGATACAGAGTAAATCTCCCTCTACACTGTCACCATCAAACACTCCCAGGACAGGTACAGCACGGGGTTAGATACAGAGTAAACCTCCCTCTACACTGTCCCCATCAAACACTCCCAGGACAGGTACAGCACGGGGTTAGATACAGAGTAAACCTCCCTCTACACTGTCCCCATCAAACACTCCCAGGACAGGTACAGCACGGGGTTAGATACAGAGAAAACCTACCTTTACACTGTCCCCATCAAAAACTCCCAGGACAGGTACAGCACGGGGTGAAATACAGAGTAAAGCTCCCTCTACAGTGTCCCCATCAAACACACCCAGGACAGGTACAGCACGGGGTTAGATACACAGTAAAGTTCCCTCTACACTGTCCCCATCAAACACTCCCAGGACAGGTATAGCACGGGGTTAGATACAGAGTAATGCTCCCTCTACACTGGCCCCATCAAAGACAGCCAGGACAGGTACAGCACGGGGTTAGATACAGAGTAAACCTCCCTCTACACTGTCCCCATCAAACACTCCCAGGACAGGTACAGCACGGGTTTAGATACAGAGTAAAGCCCCCTCTACACTGTCCCCATCAAACACTCCCAGGACAGGTACAGCACAGGGTTAGATACAGAGTAAAGCCCCCTCTACACTGTCCCCATCAAACACTCCCAGGGCAGGTACAGCACGGGGTTAGATACAGAGTAAACCTCCATTTACACTGTCCCCATCAAACAATCCCAGGACAGGTACAGCACGGGGTTAGATACAGAGTAAAGGTCCCTCTACACTGTCCCCATCAAACACTCCCAGGCCAGGTACAGTACGGGGTTAGATACAGAGAAAACCTACCATTACACTGTGCACATCAAACACTCCCAAGACAGGAACAGCATGAGGCTAGATACAGAGTAAAGCTCCCTCTACACTGTCCCCATCAAACACTCCCAGTACGGGTACAGCACGGGGTTAGATACAGAGTAAAGCGCCCTCGGCATTGTCACCATCAAACACTCCCAGGACAGGTACAGCACGGGGTTAGATACGGAGTAATGCTCCCTCTACACTGTCCCCATCAAACACTCCCAGTACGGGTACAGCACGGGGTTAGATACAGAGTAAACCTCCCTCTACACGGTCCCCATCAAACACTCCCAGGACAGGTACAGCACGGGGTTAGATACAGAGTAAACCTCCCTCTACACTGTCCCCATCAAACACTCCCAGGACAGGTACAGCACGGGATTAGATACAGAGCAATGCTCCCTCTACACTTTCCCCATCAAACAATCTCAGGACAGGTGCAGCACGGTGTTAGATACAGAGTAAAGCCCCCTCTACACTGTCCCCATCAGACACTCCCAGGACAGGTACAGCACGGGGTTAGATACAGAGTAAAGCTCCCTCTATACTGTCCTCAACCAACACTCCCAGGACGGGAACAGCACGGGGTAAGATACAGAGTAAATCTACCTCTACACTGTCCAAATCAAAAACTCCCAGGACAGGTACAGCACGGGGTTAGATACAGATTAATGCTCCCTCTACACTGTCCAGATCAAACACTCACAGGACTGGTACAGCACGGGGTTAGATACAGAGTAAACCTCCCTCTACACTGTCCCCATCAAACACTCCCAGGACAGGGACAGCACGGGGTTAGATACAGAGTAAAGCTCCCTCTACACTGTCCCCATCAAACACTCCCAGGACAGGTACAGCACGGGGTTAGATACAGAGTAAAGCCCCCTCTACACTGTCCCCATCAAACACTCCCAGGAGAGGTACAGCACGGGGTTAAATACAGAGTAAATCTCCCTCTACACTGTCCCCATCAAACACTCCCAGGAGAGGTACAGCACGGGGTTAAATACAGAGTAAATCTCCCTCTACACTGTCCCCATCAAACACTCCCAGGACAGGTACAGCACGGGGTTAGATACAGAGTAAACTCCCTCTACACCGTCCTCATCAAACACTCCCAGGACTGGTACAGCACGGGGTTAGATTCAGAGTAAATCTTCATCTACACTGTCATCATCAGACACTCCCAGGATATATGCAGCATGGGGTTAGATACAGAGTAAATCTCCCTCTACACTGTCCCCATCAAACACTCCCAGGACAGGTACAGCACGGGGTTAGATACAGAGTAAACCTTTCTTTTCACTGTCCACATCAAACACTCTCAGGACAGGAACAGCATGGGGTTAGATACAGAGTAATGGTCCCTCTACACAGTCCTCATCAAGCACTCCCAGGATAGATACAGCACGGGGTTAGCTACGGAGTAATGCTCCCTCTACATTGTCACCATCAAACACTCCCAGGACAGGTACAGCACGGGGTTAAATACAGAGTAAACCTCCCTTCTACACTGTCCCCATCAAACACTCCCAGGACAGGTACGGCACGGGGTTAGATACAGAGAAAAGCTCCCTCTACACTGTCCTCATCAAACACTCCCAGGACAGGTACAGCACGGGGTTAGATACAGAGTAAACCTCCCTCTACACTGTCCCCATCAAACACTCCCAGGACAGGTACAGCACGGAGTTAGATACAGAGTAAAGCTCCCTCTACACTGTCCTCATCAAACACTCCCTGGACAGGTACAGCACGGGGTTAGATACAGAGTAAACCTCCCTCTACACTGTCCCCATCAAACACTCCCAGGACAGGTACAGCACGGGGTTAGATACAGAGTAAAACTCCCTCTGCACCGTCCTCATCAAACACTCCCAAAACAGGTACAGCACGGGGTTAGATACAGAGTAAAGATCCCTCTACACTGTCACCATCAAACACTCCCAGGACAGGTACAGGACGGGGTTAGATACAGAGTAATGCTCCCTCTACACTGTCCCCATCAGACACTCCCATGATATATACAGCACGGGGTTAGATACATAGTAAAGCTCACTCTACACTGTCCACATTAAACACTCCCAGGACAGGTACAGCACAGGATTAGATAAAGAGTAAATCTCCCTCTACACTGTCGCCATCAAACACTCCCAGGACAGGTACAGCACGAGGTTAGATACAGAGTAATGCTCCCTTACACGGTCACCATCAAACACTCCCAGGACAGGTACAGCATGGGGTTAGATACAGATTAATGCACCCTCTAAACTGTCACCATCAAACACTCCCAGGACAGGTACAGCACGGGGTTAGATACAGAGTAAAGCTCCCTCTACACTGTCCCCATCAAACACTCCCAGGACAGGGACAGCACGGGGTTAGATACAGAGTAATGCACCCTCTAAACTGTCACCATCAAACACTCCCAGGACAGGTACAGCACGGGGTTAGATACAGAGTAAAGCTTCCTCTACACTGTCCCCATCAAACACTCCCAGGACAGGTACAGCACGGGGTTAGATACAGAGTAAATCTCCCTCTACACTGTCCCCATCAAACACTCCCAGGACAGGTACAGCACGGGGTTAGATACAGAGTAAAGCTCCCTCTACACTGTCCCCATCAAACACTCCCAGGACAGGTACAGCACGGGGTTAGATACAGAGTAAATCTCCCTCTACACTGTCCCCATCAAACACTCACAGGACACGTACAGCATGGGGTTAGATACAGATTAATGCACCCTCTAAACTGTCACCATCAAACACTCCCAGGACAGGTACAGCACGGGGTTAGATACAGACTAAATCTCCCTCTACACTCTCCCCATCAGACACTCCCAGGATATATGCAGCACGGTGTTAGATGCAGAGTAAAGCTCCCTCTACACTGTCCCCATCAAACACTCCCAGGACATGTACAGCACGAGGTTAGATACAGTGTAAAGCTCACTCTACACTGTCCCCAACAAACACTACCAGGACAGGTACACACAGGGTTAGATACAGAGTAAACCTCCCTCTACAATGTCCCCATCAAACACTCCCAGGACAGGTACAGCACAGGGTTAGATACAAAGTAATGCTCCCCCTACACTGTCACCATCAAACAGTCCCAGGACAGGTACAGCACGGGGTTAGATACAGAGTAATGCTCCCTCTACACTGTCCCCAACAAACACTCCCAGGACAGGTACAGCACGGGGTTAGATAAAGAGTAAAGCTCCCTGTACACTGTCCCCATCAAACACTCCCAGGACAGGTACAGCAGAGGGTTAGATACAGAGTAAAACTCCCTCTACACTGTCCCCATCAAACACTCCCAGGACAGGTACAGCATGGGGTAAGATACAGAGTAAAGCTCCCTCGACATTGTCACCATCAAACACTCCCAGGACAGGTACAGCACAGGTTTAGATACAGAGTAATGCTCCCTCTAAACTGTCACCATCAAACACTCCGAGGACAGGTACAGCACAGGGTTAGATACAGAGTAAATCTCCCTCTACACTGTTCCCATCAAACACTCCCAGTACAGGTACAGCACGGCCTTAGATACAGAGTAAACCTCCCTCTACACCGTCCTCATCAAACACTCACAGGACAGGTACAGCACGGGGAAGATACAGACTAAATCAACCTCTACAGTGTCCACATCAAACACTCCCAGGACAGGTACAGCACGGGGTTAGATACAGAGTAAAGCTCCCTCTACACTGTCCCCATCAAACACTCCCAGGGCAGGTACAGCACAGGGTTAGATAGAGAGTAAACCTCCCTCTACACTGTGCCCATCAAACACTCCCAGGACAGGTACAGCATGGGGTTAGATACAGAGTAAAGCTCGCTCTACACTGTCCCCATCAAACACTCCCAGGGCAGGTAGAGCACGGGGTTAGATACAGAGTAAATCTCGCTCTACACTGTCCCCATCAAACACTCCCAGGACAGGTACAGCACGGGGTTAGATACAGAGTAAACCTACCTCTACACTGTCCCCATCAAACACTCCCAGGACAGGTACAGCACGGGGTTAGATACAGAGTAAAGGTCCCTCTACACCGTCCTCATCAAACACTCCCAAAACAGGTACAGAACGGGGTTAGAGACAGAGTAAAGGTCCCTCTACACTGTCCACATCAAACACTCCCAGGACAGGTACAACATGGGGTTAGATACAGAGAAATGCTCCCTCTACACTGTCACCATCAAACACTCCCATGATATATACAGCACGGGGTTAGATACATAGTAAAGCTCACTCTACACTGTCCACATTAAACACTCCCAGGACAGGTACAGCACAGGATTAGATAAAGAGTAAATCTCCCTCTACACTGTCCCCATCAAACACTCCCAGGACATGTAAAGCACGGGGTTAGATACAGAGTAATGCTCCCTTACACGGTCACCATCAAACACTCCCAGGACAGGTACAGCACGAGGTTAGATACAGAGTAATACTCCCTTACACGGTCACCATCAAACACTCCCAGGACAGGTACAGCATGGGGTTAGATACAGATTAATGCACCCTCTAAACTGTCACCATCAAACACACCCAGCAAAGGTACAGCACGGGGTTAGATAAAGAGTAAAGCTCCCTCTACATTGTCCATATCAAACACTCCCAGGACAGGTACAGCACGGGGTTAGATACAGACTAAATCTCCCTCTACACTCTCCCCATCAGACACTCCCAGGATATATGCAGCACGGAGTTAGATACAGAGTAAATCTCCCTCTACACTGTCCCCATCAAACACTCCCAGGACAGGTACAGCACGGGGTTAGATACAGAGTAAATATCCCTGTACACCGTCCTCATCAAACACTCCCAGGACAGGTACAGCAAGGGTTAGATACAGAGTAAAGGTCCCTCTACAATGTCCCCATCAAACTCTCCCAGGACAGGTACAGCACGGGGTTAGATACAGAGTAAATCTCCCTCTACACTGTCCCCATCAGACACTCCCAGTACAGGTACAGCACGGGGTTAGATACAGAGTAAATCTCCCTCTACACTGTCCCCATCAAACACTCCCAGGACAGGTACAGCACAGGGTTAGATACAGAGTAAAGCTCCCTCTACACTGTCCCCATCAAACACTCCCAGGGCAGGTACAGCACGGGGTTAGATACAGAGTAAAGCTGCCTCTACACTGTCCCCATCAAACACTCCCAGGACAGGTACAGCACGGGGTTAAATACAGAGTAATGCTCCCCCTACACTGTCCCCATCAAACACTCCCAGGACAGGTACAGCGCGGGGTTAGATACAGAGTAATGCTCCCTCTACGCTGTCCCCACCAAACACTTCCAGGACAGGTACAGCACGGGGTTAGATACAGAGTAAAGCTCCCTCTACACCGTCCCCATCAAACACTCCCAGGACAGGTACAGCACGGGGTTAGATACAGAGTAAATCTCCCTCTACACTGTTCCATTCAAAAACTCCCAGGACAGGTACAGCACGGGGTTAGATACAGAGTAAATCTCCCTCTACACTGTCCCCATCAAACACTCCCAGGACAGGTACAGCACGGGGTTAGATACAGAGTAAATCTCCCTCTACACTGTCACCATCAAACACTCCCAGGACAGGTACAGCACGGGGATTAGATACAGAGTAAAGCTCCCTCTACACTGTCCCCATCAAACACTCCCAGGACAGGTACAGCACGGGGTTAGATACAGAGTAAACCTCCCTCTACACTGTCCCCATCAAACACTCTCAGGACAGGTACAGCACGGGGTTAGATACAGAGTAAATCTCCCTCTACACTGTCACCATCAAACACTCCCAGGACAGGTACAGCACGGGGTTAGATACAGAGTAAATCTCCCTCTACACTGTCACCATCAAACACTCCTAGGACAGGTACAGCACGGGGTTAGATACAGAGTAAAGGTCCCTCTACACTGTCCCCATCAAACACTCCCAGGACAGGTACAGCACGGGGTTAGATACAGAGAAAACCTACCTTTACACTGTCCCCATCAAACACTCCCAGGACAGGTACAGCACGGGGTTAGATACAGAGTAAACCTCCCTCTACACTGTCCCCATCAAACACTCCCAGGACAGGTACAGCACGGGGTTAGATACAGAGAAAACCTACCTTTACACTGTCCCCATCAAAAACTCCAAGGACAGGTACAGCACGGGGTGAAATACAGAGTAAAGCTCCCTCTACAGTGTCCCCATCAAACACACCCAGGACAGGTACAGCACGGGGTTAGATACACAGTAAAGTTCCCTCTACACTGTCCCCATCAAACACTCCCAGGACAGGTATAGCACGGGGTTAGATACAGAGTAATGCTCCCTCTACACTGGCCCCATCAAAGACAGCCAGGACAGGTACAGCACGGGGTTAGATACAGAGTAAACCTCCCTCTACACTGTCCCCATCAAACACTCCCAGGACAGGTACAGCACGGGTTTAGATACAGAGTAAAGCCCCCTCTACACTGTCCCCATCAAACACTCCCAGGACAGGTACAGCACAGGGTTAGATACAGAGTAAAGCCCCCTCTACACTGTCCCCATCAAACACTCCCAGGGCAGGTACAGCACGGGGTTAGATACAGAGTAAACCTCCATTTACACTGTCCCCATCAAACACTCCCAGGACAGGTACAGCACGGGGTTAGATACAGAGTAAACCTCCATTTACACTGTCCCCATCAAACAATCCCAGGACAGGTACAGCACGGGGTTAGATACAGAGTAAAGGTCCCTCTACACTGTCCCCATCAAACACTCCCAGGCCAGGTACAGTACGGGGTTAGATACAGAGAAAACCTACCATTACACTGTGCACATCAAACACTCCCAAGACAGGAACAGCATGAGGCTAGATACAGAGTAAAGCTCCCTCTACACTGTCCCCATCAAACACTCCCAGTACGGGTACAGCACGGGGTTAGATACAGAGTAAAGCGCCCTCGGCATTGTCACCATCAAACACTCCCAGGACAGGTACAGCACGGGGTTAGATACGGAGTAATGCTCCCTCTACACTGTCCCCATCAAACACTCCCAGTACGGGTACAGCACGGGGTTAGATACAGAGTAAACCTCCCTCTACACGGTCCCCATCAAACACTCCCAGGACAGGTACAGCACGGGGTTAGATACAGAGTAAACCTCCCTCTACACTGTCCCCATCAAACACTCCCAGGACAGGTACAGCACGGGATTAGATACAGAGCAATGCTCCCTCTACACTTTCCCCATCAAACAATCTCAGGACAGGTGCAGCACGGTGTTAGATACAGAGTAAAGCCCCCTCTACACTGTCCCCATCAGACACTCCCAGGACAGGTACAGCACGGGGTTAGATACAGAGTAAAGCTCCCTCTATACTGTCCTCAACCAACACTCCCAGGACGGGAACAGCACGGGGTAAGATACAGAGTAAATCTACCTCTACACTGTCCAAATCAAAAACTCCCAGGACAGGTACAGCACGGGGTTAGATACAGATTAATGCTCCCTCTACACTGTCCAGATCAAACACTCACAGGACTGGTACAGCACGGGGTTAGATACAGAGTAAACCTCCCTCTACACTGTCCCCATCAAACACTCCCAGGACAGGGACAGCACGGGGTTAGATACAGAGTAAAGCTCCCTCTACACTGTCCCCATCAAACACTCCCAGGACAGGTACAGCACGGGGTTAGATACAGAGTAAAGCCCCCTCTACACTGTCCCCATCAAACACTCCCAGGAGAGGTACAGCACGGGGTTAAATACAGAGTAAATCTCCCTCTACACTGTCCCCATCAAACACTCCCAGGAGAGGTACAGCACGGGGTTAAATACAGAGTAAATCTCCCTCTACACTGTCCCCATCAAACACTCCCAGGACAGGTACAGCACGGGGTTAGATACAGAGTAAACTCCCTCTACACCGTCCTCATCAAACACTCCCAGGACTGGTACAGCACGGGGTTAGATTCAGAGTAAATCTTCATCTACACTGTCATCATCAGACACTCCCAGGATATATGCAGCATGGGGTTAGATACAGAGTAAATCTCCCTCTACACTGTCAACATCAAACTCTCCCAGGAAAGGTACAGTACGGGGTTAGATACAGAGTAAACCTTTCTTTTCACTGTCCACATCAAACACTCTCAGGACAGGAACAGCATGGGGTTAGATACAGAGTAATGGTCCCTCTACACAGTCCTCATCAAGCACTCCCAGGATAGATACAGCACGGGGTTAGCTACGGAGTAATGCTCCCTCTACATTGTCACCATCAAACACTCCCAGGACAGGTACAGCACGGGGTTAGATACAGAGTAAAGCTCCCTCTACACTGTCACCATCAAACACTCCCAGGACAGGTACAGCACGGGGTTAGATACAGAGTAAATCTCCCTCTACACTGTCCCCATCAAACACTCCCAGGACAGGTACAGCACGGGGTTAGATACAGAGTAAATCTCCCTCTACACTGTCCCCATCAAACACTCCCAGGACAGGTACAGCACGGGGTTAGATACAGAGTAAAGCTCCCTCTACACTGTCCCCATCAAACACTCCCAGGACAGGTACAGCACGGGGTTAGATACAGAGTAAAGCTCCCTCTACACTGTCCCCATCAAACACTCCCAGGACAGGTACAGCACGGGGTTAGATACAGAGTAAAGCTCTCTCTACACCGTCCCCATCAAACACTCCCAGGACAGGTACAGCACGGGGTTAGATACAGAGTAAAGCCCCCTCTACACTGTCCCCATCAAACAATCCCAGGACAGGTACAGCACGGGGTTAGATACAGAGTAAAGCTCCCTCTACACTGTCCCCATCAAACACTCCCAGGACAGGTACAGCACGGGGTTAGATACAGAGTAAATCTCACTCTGCACTGTCCCCATCAAACACTCCCAGGACAGATACAGCACGGGGTTAGATACAGAGTAAAGCTCCCTCTACACTGTCCCCATCAAACACTCCCAGTACGGGTACAGCTCGGGGTTAGATACAGAGTAATGCTCCCTCTACACTTTCCCCATCAAACAATCTCTGGACAGGTACAGCACTGGTTAGATACAGAGTAATGCTCCCTCTACACTGTCACCATCAAACACTCCCAGGACAGGTACAGCACGGGGTTAGATACAGAGTAAACCTCCCTCTACACTGTCCCCATCAAACACTCCCAGGACAGGTACAGCACGGGATTAGATACAGAGTAAACCTCCCTCTACACTGTCCCCATCAAACACTCCCAGGACAGGTACAGCACGGGATTAGATACAGAGCAATGCTCCCTCTACACTTTCCCCATCAAACAATCTCAGGACAGGTACAGCACGGTGTTAGATACAGAGAAAAGCCCCCTCTAAACTGTCCCCATCAGACACTCCCAGGACAGGTACAGCACGGGGTTAGATACAGAGTAAAGCTCCCTCTACACTGTCCCCATCAAACGCTCCCAGGACAGGTACAGCACGGGGTTAAATACAGAGTAATGCTCCCCCTACACTGTCACCATCAAACACTCCCAGGACAGGTACAGCACGGGGTTAGATACAGAGTAAATCTCCCTCTACACTGTTCCATTCAAAAACTCCCAGGACAGGTACAGCACGGGGTTAGATACAGAGTAAATATCCCTCTACACTGTCCCCATCAAACACTCCCAGGACAGGTACAGTACGGCGTTAGATACAGAGTAAACCTCCCTTTACACTGTCCACATCAAACACTCCCAGGACAGGAACAGCACGGGGTTAGATACAGAGGAAATCTCCCTCTACACTGTCCCCATCAAACACTCCCAGGACAGGTACAGCACGGGGTTAGATACAGAGTAAATCTCCCTCTACACTGTCCCCATCAAACACTCCCAGGACAGGTACAGTACGGCGTTAGATACAGAGTAAAGCTCCCTCTACACTGTCCCCATCAAACACTCCCAGGACAGGTACAGCACGGGGTTAGATACAGAGTAAATCTTCATCTACGCTGTCCCCATCCAGCACTCCAAGGACAGGTACAGCACGGGGTTAGATACAGAGTAAACCTCCCTCTACACTGTCCCCATCAAACACTCCCAGGACAGGTACAGCACGGGGTTAGATACAGAGTAAAGCTCCCTCTACACTGTCCCCATCAAACACACCCAGGACAGGTACAGCACGGGGTTAGATACAGAGTAAATCTCCCTCTACACTGTCCCCATCAAACACTCACAGGACAGGTACAGCACGGGGTTAGATACAGAGGAATGCTCCCTCTACACTGTCCCCATCAAACACTCCCAGGACAGGTACAGCACGGGGTTAGATACAGAGTAAATCTCCCTCTACACTGTCCCCATCAAACACTCACAGGACAGGTACAGCACGGGGTTAGATACAGAGGAATGCTCCCTCTACACTGTCCCCATCAAACACTCCCAGGACAGGTACAGCACGGGGTTAGATACAGAGTAAACCTGTCTTTTCACTGTCCCCATCAAACACTCCCAGGACAGGTACAGCACGGGGTTAGATACAGAGTAAATCTCCCTCTACACTGTCCCCATCAAACACTCCCAGGACAGCTACAGCACGGGGTTAGATACAGAGTAAAGCTCCCTCTACACTGTCCCCATCAAACACTCCCAGTACAGGTACAGCACGGGGTTAGATACAGAGTAAATCTCCCTCTACACTGTCCCCATCAAACACTCCCAGGACAGGTACAGCACAGGGTTAGATACAGAGTAAAACTCCCTCTAAACTGTCACCATCAAACACTCCCAGGACAGGTACAGCACGGGGTTAGATACAGAGTAAATCTCCCTCTACACTGTCTCCATCAAACACACCCAGGACAGGTACAGCACGGGGTTAGATACGGAGTAATGCTCCCTCTACACTGTCCCCATCAAACACTCCCAGGACAGGTACAGCACGGGGTTAGATACAGAGTAAATCTCCCTCTACACTGTCCCCATCAAACACTCCCAGGACAGGTACAGCACGGGGTTAGATACAGAGTAAAGCTCCCTCTACACTGTCACCATCAAACTCTCCCAGGACAGGTACAGCACGGGGTTAGATACGGAGTAATGCTCCCTCTACACTGTCCCCATCAGCACTCCCAGTACGGGTACAGCTCGGGGTTAGATACAGAGTAAACCTCCGTCTACACTGTCCCTATCAAACACTCCCAGGACAGGTACAGCACGGGGTTAGATACAGAGTAAAGCGCCCTCGGCATTGTCACCATCAAACACTCCCAGGACAGGTACAGCACGGGGTTAGATACGGAGTAATGCTCCCTCTACACTGTCCCCATCAAACACTCCCAGTACGGGTACAGCTCGGGGTTAGATACAGAGTAAACATCCCTCTACCCTGTCCCCATCAAACACTCCCAGGACAGGTACAGCACGGGGTTAGATACGGAGTAATGCTCCCTCTAAACTGTCCCCATCAAACACTCCCAGGACAGGTACAGCACGGGTTAGATACAGAGTAATGCTCCCTCTACACTGTCACCATCAAACACTCCCAGGACAGGTACAGCAAGGGATTAGATACAGAGCAATGCTCCCTCTACACTTTCCCCATCAAACAATCTCTGGACAGGTACAGCACTGGTTAGATACAGAGTAATGCTCCCTCTACACTGTCACCATCAAACACTCCCAGGACAGGTACAGCACGGGGTTAGATACAGAGTAAACCTCCCTCTACACTGTCCCCATCAAACACTCCCAGGACAGGTACAGCACGGGGTTAGATACAGAGTAAACCTCCCTCTACACTGTCCCCATCAAACACTCCCAGGACAGGTACAGCACGGGATTAGATACAGAGCAATGCTCCCTCTACACATTCCCCATCAAACAATCTCAGGACAGGTACAGCACGGTGTTAGATACAGAGTAAACCTCCCTCTACACTCCCCATCAAACACTACCAGGACAGGTACAGCACGGGGTTAGATACAGAGGAATGCTCCCTCTACACTGTCCCCATCAAACACTCCCAGGACAGGTACAGCTCGGGGTTAGATACAGAGTAAAGGTCCTTCTACACTGTCCCCATCAAACACTCCCAGGACAGGTACAGCACAGGGTTAGATACAGAGTAAAACTCCCTCTACACTGTCCCCATCAAACACTCCCAGGACAGGTACAGCACAGGGTTAGATACAGAGTAAAACTCCCTCTACACTGTCCCCATCAAACACTCCCAGGACAGGTACAGCACGGGGTTAGATACAGAGTAAATCTCGCTATACACTGTCCACATCAAACACTCCCAGGACAGGTACAGCACGGGGTTAGATACAGAGTAAAGCTCCCTCTACACTGTCCCCATCAAACACTCCCAGTACGGGTACAGCTCAGGGTTAGATACAGAGTAAAGTTCCCTCTACACTGTCCCCATCAAACACTCCCAGGACAGGTACAGCACGGGGTTAGATACAGAGTAAAGCTCCCTCTACACTGTCCCCATCAAACACTCCCAGGACAGGTACAGCACGGGGTTAGATACAGAGTAAATCTCCCTCTACACTGTCACCATCAAACACACCCAGGACAGGTACAGCACGGGGTTAGATACAGAGTAAAGCTACCTCTACACTGTCCCCATCAAACACTCCCAGGACAGGTACAGCACGGGGTTAGATACAGAGTAAATCTCCCTCTACACTGTCACCATCAAACACACCCAGGACAGGTACAGCACGGGGTTAGATAAAGAGTAAAGCTCCCTCTACACTGTCCCCATCAAACACTCCCAGGACAGGTACAGCACGGGGTTAGATACAGAGTAAAGCTCCCTCTACACTGTCCCCATCAAACACTCCCAGGACAGGTACAGCACGGGGTTAGATACAGAGTAAATCTCCCTCTACACTGTCCCCATCAAACACTCCCAGGACAGGTACAGCACGGGGTTAGATACAGAGTAAATCTCCCTCTACACTTTCCCCATCAAACAATCTCTGGACAGGTACAGCACGGGTTAGATACAGAGTAATGCTCCCTCCACACTGTCCCCATCAAACACTCCCAGGACAGGTACAGCACGGGGTTAGATACAGAGTAAAGCTCCCTCTACACTGTCACCATCAAACACTCCCAGGACAGGTACAGCACGGGGTTAGATACAGAGTAAAACTCCCTCTACACTGTCCCCATCAAACACTCCCAGGACAGGTACAGCACGGGGTTAGATACGGAGTAATGCTCCCTCTAAACTGTCCCCATCAAACACTCCCAGGACAGGTACAGCACGGGTTAGATACAGAGTAATGCTCCCTCTACACTGTCACCATCAAACACTCCCAGGACAGGTACAGCAAGGGATTAGATACAGAGCAATGCTCCCTCTACACTTTCCCCATCAAACAATCTCTGGACAGTTACAGCACTGGTTAGATACAGAGTAATGCTCCCTCTACACTGTCACCATCAAACACTCCCAGGACAGGTACAGCACGGGGTTAGATACAGAGTAAACCTCCCTCTACACTGTCCCCATCAAACACTCCCAGGACAGGTACAGCACGGGGTTAGATACAGAGTAAACCTCCCTCTACACTGTCCCCATCAAACACTCCCAGGACAGGTACAGCACGGGATTAGATACAGAGCAATGCTCCCTCTACACATTCCCCATCAAACAATCTCAGGACAGGTACAGCACGGTGTTAGATACAGAGTAAACCTCCCTCTACACTGTCCCCATCAAACACTCCCAGGACAGGTACAGCACGGGGTTAGATACAGAGGAATGCTCCCTCTACACTGTCCCCATCAAACACTCCCAGGACAGGTACAGCTCGGGGTTAGATACAGAGTAAAGGTCCCTCTACACTGTCCCCATCAAACACTCCCAGGACAGGTACAGCACAGGGTTAGATACAGAGTAAAACTCCCTCTACACTGTCCCCATCAAACACTCCCAGGACAGGTACAGCACGGGGTTAGATACAGAGTAAAGCTCCCTCTACACTGTCCCCATCAAACACTCCCAGTACGGGTACAGCTCAGGGTTAGATACAGAGTAAAGTTCCCTCTACACTGTCCCCATCAAAGACAGCCAGGACAGGTACAGCACGGGGTTAGATACAGAGTAAACCTCCCTCTACACTGTCCCCATCAAACACTCCCAGGACAGGTACAGCACGGGTTTAGATACAGAGTAAAGCCCCCTCTACACTGTCCCCATCAGACACTCCCAGGACAGGTACAGAACGGGGTTAGATACAGAGTAAACCTCCCTCTACACTGTCCCCATCAAACACTCCCAGGACAGGTACAGCACGGGGTTAGATACAGAGTAAATCTCCCTCTACACTGTCCCCATCAAACACTCCCAGGACAGGTACAGCACGGGTTTAGATACAGAGTAAAGCCCCCTCTACACTGTCCCCATCAGACACTCCCAGGACAGGTACAGAACGGGGTTAGATACAGAGTAAACCTCCCTCTACACTGTCCCCATCAAACACTCCCAGGACAGGTACAGCACGGGGTTAGATACAGAGTAAAGCTCCCTCTACACTGTCCCCATCAAACACTCCCAGGACAGGTACAGCACGGGGTTAGATACGGAGCAATGCTCCCTCTACACTTTCCCCATCAAACAATCTCTGGACAGGTACAGCACGGGGTTAGATACAGAGTAAAGCTCCCTCTACACTGTCACCATCAAACACTCCCAGGACAGGTACAGCACGGGGTTAGATACAGAGTAAAACTCCCTCTACACTGTCCCCATCAAACACTCCCAGGACAGGTACAGCACGGGGTTAGATACAGAGTAAATCTCCCTCTACACTGTCCCCATCAGACACTCCCAGGATATATGCAGATCGGGGTTAGATACAGAGTAAATCTCCCTCTACACTGTCCCCATCAAACACTCCCAGGACAGGTACAGCACGGGGTTAGATACAGAGTAAATATCCCTCTACACTGTCCCCATCAACCACTCCCAGGACAGGTACAGCATGGGGTTAGATACAGAGTAAAGCTCCCTCTACACCGTCCACATCAGACACTCCCAGGAGAGGTACAGCACGGGGTTAGATACAGAGTAAAGCTCCCTCTACACTGTCCCCATCAAACATTCCCAGGAGAGGTGGGGCTCGGGGTTAGATAAAGAGTAAAGCTCTCTCTATATTGCCAATATCAAACAATCCAAGGACAGTTACAGCACGGGGTTAGATACAGACTAAATCTCCTTCTACACTCTCCCCATCAGAAACTCCCAGGATATATGCAGCACGGCGTTACATACAGAGTAAACCTCCCTCTACACTGTCCCCATCAAACACTCCCAGGACAGGTACAGCACGGGGTTAGATACAGAGTAAAGCTCCCTCTATATTGTCCACATCAAACACTCCCAGGACAGGTACAGCACGGGGTTAAATACAGAGTAAATCTCCCTCTACACTGTTCCATTCAAAAACTCCCAGGACAGGTACAGCACGGGGTTAGATACAGAGAAAACCTCTCTTTTCACTGTCCCCATCAAACACTCCCAGGACAGGTACAGCACGGGGTTAGATACAGAGTAAAGTTCCCTCTACACTGTCCCCATCAAACACTCCCAGGACAGGTATAGCACGGGGTTAGATACAGAGTAATGCTCCCTCTACACTGGCCCCATCAAACACTCCCAGGACAGGTACAGCACGGGGTTAGATACAGAGTAAACCTCCCTCTACACTGTCCCCATCAAACACTCCCAGGACAGGTACAGCACGGTGTTAGATACAGAGTAAAGCTCCCTCTACACTGTCCCTATCAAACACTCCCAGGACAGGTACAGCACGGGGTTAGATACAGAGTAAACCTCCCTCTACACTGTCCCCATCAGACACTCCCAGGACAGGTACAGCACGGGGTTAGATACAGAGTAAACCTCCCTCTACACTGTCCCCATCAAACACTCCCAGGACAGGTACAGCACGGGGTTAGATACAGAGCAATGCTCCCTCTACACCGTCCCCATCAAACACTCCCAGGACAGGTACAGCACGGGTTAGATACAGAGTAAAGCTCCCTCTATACTGTCCCCATCAAACACTCCCAGGACAGGTACAGCACGGGGTTAGATACAGAGTAAATCTCCCTCTACACTGTCCCCATCAAACACTCCCAGGACAGGTACAGTACGGGGTTAGATACAGAGAAAACCTACCATTACACTGTGCACATCAAACACTCCCAAGACAGGAACAGCATGAGTTTAGATACAGAGTAAACCTCCCTCTACACTGTCACCATCAAACACTCCCAGGACAGGTACAGTACGGGGTTAGATACAGAGTAAATCTCCCTCTACACTGTCCCCATCAAACACTCCCAGGACAGGTACAGCACGGGGTTAGATACGGAGCAATGCTCCCTCTACACTTTCCCCATCAAACAATCTCTGGACAGGTACAGCACGGGTTAGATACAGAGTAATGCTCCCTCCACACTGTCCCCATCAAACACTCCCAGGACAGGTACAGCACGGGGTTAGATACAGAGTAATGCTCCCTCCACACTGTCCCCATCAAACACTCCCAGGACAGGTACAGCACGGGGTTAGATACAGAGTAAACCTCCCTCTACACTGTCCCCATCAAACACTCCCAGGACAGGTACAGCACGGGGTTAGATACAGAGTAAAGCTCCCTCTACACTGTCACCATCAAACACTCCCAGGACAGGGACAGCACGGGGTTAGATACAGAGTAAATCTCCCTCTACACTGTCCCCATCAAACACTCCCAGGACAGGTACAGCACGGGGTTAGATACAGAGTAAAGCTCCCTCTACACTGTCACCATCAAACACTCCCAGGACAGGTACAGCACGGGGTTAGATACAGAGCAATGCTCCCTCTCCATTGTCCATATCAAACACTCCCAGGACAGGTACAGCACGGGGTTAGATACAGAGTAAAACTCCCTCTACACTGTCCCCATCAAACACTCCCAGGACAGGTACAGCACGGGGTTAGATACAGAGTAAATCTCCCTCTACACTGTCCCCATCAGACACTCCCAGGATATATGCAGATCGGGGTTAGATACAGAGTAAATCTCCCTCTACACTGTCCCCATCAAACACTCCCAGGACAGGTACAGCGCGGGGCCAGATACAGAGTAAATCTCCCTCTACACTGTCCCCATCAAACACTCCCAGGACAGGTACAGCGCGGGGTTAGATACAGAGTAAAGCTCCCTCGACACTGTCCCCATCAAACACTCCCAGGACAGGTACAGCACGGGGTTAGATACAGAGTAAATATCCCTCTACACTGTCCCCATCAAACACTCCCAGGACAGGTACAGCGCGGGGTTAGATACAGAGTAAAGCTCCCTCGACATTGTCACCATCAAACATTCCCAGGAGAGGTGGGGCTCGGGGTTAGATAAAGAGTAAAGCTCTCTCTATATTACCAATATCAAACAATCCAAGGACAGTTACAGCACGGGGTTAGATACAGACTAAATCTCCTTCTACACTCTCCCCATCAGAAACTCCCAGGATATATGCAGCACGGGGTTACATACAGAGTAAACCTCCCTCTACACTGTCCCCATCAAACACTCCCAGGACAGGTACAGCACGGGGTTAGATACAGAGTAATGCTCCCTCTACACTGTCCCCATCATACACTCCCAGGACAGATACAGCACGGGGTTAGATACAGAGTAAAGGTCCCTCTACACTGTCACCATCAAACTCACCCAGGACAGGTACAGCACGGGGTTAGATACAGAGTAAATCTCCCTCTACACTGTCCCCATCAGACACTCCCAGGACAGGTACAGCACGGGGTTAAATACAGAGTAATGCTCCCCCTACACTGTCACCATCAAACAGTCCCAGGACAGGTACAGCACGGGGTTAGATACAGAGTAAATCTCCCTCTACACTGTTCCATTCAAAAACTCCCAGGACAGGTACAGCACGGGGTTAGATACAGAGAAAACCTCCCTTTACACTGTCCCCATCAAACACTCCCAGGACAGGTACAGCACGGGGTTAGATACAGAGTAAAGTTCCCTCTACACTGTCCCCATCAAACACTCCCAGGACAGGTATAGCACGGGGTTAGATACAGAGTAATGCTCCCTCTACACTGGCCCCATCAAAGACAGCCAGGACAGGTACAGCACGGGGTTAGATACAGAGTAAATATCCCTCTACACTGTCCCATCAAATACTCCCAGGACAGGTACAGCACGGGGGTAGATACAGAGTAAATCTCCATCTACACTGTCCCCATCAAACACTCCCAGGACAGGTACAGCACGGGGTTAGATACAGAGTAAAGCTCCCTCTACACTGTCCCGATCAAACACTCCCAGGACAGGTACAGCACGGGGTTAGATACAGAGTAAATATCCCTCTACACTGTCCCATCAAATACTCCCAGGACAGGTACAGCACGGGGGTAGATACAGAGTAAACCTCCCTCTACACTGTCCCCATCAAACACTCCCAGGACAGGTACAGCACGGGGTTAGATACAGAGCAATGCTCCCTCTACACCGTCCCCATCAAACACTCCCAGGACAGGTACAGCACGGGGGTAGATACAGAGTAAAGCTCCCTCTACACTGTCCCCATCAGACACTCCCAGGACAGGTACAGCACGGGGTTAGATACAGAGCAATGCTCCCTCTACACCGTCCCCATCAAACACTCCCAGGACAGGTACAGTACGGGGTTAGATACAGAGAAAACCTACCATTACACTGTGCACATCAAACACTCCCAAGACAGGAACAGCATGAGGTTAGATACAGAGTAAACCTCCCTCTACACTGTCACCATCAAACACTCCCAGGACAGGTACAGTACGGGGTTAGATACAGAGTAAAGGTCCCTCTACACTGTCCCCATCAAACACTCCCAGGACAGGTACAGCACGGGGTTAGATACAGAGTAAATCTCCCTCTACACTGTCCCCATCAAACACTCCCAGGACAGGTACAGCACGGGGTTAGATACGGAGCAATGCTCCCTCTACACTTTCCCCATCAAACAATCTCTGGACAGGTAGAGCACGGGTTAGATACAGAGTAATGCTCCCTCCACACTGTCCCCATCAAACACTCCCAGGACAGGTACAGCACGGGGTTAGATACAGAGTAAAGCTCCCTCTACGCCGTCCCCATCAAACACTCCCAGGACAGGTACAGCACGGGGTTAGATACAGAGTAAAGCTCCCTCTACACTGTCCTCATCAAACACTCCCAGGACAGGTACAGCACGGGATTAGATACAGAGCAATGCTCCCTCTCCATTGTCCATATCAAACACTCCCAGGACAGTTACAGCACGGGGTTAGATACAGACTAAATCTCCTTCTACACTCTCCCCATCAGAAACTCCCAGGATATATGCAGCACGGGGTTACATACAGAGTAAACCTCCCTCTACACTGTCCCCATCAAACACTCCCAGGGCAGGTACAGCACGGGATTAGATACAGAGCAATGCTCCCTCTACACATTCCCCATCAAACAATCTCAGGACAGGTACAGCACGGTGTTAGATACAGAGTAAACCTCCCTCTACACTGTCCCCATCAAACACTACCAGGACAGGTACAGCACGGGGTTAGATACAGAGGAATGCTCCCTCTACACTGTCCCCATCAAACACTCCCAGGACAGGTACAGCTCGGGGTTAGATACAGAGTAAAGGTCCCTCTACACTGTCCCCATCAAACACTCCCAGGACAGGTACAGCACAGGGTTAGATACAGAGTAAAACTCCCTCTACACTGTCCCCATCAAACACTCCCAGGACAGGTACAGCACGGGGTTAGATACAGAGTAAAGCTCCCTCTACACTGTCCCCATCAAACACTCCCAGGACAGGTACAGCACGGGGTTAGATACAGAGTAAAGCCCCCTCTACACTGTCCCCATCAAACACTCCCAGGACAGGTACAGCACGGGGTTAGATACAGAGTAAAACTCCCTCTACACTGTCCCCATCAAACACTCCCAGGACAAGTACAGCACGGGGTTAGATACAGAGTAAATCTCCCTCTATATTGTCCACATCAAACACTCCCAGGACAGGTACAGCAGGGGGTTAAATACAGAGTAATGCTTCCCCTACACTGTCACCATCAAACAGTCCCAGGACAGGTACAGCACGGGGTTAGATACAGAGTAAATATCCCTCTACACTGTCCCCATCAAACACTCCCAGGACAGGTACAGTACGGCGTTAGATACAGAGTAAACCTCCCTTTACACTGTCCACATCAAACACTCCCAGGACAGGTACAGCACGGGGTGAGATACAGAGTAAAGCTCCCTCTACACTGTCCCCATCAAACACTCCCAGGACAGGTACAGCACGGGGTTAGATACAGAGTAAAGCTCCCTCTACACTGTCCCCATCAAACACACCCAGGACAGGTACAGCACGGGGTTAGATACAGAGTAAAGATCCCTCTACACTGTCTCCATCAAACACACCCAGGACAGGTACAGCACGGGGTTAGATACAGAGGAATGCTCCCTCTACACTGTCACCATCAAACAGTCCAAGGACAGGTACAGCACGGGGTTCGATACAGAGTAACGCTCCCTCTACACTGTCCCCATCAAACACTCCCAGGACAGGTACAGCTCGGGGTTAGATACAGAGTAAATCTCCCTCTACACTGTCCCCATCAAACACTCCCAGGACAGGTACAGCTCGGGGTTAGATACAGAGTAAAACTCCCTCTACACTGTCCCCATCAAACACTCCCAGGACAGGTACAGCACGGGGTTAGAGACAGAGTAAAGCTCCCTCTACACTGTCCCCATCAAACACTCCCAGGACAGGTACAGCACGGGGTTAGATACAGAGTAAATCTCCCTCTACACTGTCCCCATCAAACACTCCCAGGACAGGTACAGCACGGGGTTAGATACAGAGTAAACCTCCCTCTACACTGTCCCCATCAAACACTCCCAGGACAGGTACAGCACGGGGTTAGATACAGAGTAAATCTCCCTCTACACTGTCACCATCAAACACTCCCAGGCCAGGTACAGTACCGGGTTAGATACAGAGAAAACCTACCATTACACTGTGCACATCAAACACTCCCAAGACAGGAACAGCATGAGGCTAGATACAGAGTAAACCTCCCTCTACACTGTCACCATCAAACACTCCCAGGACAGGTACAGCACGGGGTTAGATACGGAGTAATGCTCCCTCTACACTGTCCCCATCAAACACTCCCAGTACGGGTACAGCTCGGGGTTAGATACAGAGTAAAGCTCCCTCTACACTGTCCCCATCAAACACGCCCAGGACAGGTACAGCACGGGGTTAGATACAGAGTAAAGCTCCCTCTACACTGTCCCTATCAAACACTCCCAGGACAGGTACAGCACGGGGTTAGATACAGAGTAAAGCACCCTCGGCATTGTCACCATCAAACACTCCCAGGACAGGTACAGCACGGGGTTAGATACGGAGTAATGCTCCCTCTACACTGTCCCCATCAAACACTCCCAGTACGGGTACAGCTCGGGGTTAGATACAGAGTAAACGTCCCTCTACACTGTCCCCATCAAACACTCCCAGGACAGGTACAGCACGGGTTAGATACAGAGTAATGCTCCCTCTACACTGTCACCATCAAACACTCCCAGGACAGGTACAGCACGGGATTAGATACAGAGCAACGCTCCCTCTACACTTTCCCCATCAAACAATCTCTGGACAGGTACAGCACGGGTTAGATACAGAGTAATGCTCCCTCTACACTGTCACCATCAAACACTCGCAGGACAGGTACAGCACGGGGTTAGATACCGAGTAAACCTCCCTCTACACTGTCCCCATCAAACACTCCCAGGACAGGTACAGCACGGGATTAGATACAGAGTAATGCTCCCTCTACACTTTCCCCATCAAACAATCTCAGGACATGTACAGCGCGGTGTTAGATACAGAGTAAAGCCCCCTCTACACTGTCCCCATCAGACACTCCCAGGACAGGTACAGCACGGGGTTAGATACAGAGTAAATCTCCCTCTACACCGTCCCCATCAAACACTCCCAGGACAGGTACAGCACGGGGTTAGATACAGAGTAATGCTCCCTCTACACTGTCCCCATCAAACACTCCCAGGACAGGTACAGCACAGGGTTAGATACAGAGTAAATCTCCCTCTACACTGTCCCCATCAAACACTCCCAGGACAGGTACAGCACGGGGTTAGATACAGAGTAATGCTCCCTCTACACTGTCCCTATCAAACACTCTCAGCACAGGTACAGCACGGGGTTAGATACAGAGTAAAGCTCCCTCTACACTGTCCCCATCAAACACTCCCAGGACAGGTACAGCACGGGGTAGATACAGAGTAAATCTCCCTCTACACTGTCCCCATCAAACACTCCCAGGACAGGTACAGCACGGGGTTAGATACAGAGTAAATCTCCCTCTACACCGTCCCCATCAAACACTCCCAGGACAGGTACAGCACGGGGTTAGATACAGAGTAAATCTCCCTCTTCACTGTCCCCATCAAACACTCCCAGGGCAGGAACAGCACGGGGTTAGATACAGAGTAAACTCCCTCTACACCGTCCTCATCAAACACTCCCAGGACAGGTACAGCACGGGGTTAGATACAGAGTAATGCTCCCTCTACACTGTCCCCATCAAACACTCCCAGGACAGGTACAGCACGGGGTTAGATACAGAGTAAACTCCCTCTACACCGTCCTCATCAAACACTCCCAGGACTGGTACAGCACGGGGTTAGATTCAGAGTAAATCTTCATCTACACTGTCATCATCAGACACTCCCAGGACTAGTAGCAGCATGGGGTTAGATACAGAGTAAATCTCCCTCTACACTGTCAACATCAAACTCTCCCAGGAAAGGTACAGTACGGGGTTAGATACAGAGTAAACCTTTCTTTTCACTGTCCACATCAAACACTCTCAGGACAGGAACAGCAATGGTTAGATACAGAGTAATGGTCCCTCTACACCGTCCTCATCAAGCACTCCCAGGATAGATACAGCACGGGGTTAGCTACGGAGTAATGCTCCCTCTACATTGTCACCATCAAACACTCCCAGGACAGGTACAGCACGGGGTTAAATACAGAGTAAACCTCCCTTCTACACTGTCCCCATCAAACACTCCCAGGACAGGTACAGCACAGGGTTAAATACAGAGTACCTCTCCCTCTACTCTGTCCACATCAAACACTCCCAGGACAGGTACAGCACAGGGTTAAATACAGAGTAAATATCCCTCTACACTGTCTCCATCAAACACTCCCAGGACAGGTACAGTACGGGGTTACATACAGAGTAAACCTCCCTTTACACTGTCCACATCAAACACTCCCAGGGCAGGTACAGCACGGTGTTAGATACAGAGTAAAGCTCCCTCTACACTGTCCCCATCAAACACTCACAGGACAGGTACAGCACGGGGTTAGATACAGAGTAAATATCCCTCTACACTGTCCCCATCAAACACTCCCAGGACAGGTACAGCACGGGGTTAGATACAGAGTAAAGCTCCCTCTACACTGTCCCCATCAAACACTCCCAGGACAGGTACAGCACGGGGTTAGATACAGAGTAAAGCTCCCTCTACACTGTCCCCATCAAACACTCCCAGGACAGGTACAGCACGGGGTTAGATACAGAGTAAACCTCCCTCTACACTGTCCCCATCAAATACTCCCAGGACAGGTACAGCACGGGGTTAGATACAGAGTAAAACTCGCTCTACACTGTCCCCATCAAACACTCCCAGGACAGGTACAGCACGGGGTTAGATACAGAGTAAATCTCCCTCTACACTGTCCCCATCAAACACTCCCAGGACAGGTACAGCACGGGGTTAGATACAGAGTAAACCTCCCTCTACACTGTCCCCATCAAACACTCCCAGGACAGGTACAGCACGGGGTTAGATACAGAGTAATGCTCCCTCTACACTGTCCCCATCAAACACTCCCAGGACAGGTACAGCACGGGGTTAGATACAGAGTAAATCTCCCTCTACACTGTCCCCATCAAACACTCCCAGGACAGGTACAGCACGGGGTTAGATACAGAGTAAATCTCCCTCTACACTGTCCCCATCAAACACTCCCAGGACAGGTACAGCACGGGGTTAGATACAGAGTAAAGCTCCCTCTACACTGTCCCCATCAAACACTCCCAGGACAGGTACAGCACGGGGTTAGATACAGAGTAATGCTCCCTCTACACTGTCCCCATCAAACACTCCCAGGACAGGTACAGCACGGGGTTAGATACAGAGTAAATCTCCCTCTACACTGTCCCCATCAAACACTCCCAGGACAGGTACAGCACGGGGTTAGATACAGAGTAAATCTCCCTCTACACTGTCCACATCAAACACTCCCAGGACAGGTACAGCGCGGGGTTAGATACAGAGTAAATCTCCCTCTACACCGTCCCCATCAAATACTCCCAGGACAGGTACAGCACGGGGTTAGATACAGAGGAAAGCTCCCTCTACACTGTCCCCATCAAACACTCCCAGGACAGGTACAGCACGGGGTTAGATACAGAGTAAAGCTCCCTCTACACTGTCCCCATCAAATACTCCCAGGACAGGTACAGCACGGGGTTAGATACAGAGTAAAACTCGCTCTACACTGTCCCCATCAAACACTCCCAGGACAGGTACAGCACGGGGTTAGATACAGAGTAAATCTCCCTCTACACTGTCCCATTCAAACACTCCCAGAACAGGGACAGCACAGGGTTAGATACAGAGTAAACCTCCCTCTACACCGTCCCCATCAAACACTCCCAGGACAGGGACAGCACGGGGTTAGATACAGAGTAAATGTCCCTCTACACTGACCCCATCAAACACTCCCAGGACAGGTACAGCACGGGGTTAGATACAGAGTAAATCTCCCTCTACACTGTCCCATTCAAACACTCCCAGAACAGGGACAGCACAGGGTTAGATACAGAGTAAACCTCCCTCTACACTGTCCCCATCAAACACTCCCAGGACAGGTACAGCACGGGGTTAGATACAGAGTAAAGGTCCCTCTACACTGTCCCCATCAAACACTCCCAGGACAGGTACAGCACGGGGTTAGATACAGAGTAAATCTCCCTCTACACTGTCCCCATCAAACACTCCCAGGACAGGTACAGCACGGAGTTAGATACAGAGTAAATATCCCTCTACACTGTCCCCATCAAACACTCCCAGGACAGGTACAGCACGGGGTTAGATACAGAGTAAATATCCCTCTACACTGTCCCCATCAAACACTCCCAGGACAGGTACAGCACGGAGTTAGTTACAGAGTAAATCTCCCTCTACACTGTCCCCATCAAACACTCCCAGGACAGGTACAGTACGGGGTTAGATACAGAGTAATGCTCCCTTTACACTGTCCCCATCAAACACTCCCAGGATAGGTACAGCACGGGGTTAGATACAGAGTAAACCTCCCTTTACACTGTCCCCATCAAACACTCCCAGGACAGGTACAGCACGGGGTTAGATACAGAGTAAAGCTCCCTCTACACTGTCCCCATCAAACACTCCCAGGACAGGTACAGCACGGGGTTAGATACAGAGTAAATCTCCCTCTACACTGTCCCCATCAAACTCTCCCAGGACAGGTACAGCACGGGGTTAGATACGGAGTAATGCTCCCTCTACACTGTCCCCATCAAACACTCCCAGTACGGGTACAGCTCGGGGTTAGATACAGAGTAAAGCTCCCTCTACACTGTCCCTATCAAACACTCCCAGGACAGGTACAGCACGGGGTTAGATACAGAGTAAAGCGCCCTCGGCATTGTCACCATCAAACACTCCCAGGACAGGTACAGCACGGGGTTAGATACGGAGTAATGCTCCCTCTACACTGTCCCCATCAAACACTCTCAGTACGGGTACAGCTCGGGGTTAGATACAGAGTAAACGTCCCTCTACCCTGTCCCCATCAAACACTCCCAGGACAGGTACAGCACGGGGTTAGATACAGAGTAAAGCTCCCTCTACACCATCCCCATCAAACACTCCCAGGACAGGTACAGCACGGGTTAGATACAGAGTAAACCTCCCTCTACACTGTCCCCATCAAACACTCCCAGGACAGGTACAGCACGGGTTAGATACAGAGTAAACCTCCCTCTACACTGTCCCCATCAAACACTCCCAGGACAGGTACAGCACGGGTTAGATACAGAGTAAAGCACCCTCTACACTGTCACCATCAAACACTCCCAGGACAGGTACAGCACGGGATTAGATACAGAGCAACGCTCCCTCTACACTTTCCCCATCAAACTATCTCTGGACAGGTACAGCACGGGTTAGATACAGAGTAATGCTCCCTCTACACTGTCACCATCAAACACTCCCAGGACAGGTACAGCACGGGGTTAGATACAGAGTAAACCTCCCTCTACACTGTCCCCATCAAACACTCCCAGGACAGGTACAGCACGGGGTTAGATACAGAGTAAAGCCCCCTCTACACTGTCCCCATCAGACACTCCCAGGACAGGTACAGCACGGGGTTAGATACAGAGTAAACTCCCTCTACACCGTCCTCATCAAACACTCCCAGGACAGGTACAGCACGGGGTTAGATACAGAGTAAACTCCCTCTACACCGTCCTCATCAAACACTCCCAGGACAGGTACAGCACGGGGTTAGATACAGAGTAAAGCTCCCTCTACACTGTCCCCATCAAACACTCCCAGGACAGATACAGCACGGGGTTAGATACAGAGTAATGCTCCCTCTACACTGTCCCCATCAAACACTCCCAGGACAGGTACAGCACAGGGTTAGATACAGAGTAAATCTCCCTCTACACTGTCCCCATCAAACACTCCCAGGACAGGTACAGCACGGGGTTAGATACAGAGTAATGCTCCCTCTACACTGTCCCCGTCAAACACTCCCAGGACAGGTAGAGCACGGGGTTAGATACAGAGTAAAACTCCCTCTACAATGTCACCATCAAACGCTCCCAGGACAGGTACAGCACGGGGTTAGATACAGAGTAAAGCTCCCTCTACACTGTCCCCATCAAACACTCCCAGGACAGGTACAGCACGGGGTTAGATACAGAGTAAATCTCCCTCTACACCATCCCCATCAAACACTCCCAGGACAGGTACAGCACGGGGTTAGATACAGAGTAAATCTCCCTCTACACCATCCCCATCAAACACTCCCAGGACAGGTACAGCACGGGGTTAGATACAGAGTAAATCTCCCTCTACACCATCCCCATCAAACACTCCCAGGACAGGTACAGCACGGTGTTAGATAAAGTGTAAGGTTCCCTCTACACTGTCCTCATCAAACACTCCCAGGACAGGTACAGTACGGGGTTAGCTACAGAGCAAACCTCCCTTTACACTGTCCACATCAAACACTCCCAGGGCAGGAACAGCACGGGGTTAGATACAGAGTAAAGCTCCCTCTACACTGTCCCCATCAAACACTCCCAGGACCGGTACAGCACGGGGTTAGATACAGAGTAAACTCCCTCTACACCGTCCTCATCAAACACTCCCAGGACTGGTACAGCACGGGGTTAGATTCAGAGTAAATCTTCATCTACACTGTCATCATCAGACACTCCCAGGATATATGCAGCATGGGGTTAGATACAGAGTAAATCTCCCTCTACACTGTCAACATCGAACTCTCCCAGGAAAGGTACAGTACGGGGTTAGATACAGAGTAAACCTTTCTTTTCACTGTCCACATCAAACACTCTCAGGACAGGAACAGCATAGGGTTAGATACAGAGTAATGGTCCCTCTACACCGTCCTCATCAAGCACTCCCAGGATAGATACAGCACGGGGTTAGCTACGGAGTACTGCTCCCTCTACATTGTCACCATCAAACACTCCCAGGACAGGTACAGCACGGGGTTAGATACAGAGTAAACCTGTCTTTTCACTGTCCACATCAAACACTCCCAGGACAGGTACAGCACGGGGTTAGATTCAGAGTAAATCTTCATCTACACTGTCCCCATCAAACACTCCCAGGACAGGTACAGCACAGGGTTAGATACAGAGTAAATCTCCCTCTGCACTGTCCCCATCAAACACTCCCAGGACAGGTACAGCACGGGGTTAGATACAGAGCAATGCTCCCTCTAAACCGTCCCCATCAAACACTCCCAGGACAGGTACAGCACGGGGTTAGATACAGAGTAAAGCTCCCTCTACACTGTCCCCATCAAACACTCCCTGGACAGGTACAGCACGGGGTTAGATACGGATTAATGCTCCCTCTACACTGTCCCTATCAAACACTCCCAGGACAGGTACAGCACGGGGTCAGATACAGAGTAAAGCGCCCTCGGCATTGTCACCATCAAACACTCACAGGACAGCTACAGCACGGGGTTACATACGGAGTAATGCTCCCTCTACACTGTCCCCATCAAACACTCCCAGTACGGGTACAGCTCGGGGTTAGATACAGAGTAAACGTCCCTCTACCCTGTCCCCATCAAACACTCCCAGGACAGGTACAGCACGGGGTTAGATACAGAGTAATGCTCCCTCTACACTGTCCCCATCAAACACTCCCAGGACAGGTACAGCACGGGGTTAGATACAGAGTAAAGCTCCCTCTACACTGTCCCCATCAAACACTCCCAGGACAGGTACAGCACGGGGTTAGATACAGAGTAAAGCTCCCTCTACACTGTCCCCATCAAACACTCCCAGGACAGGTACAGCACGGGTTAGATACAGAGTAATGCTCCCGCTACACTGTCACCATCAAACACTCCCAGGACAGCTACAGCACGGGATTAGATACAGAGCAATGCTCCCTCTACACTTTCCCCATCAAACAATCTCTGGACAGGTACAGCACTGGTTAGATACAGAGTAATGCTCCCTCTACACTGTCACCATCAAACACTCCCAGGACAGGTACAGCATGGGGTTAGATACAGAGTAAACCTCCCTCTACACTGTCCCCATCAAACACTCCCAGGACAGGTACAGCACGGGGTTAGATACAGAGTAAACCTCCCTCTACACTGTCCCCATCAAACACTCCCAGGACAGGTACAGCTCGGGATTAGATACAGAGCAATGCTCCCTCTACACTTTCCCCATCAAACACTCTCAGGACAGGTACAGCACGGTGTTAGATACAGAGTAAAGCCCCCTCTACACTGTCCCCATCAGACACTCCCAGGACAGGTACAGCACGGGGTTAGATACAGAGTAAAGCTCCCTCTATACTGTCCTCAACCAACACTCCCAGGACGGGAACAGCACGGGGTAAGATACAGAGTAAATCTACCTCTACACTGTCCAAATCAAAAACTCCCAGGACAGGTACAGCACGGGGTTAGATACAGAGTAAATCTCCCTCTTCACTGTACCCATCAAACACTCCCAGGGCAGGTACAGTACGGGGTTAGCTACAGAGCAAACCTCCCTTTACACTGTCCACATCAAACACTCCCAGGGCAGGAACAGCACGGGGTTAGATACAGAGTAAAGCTCCCTCTACACTGTCCCCATCAAACACTCCCAGGACAGGTACAGCACGGGGTTAGATACAGAGTAAACTCCCTCTACACCGTCCTCATCAAACACTCCCAGGACTGGTACAGCACGGGGTTAGATTCAGAGTAAATCTTCATCTACACTGTCATCATCAGACACTCCCAGGATATATGCAGCATGGGGTTAGATACAGAGTAAATCTCCCTCTACACTGTCAACATCAAACTCTCCCAGGAAAGGTACAGTACGGGGTTAGATACAGAGTAAACCTTTCTTTTCACTGTCCACATCAAACACTCTCAGGACAGGAACAGCATGGGGTTAGATACAGAGTAATGGTCCCTCTACACCGTCCTCATCAAGCACTC
Source organism: Carcharodon carcharias (assembly GCF_017639515.1). Taxonomy (NCBI): domain Eukaryota; kingdom Metazoa; phylum Chordata; class Chondrichthyes; order Lamniformes; family Lamnidae; genus Carcharodon; species Carcharodon carcharias. The sequence continues at coordinate 197,502,686 of NC_054470.1, read as the reverse complement.
CCAGGATAGATACAGCACGGGGTTAGCTACGGAGTAATGCTCCCTCTACATTGTCACCATCAAACACTCCCAGGACAGGTACAGCACGGGGTTAAATACAGAGTAAACCTCCCTTCTACACTGTCCCCATCAAACACTCCCAGGACAGGTACAGCACAGGGTTAAATACAGAGTACCTCTCCCTCTACTCTGTCCCCATCAAACACTCCCAGGACAGGTACAGCACAGGGTTAAATACAGAGTAAATATCCCTCTACACTGTCTCCATCAAACACTCCCAGGACAGGTACAGCACGGGGTTAGATACAGAGTAAACCTCCCTTTACACTGTCCACATCAAACAATCCCAGGACAGGGACAGCACGGGGTTAGATACAGAGTAAACCTCCCTTTACACTGTCCACATCAAACAATCCCAGGACAGGGACAGCACGGGGTTAGATACAGAGTAAAGGTCCCTCTACACTGTCCCCATCAAACACTCCCAGGACAGGTACAGCACGGGGTTAAATACAGAGTAAACCTCCCTTCTACACTGTCCCCATCAAACACTCCCAGGACAGGGACAGCACGGGGTTAGATACAGAGTAAATCTCCCTCTACACTGTCCCCATCAAACACTCCCAGGACAGGTACAGCACGGGGTTAGATACAGAGTAAAGCTCCCTCTACACTGTCCCCATCAAACACTCCCAGGACAGGTACAGCACAGGGTTAGATACAGAGTAATGCTCCCTCTACACTGTCCTCATCAAACACTCCCAGGACAGGTACAGCACGGGGTTAGATACAGAGTAAAGCTCCCTCTACACTGTCCCCATCAAACACTCCCAGGACAGGTACAGCACAGGGTTAGATACAGAGTAAATCTCCCTCTACACCGTCCCCATCAAACACTCCCAGGACAGGTACAGCACGGGGTTAGATACAGAGTAAATCTCCCTTTACACTGTCACCATCAAACACTCCCAGGACAGGTACAGCACGGGGTTAGATACAGAGTAAATCTCCCTCTACACCGTCCCCATCAAACACTCCCAGGACAGGTACAGCATGGGGTTAGATACAGAGTAAAGCTCCCTCTACACCGTCCTCATCAAACACTCCCAGGACAGGTACAGCACGGGGTTAGATACAGAGTAAAACTCCCGCTACACTGTCACCATCAAACACTCCCAGGACAGGTACAGCACGGGGTTTGATACAGAGTAAAACTCCCGCTACACTGTCACCATCAAACACTCCCAGGACAGGTACAGCACGGGGTTAGATACAGAGTAATGCTCCCTCTACACTGTCCACATCAAACACTCCCAGGACAGTTACAGCACGGTGTTAGATAAAGTGTAAGGTTCCCTCTACACTGTCCTCATCAAACACTCCCAGGACAGGTAGAGCACGGTTTTAGATACAGAGTAAAGCACCCTCTACACTGTCCTCATCAAACACTCCCAGGACAGTTACAGCACGGTGTTAGATAAAGTGTAAGGTTCCCTCTACACTGTCCTCATCAAACACTCCCAGGACAGGTACAGCACGGCGTTGGATACAGAGTAAAACTCCCTCTAAACTGTCACCATCAAACACTCCCAGGACAGGTACAGCACGGGGTTAGATACAGAGTAAAGCTCCCTCTACATTGTCCTTATCAAACACTCCCAGGACAGGTACAGCACGGGGTTAGATACAGAGTAATGCTCCCTCTACACTGTCACCATCAAACACTCCCAGGACAGGTACAGCACGGGGTTAGATACAGAGTAAATCTCCCTCTACACTGTCACCATCAAACACTCCCAGGACAGGTACAGCACGGTGTTAGATACAGAGTAAAGCCCCCTCTACACTGTCCCCATCAAACACTCCCAGGACAGGTACAGCACGGGGTTAGATACAGAGTAAATCTCCCTCTACACTGTCACCATCAAACACTCCCAGGACAGGTACAGCACGGTGTTAGATACAGAGTAAAGCCCCCTCTACACTGTCCCCATCAAACACTCCCAGGACAGGTACAGCACGGGGTTAGATACAGTGTAAAGCTCCCTCTACACTGTCCCCATCAAACACTCCCAGGACAGGTACAGCACGGGGTTAGATACAGAGTAAATCTCCCTCTACACTGTCCCCATCAAACACTCCCAGGACAGGTACAGCACGGGGTTAGATACAGAGTAAATCTCCCTCTACACTGTCCCCATCAAACACTCCCAGGACAGGTACAGCACAGGGTTAGTTACAGAGTAAAACTCCCTCTACACTGTCCCCATCAAACTCTCCCAGGAAAGGTACAGTACGGGGTTAGATACAGAGTACACCTCTCTTTTCACTGTCCAAATCAAACACTCCCAGGACAGGAACAGCATGGGGTTAGATACAGAGTAATGGTCCCTCTACACCGTTATCATCAAGCATTCCCAGGACAGGTACAGTACGGGGTTAGATACAGAGTAAAGCTCCCTCTGCACTGTCCCCATCAAACACTCCCAGGACAGGTACAGCACGGGGTTAGATACAGAGTAAATCTCCCTCTACACTGTCCCCATCAAACACTCCCAGGACAGGAACAGCACGGGGTTAGATACAGAGTAAATCTCCCTCTACACTGTCCCCATCAAACACTCCCAGGACAGGTACAGCACGGGATTAGATACAGAGTAAATCTTCATCTACACTGTCACCATCAGGCACTCCCAGGATATATGCAGCATGGGTTTAGATAAAGAGTAAAGCACCCTCTGCACTGTCCCCATCAAACACTCCCAGGACAGGTACAGCACAGGGTTAGATACAGAGTAAATCTCCCTCTACACTGTCCCCATCAAACTCTCCCAGGAAAGGTACAGCACGGGGTTAGATACAGAGTAAACCTCTCTTTTCACTGTCCACATCAAACACTCCCAGGACAGGTACAGCACAGGGTTAGATACAGAGTAAATCTCCCTCTGCACTGTCCCCATCAAACACTCCCAGGACAGGTACAGCACGGGGTTAGATACAGAGGAAAGCTCCCTCTACACCGTCCTCATCAAACAGTCCCAGGATAGATACAGCACGGGGTTAGATACAGAGTAAATCTCCCTCTGCACTGTCCACATCAAACACTCCCAGGACAGGTACAGCACGGGGTTAGATACAGAGGAAAGCTCCCTCTACACTGTCCCCATCAAACACTCCCAGGACAGGTACAGCACGGGGTGAGATACAGAGTAAAGCTCCCTCTACACTGTCCCCATCAAACACTCCCAGGACAGGTACAGCACGGGGTGAGATACAGAGTAAACCTCCCTCTACACTGTCCCCATCAAACACTCCCAGGACAGGTACAGCACGGGGTTAGATACAGAGTAAATATCCCTCTACACTGTCCCCATCAAACACTCCCAGGACAGGTACAGCACAGGGTTAGATACAGAGTAAATCTCCCTCTGCACTGTCCCCATCAAACACTCCCAGGACAGGTACAGCACGGGGTTAGATACAGAGTAAAGCTCCCTCTACACCGTCCCCATCAAACACTCCCAGGGCGGGTACAGCACAGGGTTAGATACAGAGTAAATCTCCCTCTGCACTGTCCCCATCAAACACTCCCAGGACAGGTACAGCACGGGGTTAGATACAGAGTAAAGCTCCCTCTACACTGTCCCCATCAAACACTCCCAGGGCAGGTACAGCACAGGGTTAGATACAGAGTAATGCTCCCTCTACAAGTCTCCATCAAACAGTCCCAGAGCTGGGGATGGTGTAGTGGCATTGTCGCTGGACCAGTCGTTGAAGAAACCCAGGTGAATGGTCTGGGGTCCCGGGTGGAATTTGAATTCAACGAAAGTCTGGAATGAAAAGTCTGATGGTAACCAGTGAAACCATTGTTGTAAAAACCCCGCTGGTTCACTAATATTTTTTAGGGAATGAAATCTGCCTAATAGGATAGATTTCAAAAAGATAACCCAACACTAGGCATCCATGAGGAACTGTGGGCCATCAGCAGCAGCAGAATTGTACTCGAGCACAATCTGTAACCTCATGGCTCAGCATATCCCCCACTCTATCATTACCATCAAGCCAGGGGATCAACCCTGATTCAATGAAGAGTGCAGGAGGACATGCCAGGAGCAGCACCAGGCATACCTAAAAATGAAGTGCCAACCTGGTGAAGCTATAACACAGGACTATTTACATGCCAAGCAGCGAATGATAGAGCTAAGCGATTCCACAACCAACAGATCAGATCTAATTTCTGCAGTCCTGTCACATCCAGTTGTGAATGGTGTTGGGCAATTAAACAACTCACTGGAGGAGGAGGCTCCACAAATATCCCCATCCTCAATGATGGGGGAGCCCAGCACATCAGTGCAAAAGATAAGGCTGAAACATTTGCTACAATCTTCAGCCAGAAGTGCCGAATGGATGATCCATCTCAGCCTCCTCTGGAGGCCTCCAGCATCACAGATGTCCATCTTCAGCCAACTCGATTCACTCTACATGATAGCAAGAAGTGGCTGATGGCACTGGATAGTGCAAAGACTATGGGCCCTGACAATATTCCAGCAATAGTACTGAAGACTTGTGGTCCAGAACTTGCCGCACCCCTAGCCAAGATGTTCCAGTTCAACTACAACACTGGCATCTACCCAGCTACGTGGAAAATTGCCCAGGTATGTCCTGTACACAAAAAGCAGGACAAATCCAACCTGGCCAATTACCACCCCATCAGTACACCCTCAATCATCAGTAAATTCATAGAAGGAGTCATCAACAGTGCTATCAAGCGGTACTTGTTTAGCAATAACCTGCTCACTGACACCCAGTTTGAGTTCTGCCAGGGCCACTCAGCTCCTGACCTCATTACAGCCTTGGTTCAAACATGGACTAAAGAGCTGAACTCCCGGGGTGAGGTGAGAGTGACTGCCCTTGACTTCAAGGCAGCTTTTGACAGAGTGTGGCATCAAGGAGCTCCAGCAAAACTGGAGTCAATGGGAATTGGGGGGAAAATTCTCTGCTGGTTGGAGTCATACCTAGCACAAAGGAAGATGGTTGTGTTTGTTGGAGGTCAGTCATCTCAGCTCCAGGACATCACTGCAGGAGTTCCTCAGGGTAATGTCCTCGGCCCAACCATCTTCAGCTGCTTCATCAATGACCTGCCTTCCATCATAAGGTCAGAAGTGGGGATGTTCGCTGATGATTGTTAAAATACGTGTTCACAGGATGTGAGCTTCACTGGCTGGGCCAGCATTTATTGCCCATCCCTAGTTGCCCATGAGAAGGTGGTGGTGAGCTGCCTTCTGGAACCGCTGCAGTCCATGTGGTGTAGTTTTAAATCCTTTGTTGTGCTTTGATGCAACTGAGTGCCTTGTTAGGCTACTTCAGAGGGCAGTGGTGTGACGTGGACCTGGAGTGTCGGCCAAACCAGGTAAGGACAGCAGATTTCCTTCCTTAAAGGACATCCGTGAACCAGATGGGTTTTTACAACATCCATCAATGGTTTCATGGTCATCATTAGACTTTTAATTCCAGATTTTATTGGACTCAAATTCCACCATCTGCCTTGGTGGAATTCAAACCCAGATCCCCAGGGCATTACCCTAGTTCTCTCGATGACTAGCTCAGTGACAATACCAATATGCCATCGCCTCCCCATAATTGCACAATGTTCAGCACCATTTGTGACTCCTCAGATACTGAAGCAGTCCATGTCCAAATGCAGCAAGACCTGGACAATATCCAGGCTTGGGCTGACAAGTGGTAAGTAACATTCACGCCACACAAGTGTCAGGCAATGACCATTTCCAACAAGACAGAATCCAACCATCGTCCCTTGATATTCAATGGCATTACCATCACTGAATCCCCCACTATCAACATCCTGGGGGTTACCATTGACCAGAAACTGAACTGGACTAGCCATATAAATACTGTGGCTACAAGAGCAGGTCAGAGGCTGGGAATCGTGCGATGAGTAACTCAACTCCTGACTCCCCAAAGCCTGTCCACCATCTACAAGGCACAAGTCAGGAGTGTGATGGAATACTCCCCACTTGCCTTGATGAGTGCAGCTCCCACAACACTCAAGAAGTTTGACACCATCCCGGACAAAGCAGCCCCGCTTGATTGGCACCCCTTCCACAAACATTCACTCCCTCCACCATAGATGCACAGTAGAAGAAGTGTGTGTACCATTTACAAGCTGCACTGCAGGAATTCACCAAGGCTCCATAGACAGCACCTTCCAAACCCACAAGCATTACCATCTAGAAGGACAAGGGCAGCAGATATATGGGGACACTACCACCTTGAAGTTCCCCTCCAAGTAACTCTCCATTCTGACTGGGAAATATATCACTGTTCCTTCATTGTCACTGGGTCAAAATCCCTGTCCTCCCTCCCTCACAGCGCAGTGGGTGTACCTAAACGACATGGACTGCAGCAGCTCAAGAAGGCAGCTCACCACCACCTTCTCAAGGGCAACTAGGGATGGGAAATAAATGCTGGCCCAGCCAGCGAAGCCCACATCCCATGGATGAATAAAAAAAAGGAACATCTCCCTCTACACTGTCCACATCAAACACTCCCAGGACAGGTACAGAATGGGGTTAGATAGAAAGTAAAGCTCCCTCTACACCGTCCCCATCAAACGCTCCCAGGACAGGTACAGCACGGGGTTAGTTACAGAGCAATGCTCCCTCTACACCGTCCCCATCAAACGCTCCCAGGACAGGTACAGCACGGGGTTAGATACAGAGTAAAGCTCCCTCTACACTGTCCCCATCAAACACTCCCAGGACAGGTACAGCACGGGGTTAGATAGAAAGTAAAGCTCCCTCTACACCGTCCCCATCAAACACACCCAGGACAGGTACAGCACGGGGTTAGATACAGAGTAAAACAACATCTACAATGTCACCATCAAACACTCCCAGGAAAGGTACAGCACGGGGTTAGATACAGAGTAAAACAACATCTACAATGTCACCATCAAACACTCCCAGGACAGGTACAGCACGGGGTTAGATACAGAGTAAAACAACATCTACAATGTCACCATCAAACACTCCCAGGAAAGGTACAGCACGGGGTTAGATACAGAGTAAAACAACATCTACAATGTCACCATCAAACACTCCCAGGACAGGTACAGCACGGGGTTAGATACAGAGTAAAACAACATCTACAATGTCACCATCAAACACTCCCAGGACAGGTACAGCACGGGGTTAGATACAGAGTAAAGCTCCCTCTACACCGTCCCCATCAAACGCTCCCAGGACAGGTACAGCACGGGGTTAGATACAGAGTAAAACAACATCTACAATGTCACCATCAAACACTCCCAGGAAAGGTACAGCACGGGGTTAGATACAGAGTAAAACAACATCTACAATGTCACCATCAAACACTCCCAGGACAGGTACAGCACGGGGTTAGATACAGAGTAAATCTCCCTCTACACCGTCCCCATCAAACACTCCCAGGACGGGTACAGCACGGGGTTAGATACAGAGTAAATCTCCCTCTACACCGTCCCCATCAAACACTCCCAGGACAGGTACAGCACGGGGTTAGATACAGAGTAAATCTCCCTCTACACCGTCCCCATCAAACACTCCCAGGACAGGTACAGCACGGGGTTAGATACAGAGTAAATCTCCCTCTACACCGTCCCCATCAAACACTCCCAGGACAGGTACAGCACGGGGTTAGATACAGAGTAAAGCTCCCTCTACACTGTCCCCATCAAACACTCCCAGGACAGGTACAGCACGGGGTTAGATACAGAGTAAATCTCCCTCTACACTGTCACCATCAAACACTCCCAGGACAGGTACAGCACGGGGTTAGATACAGAGTAAATCTCCCTCTACACTGTCCCCATCAAACACTCCCAGGACAGGTACAGCACGGGGTTAGATACAGAGTAAATCTCCCTCTACACTGTCACCATCAAACACTCCCAGGACAGGTACAGCACGGGGTTAGATACAGAGTAAATCTCCCTCTACACTGTCCCCATCAAACACTCCCAGGACAGGTACAGCACGGGGTTAGATACAGAGTAAATCTCCCTCTACACTGTCCCCATCAAACACTCCCAGGACAGGTACAGCACGGGGTTAGATACAGAGTAAAGCTCCCTCTACACTGTCCCCATCAAACACTCCCAGGACAGGTACAGCACGGGGTTAGATACAGAGTAAAGCTCACTCCACACTGTCCTCATCAAACACTCCCAGGACAGGAACAGCACGGGGTTAGATACAGTGTAAATTCCCTCTACACTGTCCCCATCAGACACTCCCAGGACAGGTACAGCACGGGGTTAGATACAGTGTAAATTCCCTCTACACTGTCACCATCAAACACTCCCAGGACAGGTACACACAGGGTTAGATACAGAGTAAATCTCTCTCTACACCGTCCCCATCAAACACTCCCAGGACAGGTACAGCACGGGGTTAGATACAGAGTAAAGCTCCCTCTACACTGTCCCCATCAAACACTCCCAGGACAGTTACAGCACGGGGTTAGATACAGAGTAAATCTCCCTCTACACTGTCCCCATCAAACACTCCCAGGACATGTAGAGCACGGGGTTAGATACAGAGTAAAGCACCCTCTACACTGTCACCATCAAACACTCCCAGGACAGGTATAGCACGGCGTTAGATACAGAGTAATGCTCCCTCTACACTGTCCCCATCAAACACTCCCAGGACAGGTAGAACATGTGGTTAGATACAGAGTAAATCTCCCTCTACACTGTCCCCATCAAACACTCCCAGGACAGGTACAGCACGGGGTTAGACACAGAGTAAAGCTCCCTCTACTCTGTCCACATCAAACACTCCCAGGACAGGTACAGCACGGGGTTAGATACAGAGTAAACCTCCCAACACAGTTGCTGAAGCCATTATGTACTCCAGATACGAGGTCAAATCTCATCACTGCAGCTTGAGGATTTAAATTATATTAACTGGATAAACCTAAAAAAAAGGATGGCCTCGATTAGGATAATGTTGAAATTACCGGTTTGTCATTAAAAACCCAAGCGGTTCCCTCATGCTGGACATCTCCTTACCCTCTCTGGCCTCTCTGTGACCCCAGACTCACAGCAATTTGATTGATTCTTTACTGACACCACCGAGTTATAGGAAAACTGTGACAAAAACAACAATTAAACTGATCAACCACCTGACATCATCTGAGGCATCAGATTCTGACTGAATAAAGGCATCCGAGACTATGGATTTCACCTCACTAACCACCACACTGGACTACACCCTCAGCAGAGTGCTGGGAGTTTGGTGAGTTGAGGGAGCATAACATCTTTCTTAAAATCTAACATTGTTTGTATTTAACATGCACCTTTTACCTACAAGTGCTGTTTAAATTCTAAGTGGGGAGGAGACGGAGGTGGATGAGAGGGAGGGGGTGAGGGGGAGGGCAGGAGGGGTGTGGGGGAGGGAGAAGAGGTGGCATTGGAAGAGGCAGAGGGGACAGGGAGGAGGGAAGGGGAGGAGGTTGAAGGGGAGGTGGGGAGGGGTAGGGGGAATGGGAGGTGTTCCTATGATTTTCTAACCTTTACACCTTGTGGGAATTGGCTCTTGCTCTCTTCCAGGGGAAGAAGCTAATGTTTGGTGAGTATCTGGTAGTGGTTAAGACCTACTCTATTCCTAAAGTTTAAGTTTGTGCAAGTATTTGTGGTAAGATTAACAAAATATCTAATGCAAAATAAACACTTGAATAAAATAATTAAGTAATTATTTAAAACACATTAATGCTGGCAGGACAGGTGATGTGTCGAGGCTGCAGCATGTGGGAGATCCTGGGTAACATTGTGATCCAGGGCAAACACGTCTGCAGTAAGTGTTTGTGGCTTGAGGAAGCTCAGCTCAGAGTCATTGAGCCGGAGTCTGAGCTGCAGACACTGCGGCACATCAGGGAGGGGGAAAGTTACCTGGATGCTTTACAACAGGAGGCAGTCAACTCCACTTAGGATGGAGTATTCTGATTTGGTCAGTGGTCAGGGACAGGAGGGTGTGACTGTGAGTGAGCCAGGTAAGGGGACTCAGAGGACAGGAGTGTCAGCCTCTGCAATTGTCCATCAGGTTTGAGGCTCTCTCAGTTTGTTTGGATGAGAGTGGGGGCTGCAGGGTGGATGAGCAAACTGACCATGGCACCGTGGTACAGGAAGCCATTCAAACCGGGGGGAGTTAATGGAGATGTAGTGGGAGTAGGGGACAGTATTGAGAGAGGTATTGACACTGTTCTCTACAGCAAAGATCAAGAGTCCAGACGGCTGTGTTGCCTGCCCGATGCCAGGGTTCAGGACATCTGCTCAGGGCTGGAGAGGAATTTGCAGTGGGAGAGGGAGGATCCAGTCATCATGGTCCATGTAGGTACCAACTGCATGGGCAGGATGAGGAAGGAGGTTCTGCAATAGTCAGTATGAGGAGCTAGGCACCAAATTAAGAAACAGAACCTCAAAGGTAATAATTTCTGGATTATTACCTGGGCCACATGCAAATTAGCATAGGACAAATAAGATGAGAGAAATGAATGTGTGGCTCAAAGACAGGGTGTGGGAGAAGTGGGTTCCAGTTCATGCGGCACTGGCACCAGTAATGAGGAAAGTGGGATCTGTACTGCTGGGACAGTCTACACCCAAACTGTACAGGGGCTGGTGTTCTAGTGAATCGCATAACTAGGGAAATAGAGAGTGTTTTAAACTGAATAGTGGGGGCAAGGGATCAAATCTGGGAAGATGTGGTAAACCAAAGAGTAGAGACAAGGTAAGAGAGACAGGTGCTAACATGAGAAATGATAAACAGAGCGTGACAGGAAAGGACAGACAGTACAAATCTGAGAGTAAACCAGCAGGTAATTGAGAAAGCTAACAGAATGTTATCATTTATTGTGAGGGGAATTGAATACAAAAGTAGGGAGGTTATGGTTCAGTTATACAGAGCACTAGTGAGACCATATCTGGAGTATTATGTAGAGTATTGATCTCTTTATTTAAGGAAGGATGTAAATGTGTTGGAAGCAGTTCAGAGAAGGTTTACCAGACTAATACCTGGAATGGACGGGTTGTCTTATGAGGAAAGGCTGGACAGGCTAGGCTTGTATCCGCTGGAGTTTAGAAAAGTAAGAGGCAACTTGATTGAAACTTTTAAGATCCTGAGGGGTCTTGACAGGGTGGGTGTGGGGAGGATGTTTCCTCTTGTGGGAGAATCTCGAACTAGGGGCCACTGTTTAAAAATAAGGGGTCACTCATTTAAAATAGAGATGAGGTAAAACTTTTCACCCAGAGGATTGTGAGTCTTTGGACCTCTCTTCCTCAAAAGGTGAAGGAAGCAGAGTCTTTGAATATTTTTAAGGCAGAGGTGGATAGGTTCTTGGTAAGCAAGGGGGATGATAGGTTATCAGCGGTAGGTGGGATACAGATTTCAGGTTACTATCAGATGATCTTATTAAATGGCAGAGCAGGCTGGAGGGGTTGGATGGCCTACTCCTGCTCCTTGATCAGGTGTTCATATGTAGCAGATAAGGCTAGCGGTTACAATAATAATGAAAGGACAAAACTAAAGGCTCTGAATGCATGTAGCATTTGAAACAAAAATGAACTGATAGTGCAAATGGAAATAAATAAATACGATCTGATAACCATTACAGAGACATGACTACAAGATGACATGGATTGGGATCTGGATATTGAAGGGTATAGGATATTTAGGAAGGACAGGAAGTTAGGAAAAGGTGGAGGGCAGGCTCTGTTAATTAATGATGGTATTAGCGAGAGGGGATGACCCAAGTTCAGGAAACCAGGATTTAGAAGCAGTTTGGGTTGAAATGAGGAATGATAAAGGTAAGAAGTCACCTGTGGGAGTAGTGTACAGGCCCCCTAATAGTAACCACATGGTAGGACGGAGTATAAAGGGAGCTTGTCAGAAAGGTTCGGCATTAATCAGGGGGGATTTTAATCCATATCTAGACTGGAAGAATCAGATGGGCAAAGGTAGTGTAGATAAGGAGCTCCTAGGCATAAGCGGGTCCTTTTATGGTTGGAAAGAGTGGTGTGCCACAGGGATCAGAGCTGGGGCCTCAACATTTTACACTTTATATAAATTACTTGGACTAAGGGAGAGATGGTTTGGTGGCTAAATTTGCTGATCACATAGGTAGGTAGGAAAGTAAGCGTTGAAGAGGATGAAATGAGGCTACAAAGTGACAGATAGGTTAGGTAAGCAGGCAAAGATCTGGCAAATGGATTATAAATGTGGGCAAATGTGAAATTGCACTCTAAATGGTGAGCGATTACAGAGCTCTGAGATTCAGAGGGATGTGAGTGTCCTTGTGCATGAATCACAATAGGTTAGTTTGTAGTTACAGCAGGTAATTAGGGAAGCTAATAGAATGTTATCATTTATTGTGAGGGGAATTGAATACAAAAGTAGGGAGGTTATGCTTCGGTTGTACAGGACACTGGTGAGACCACATCTGGAGTATTATGTACAGTACTGGTCTCCTTATCTAAGGAAAGGTATAAGTACATTGGAAGCAGTTCAGAGAAGGTTTACCAGACTAATACCTGGAATCAGCAGGTTGCCTTACGAGGAAAGGTTAGACAGGTTAGGCTTGTATCCATTGGAATTTAGAAGAGTAAGAGGCAACTTGATTGAAACCTTTAAGATCCTGAGGGGTCTTGACAGGGTGGATGTGGGGAGGATGTTTCCTCTTGTGGGAGAATCTAGAATTAGGGGTCACTGTTTAAAAATAAGGGGTCGCTCATTTAAGACAGAGATGAGGAGAATTTTTTTCCGAGGGACGTCTTTGGAACTCTCCTCCTGAAAAGGCAGTGGAAGCAGAGTCTTTGAATATTTTTAAGGCAGAGGTGGATAGATTGTTGATAAACAAGGGGGTGAAAGGTTATCAGGGGTAGGCAGGATTGTGAAGTTGAGGTTACATTCAGATCAGCCATGATCTTACTGAATGACAGTGCAGGCTCGAGGGGCCGAGTGGCCTGCTCCTGCTCCTAGTTCGTATGTTCATACTGTCATGTTTAGAAACCTACACCAAAGAAGTTATTGAACATTTAGAAAACACTTGTTCAGTCTTATTGCATCCAATTCTAGGCACCACACTTTAGGAAGGATGTTAAGGCAGTAGAGAGGGTGGAGAAAAGATTCACGAGAATGTCCAGGGATAAGGAAATTCAACTACGAGAATAGGCTGGAGACATTGGGATGTTCTCCCTGGAGAACAGATGGTTCAGAGAAGATTTGATGGAAGTGTTCAAAATCATGACAGGTCTGGATAGAGTAGACAGGGAGAAACTGTTCCCCCTAGCAGAAGGATCGAGAATGAAAGGATACCAGAGGTATAGCTATAGCACTGACATCTACCCAGATACTTGGAAAAGTGCCCAGGTATGCCCAGTCCACAAAAAGCAGGACACATCCACCCAGCCTATACCACTCCATCTACTCTTGACCATCAGTAAAGTGATGAAAGGGGTCGTCAGTGCTAACAAGTCGCAACAACCTGCTCACTGATGCCCAATTTGGGTTCTGCCAGGGCCACTCAGCTCCTGACTTCGTTACAGCCTACACATGGTGAGGTGAGAGTGACTGCCCTTGATATCAAGGCAGCATTTGACTGAGTGTGACATCAAGGAGCCCTAGCAAAACTAGAGTCCATGGAAATCAGGATGAAAACTTTCTGCTGGTTGGAGTCATACCCAGCACAAAGGAAGATGGTTGTGGTTGTTGGTGGTCAGTCATCTCAGCTCCAAGACATCACTGCAGGAGTTCCTCAGGGTAGTGTCCTCGGCCCAACCATCTTCAGCTGCTTCATCAATGACCTGCCTTCCATCATAAGGTCAGAAGTGGGGATGTTCACTGATGATTGCACAAAGTCCAGCATCATTCGTGACTCCTCAGATCCTGAAGCAGTCCATGTCCAAATGCAGCGAGACCTGGACAATATCCAGGCTTGGGCTGACAAGTAACATTCACACCACACAAGTGTCAGGAAATGACCATCTCCAACAAGAGAGAATCCAACCATCACTCCTTGATGTTCAATGGCATTACCATCACTGAATCCCCCACTATCAACAAACTGGGGGTTACTATTGACCAGAAACTGAGCTGGACTAGCCACATAAATACTGTGGCTACAAGAGCAGGTCAGAGGCTGGGAATCCTGTGATGAGTAACTCACCTCCTGACTCCCCAAGGCCTGTCCACCATTTACAAGGCACAAGTCAGGAGTGTGATGGAATACTCTGCACTTGCCTGGATGAGTGCAGTGCCATAAAAACAGAGTAACATAGAAAATAGGAGCAGTAGGCCACTCGGCACTTCAAGCCTGCTCTGCCATTCAATATGATCATGACTGATCCTCTATCTCAATGCCATACTCCCGCTCTCTCCCCATACCCCTTGATGCCTTTAGAGTCTAGGAATCTATTTCCCTTCTTAAATATATTCATCTCAGTCTGAAATGATCTACCCCATATCCTGAGACTGTGACCCCTTGTTCTAGACCCCAGCCAGAGGAAACATCATCCCTGCATCCAGTCTGTCCAGCCCTGTCAGAATTTTATATGTTTCAATGAGATCCCCTCTCATTCTTCTAAACTCCAGTGAATACAGGCCTAGTCAGCCCAATCTCTCCTCATACAACAATCCTGCCATCCCAGGAATCAGTCTGGTGAACCTTCACTGCACTCTCTCTATGACAAGTATATCCTTTCTTAGGGAAGGAGACCAAAGCTGCACACAATACTCCAGGTGTGGTCTCACCAAGACCTTGTACAGCTGCAGTAAGACATCCTTGCTCTTGTACTCAAGCCCTCTCACAATGAAGGCCAACAACCATTTGCCTTCTTAACTGCTTGCTGCACCTGCATGCTGGCTTTCAGTGATTGGTGTACAAGGACACCCAGGTCCCTTTGAACATCAACATTTCCCAATCTATCACTATTTAAATAATACTCTGCCATTCTGTTTTTCCTACTGAATAGGATAACTTCACACTTATCCACATTATACTGCACCTGTCATGTACTTGTCCACTCCTTCAACCTGTCTAAATCACCTTGAAGCCTCATAACACCCTCCTCACCTCTCACATTCCCACCTAGTTTTGTGTCATCAGTAAACTTGGAAACATTACATTTGGTTCCTTCATCCAAATCATTAATATATATTGTGAATAGCTGGGGCCCAAGCACTGATCCCTGCGGTACCTACTACACTAGTCACCACCTGTAACTCCAAAAAAGACCCATTTATTCTTACTCTCTGTTTCCTATCCGCTAACCAATTCTCAATCCATGCCAATATATTACCCCCAATCCCATGTGCTTTAATCTTTCACACTAACCTCTTACATGGGACTTTATCAAAAGCTTTCTGAAAATCCAAAGACGCCACATCCACTGGTTCTCCCTTAACAATTCTGCTAGTTACATGCTCAAAACACTCCAGTAAGTTTGTCAAACATGATTTCCCTTTCATAAACCCATGTTGACTTTGTCTAATCCCATTGATATTTTCTAAGTGTCCTGTGGTCACATCATTTATAATAAACTCTAGCGTTTTCTCCACAACTGATGTAACTGGTCTGTAATTTGCTGTTTTCTCCCTCCCTCCTTTTTTTCCCCTCTGGATCAATCACGTCCTTTGCTGAATTCTAAACTGTTCCCAATCCTCAGACTTGCTACTTTTTCTAGCAACTTTATATGACTCCTAAAAATGCTGGAAAAACTCAGCAGGTCTGATAGCATCCGTGGCGAGGAAGACAGAGTTAGCGTTTCAAGTCCGTGTAAATCTTCTTCAGAGCGAACGGGAAGGAGAGGTGTGGTGAAATATACACTGATTAAGCGGATGGAACTGGTGAAGCTGGATAGAAGGCCAGTGATAGGTGGAGGCAAAGGAGAGATGGTAAAAGATGTCATGAACAAAAGGTCAAAGAGTTGCTAACAGTAGAGCTAGAGCTGAAGGAGGTGCTAATGGTGACATTAAGGAAGCAGAATGTGACAATGGCCGGACCAGGATAAGCCCTCTGGAAAGAACAACATGAATGAGTGACAGATGGCCCTACTGTAGGGGTGGGAAAAAACATTGAAAATAGGATAAAAGCTGGGGATAAAACTATGAATAAAAATGAAAATAATTTTTTTAAATAATATTGAAAATAAGTGGGGAAAAAATAATAAAAATTACAAAAATTAATATGTAGAAAAGGGGGATGAAAAAGGGGGGTGGAGATGGAGGAGAGAGTTCATGATCTAAAATTGTTGAACTCAATATTCAGTCTGGAAGGCTGTAAAGTGCATAGTCAAAAGATGAGGTGCTGTTCCTCCAGTTCGTATTGAGATTCACTGGAACAATGCAGCAGGCCAAGGACAGACATGTGGGCATGAGAGCAGGGTGGGGTGTTAAAATGGCAAGCGACAGGGAGTCTGGGTCATGCTTGCGGACAGACTGAAGGTGTTCTGCAAAGCGGTCACCCAGTCTGTGTTTGGTCTCTCCAATGTAGAGGAAACTGCAGTGGGAGCAGTGAATGCAGTAGACTAAGTTGAGGGAAATGCAAGTGAAATGCTGCTTCTCTTGAAAGGAGTGTTTGGGCCCTTGGACGGTGAGGAGTGGGGAAGTAAAGGGGCAGGTGTTACACCTTCAGTGGTTGGATGGGAAGGTGCCGTGGGAGGGGTTTGAGGTGTTGGGGGTGAAGAAGGAGTGGACCAGGCTGCCCCAGAGCGAATGGTCCCTACAGAATGCAGACAGGATGGAGGGGGGTGGCGGGGGGATGGTGGTGTGGGTGGTGAGGGGGGGGTGAAGGGAAGATGTGTTTCGTGGTGGCATCATGCAAGGATAGTCAAAGCAGGGATAGTGACTAGAGGGATAGTGACTGCAGGGATAGTGGTTGCAGGGAGAGTGACGGCAGGAAAAAGTGACTGCAGGGATAGTGACTGCAGGGATAGTGGTTGCAGGGATAGTGGCTGCAGGGATAGTGACTGCAGGGATAAAGGTTGAAGGGACAGTGGTTGCAGGGAGAGTGGCTGCAGGGATAGTGGTTGCAGGGAGAGTGACTGCAGGGATAGTGACTGCAGGGATAGTGACTACAGGGATAGTGGTTGCAGGGATAGTGACTGCAGGGATAGTGGCTGCAGGGATAGTGGCTGCAGGGATAGTGGTTGCAGGGATAGTGACTGCAGGGATAGTGGTTGCAGGGACAGTGGTTGCAGTGATAGTGGTTGCAGAGAGAGTGACTGCAGGGATAGTGGTTGCAGGGACAGTGGTTGCATGGAGAGTGACTACAGGGATAGTGGTTGCAGGGATAGTGACTGCAGGGAGAGTGACTGCAGGGATAGTGGTTGCTGGGATAGTGGTTGCAGGGATAGTGGTTGCAGGGATAGCGGTTGCAGGGATAGTGGTGGCAGGGATTGTGGTTGCAGGGATAGTGACTGCAGGGATAGTGGTTGCAGGGAAAGTGACTGCAGGGATAGTGGTTGCAGGGATAGTGGAAGCCGGAATAGTGACTGCAGGGAGAGTGGTTGCAGGGATAGTGACTGCAGGGAGAGTGGCTGCAGGGATAGTGGTTGCCGGGCTAGTGACTGCAGGGATAGTGGTTGCAGGGAGAGCGACTGCAGGGAGAGTGACTACAGGGATATTGACTGCAGGGATAGTGACTGCAGGGATAGTGACTGCAGGGATAGTGGTTTCAGGGATAGTGGTTGCAGGGATGGTGACTGCAGGGAAAGTGGTTGCAGGGATAGTGACTGCAGGGATAGTGACTGCAGGGATAGTGACTGCAGGGATAGAGACTGCACGGATAGTGACTGCAGGGATAGTGGTTGCAGGGATAGTGGTTGCAGGGATAGTGACTGAAGGGATAGTGGTTGCAGGGATAGTGACTGCAGGGATAGTGACTGCAGAGATAGTGGTTGCAGGGATAGTGACTGAAGGGATAGTGGTTGCAGGGATAGTGACTGCAGGGATAGTGGTTGCAGGGGTAGTGACTGCAGGGATGGTTACTGCAGGGATAGTGGTCGCAGGGATAGTGGTTGCAGGGAGAGTGCTTGAAGGGATCATGGCTGCAGGGATAGTGACGGAAGCGAGAGTGACTGCAGCGATAGTGGCTGCAGCGATAGTGGTTGAAGGGAGAGTGACTGCAGGGAGAGTGACTGCAGAGATAGTGTTGGCAGGGTTAGTGCCTGCAAAGATAGTGGTTGCAGGGTGAGTGGCAGCAGGGATAGTGACTGCAGGGATAGTGACTGCAGGGAGAGTGACTGCAGGGATAGTGGTTGCAGGGATAGTGACTGCAGGGAGAGTGTTCGCAGGGAGAGTGACTGCAGGGATATTGACTGCAGGGAGAATGTTCGCAGGGAGAGTGACTGCAGGGATAGTGACTGCAGGGATAGTGACCGCAGGGATACTGACTGCAGGGATAGTGACTGCAGGGATACTGACTGCAGGGATACTGACTGCAGGGATAGTGGTTGCAGGGATTGTAACTGCAGGGATAGTAGTTGCAGGGAAAGTGGTTGAAGGGATAGAGGTTGCAGGGATAGTGGCTGCAGCGATAGTGGTTGCAGGGAGAGTGACTGCAGGGATAGTGGCTGCAGGGAGAGTGGTTGCAGGGATAGTGGTTGCAGGGATTGGTACTGCAGGGAGAGGGACTGCAGGGATAGTGGTTGCAGGGATAGTGGTTGCAGGGAGTGACTGCAGGGATAGTGGTTGCAGGGATAGTGGCTACAGGGAGAGTGGTTGCAGGGATACTGGTTGCAGGGATAGTGACTGCAGGGAGAGTGGTTGCAGGGTTAGTGGCTACAGGGAGAGTGACTACAGGGATAGTGACTGCAGGGATAGCGGTTGCAGGGATGGTGGTTGCAGGGAGAGTGACTGCAGGGATAGTGACTGCAGGGATAGTGGTTGCAGGGATAGTGACTGCAGGGATAATGACTGCAGGAAGAGTGGTTGCAGGGATAGTGACCGCGGGGATAGTGACTGCAGGGATAGTTGTTGTAGGGATAGTGATGCTGGGATAGTTGTTACTGGGATAGTGACTGCAGGGATAGTCGTTGTAGGGACAGTGATGCCGGGATAGTTGTTTCAGGGATAGTGACTGCAGGGATAGTGGTGGCAGGGATAATGACTGCATGGATAGTGGTTGCAGGGATAGTGGTTGCAGCGATAGTGGTTGCATGGATCGTGGTTGCAGGGATAGTGACTGCAGGGATAGTGGTTGCAGGGAAAGTGATTGCAGGGATAGTGGTTGCAGGGGGAGTGACTGGAGGGATAGTGACTGCAGGGATAGTGGTTGCAGGGATAGTGTTTGGAGGGATAGCGGCTGCAGGGATAGTGGTTGCATGGATAGTGGTTGCAGGGATAGTTGTTGCTGGGGTAGTGGTTGCAAGGATAGTGGTTGCAGGGATGGTGGTTGCAGGGAGAGCGACTGCAGGGATAATGACTGCAGGAAGAGTGGTTGCAGGGATAGTGACCGCGGGGATAGTGACTGCAGGGATAATAGTTGTTTCTTCTCCGCCGATGCTGCCAGACCTGCTGAGTTTTTCCAGGTAGTTCTGTTTTTGTTTTGGATTTCCAGCATCCGCAGTTTTTTTGTTTTTATCTAGTGGTTGCAGGGATTGGTACTGCAGGGAGAGGGACTGCAGGGATAGTGGTTGCAGGGATAGTGGTTGCAGGGAGTGACTGCAGGGATAGTGGTTGCAGGGATAGTGGCTACAGGGAGAGTGGTTGCGGGGATACTGGTTGCAGGGATAGTGACTGCAGGGAGAGTGGTTGCAGGGTTAGTGGCTACAGGGAGAGTGACTACAGGGATAGTGACTGCAGGGATAGCGGTTGCAGGGATGGTAGTTGCAGGGAGAGTGACTGCAGGGATAGTGACTGCAGGGATAGTGGTTGCAGGGATAGTGACTGCAGGGATAATGACTGCAGGAAGAGTGGTTGCAGGGATAGTGACCGCGGGGATAGTGACTGCAGGGATAGTTGTTGTAGGGATAGTGATGCTGGGATAGTTGTTACTGGGATAGTGACTGCAGGGATAGTCGTTGTAGGGACAGTGATGCCGGGATAGTTGTTTCAGGGATAGTGACTGCAGGGATAGTGGTGGCAGGGATAATGACTGCATGGATAATGGTTGCAGGGATAGTGGTTGCAGCGATAGTGGTTGCATGGATCGTGGTTGCAGGGATAGTGACTGCAGGGATAGTGGTTGCAGGGAAAGTGATTGCAGGGATAGTGGTTGCAGGGGGAGTGACTGGAGGGATAGTGACTGCAGGGATAGTGGTTGCAGGGATAGTGTTTGGAGGGATAGCGGCTGCAGGGATAGTGGTTGCATGGATAGTGGTTGCAGGGATAGTTGTTGCTGGGGTAGTGGTTGCAAGGATAGTGGTTGCAGGGATGGTGGTTGCAGGGAGAGCGACTGCAGGGATAGTGACTGCACCGATAGTGGTTGCAGGGATAGTGACTGAAGGGAGAGTGGTTGCAGGGATAGTGGCTACAGGGAGAGTGACTACAGGGATGGTGACTGCAGGGATAGTGGTTGCAAGGATAGTGGTTGCAGGGATAGTGGTTGCAGGGATAGTGGTTGCAGGGATGGTGGTTGTAGGGAGAGTGACTGCAGTGATCGTGACTGCAGGGAGAGTGACTGCAGGGATAGTGACTGCAGGGATGGTGACCGCAGGGATACTGACTGCAGGGATAGTGACTGCAGGGATACTGACTGCAGGGATACTGACTGCAGGGATAGTGGTTGCAGGGATTGTAACTGCAGGGATAGTAGTTGCAGGGAAAGTGGTTGAAGGGATAGAGGTTGCAGGGATAGTGGCTGCAGCGATAGTGGTTGCAGGGAGAGTGACTGCAGGGATAGTGGCTGCAGGGAGAGTGGTTGCAGGGATAGTGGTTGCAGGGATTGGTACTGCAGGGAGAGGGACTGCAGGGATAGTGGTTGCAGGGATAGTGGTTGCAGGGAGTGACTGCAGGGATAGTGGTTGCAGGGTTAGTGGCTACAGGGAGAGAGGTTGCAGGGATACTGGTTGCAGGGATAGTGACTGCAGGGAGAGTGGTTGCAGGGTTAGTGGCTACAGGGAGAGTGACTACAGGGATAGTGACTGCAGGGATAGCGGTTGCAGGGATGGTGGTTGCAGGGAGAGTGACTGCAGGGATAGTGACTGCAGGGATAGTGGTTGCAGGGATAGTGACTGCAGGGATAATGACTGCAGGAAGAGTGGTTGCAGGGATAGTGACCGCGGGGATAGTGACTGCAGGGATAGTTGTTGTAGGGATAGTGATGCTGGGATAGTTGTTACTGGGATAGTGACTGCAGGGATAGTCGTTGTAGGGACAGTGATGCCGGGATAGTTGTTTCAGGGATAGTGACTGCAGGGATAGTGGTGGCAGGGATAATGACTGCATGGATAGTGGTTGCAGGGATAGTGGTTGCAGCGATAGTGGTTGCATGGATCGTGGTTGCAAGAATAGTGACTGCAGGGATAGTGGTTGCAGGGAAAGTGATTGCAGGGATAGTGGTTGCAGGGGGAGTGACTGGAGGGATAGTGACTGCAGGGATAGTGGTTGCAGGGATAGTGTTTGGAGGGATAGCGGCTGCAGGGATAGTGGTTGCATGGATAGTGGTTGCAGGGATAGTTGTTGCTGGGGTAGTGGTTGCAAGGATAGTGGTTGCAGGGATGGTGGTTGCAGGGAGAGCGACTGCAGGGATAGTGACTGCACCGATAGTGGTTGCAGGGATAGTGACTGAAGGGAGAGTGGTTGCAGGGATAGTGGCTACAGGGAAAGTGACTACAGGGATGGTGACTGCAGGGATAGTGGTTGCAAGGATAGTGGTTGCAGGGATAGTGGTTGCAGGGATAGTGGTTGCAGGGATGGTGGTTGTAGGGAGAGTGACTGCAGTGATCGTGACTGCAGGGAGAGTGACTGCAGGGATAGTGACTGCAGGGATGGTGACCGCAGGGATACTGACTGCAGGGATAGTGACTGCAGGGATACTGACTGCAGGGATACTGACTGCAGGGATAGTGGTTGCAGGGATTGTAACTGCAGGGATAGTAGTTGCAGGGATAGTGGTTGCAGGGAGTGACTGCAGGGATAGTGGTTGCAGGGATAGTGGCTACAGGGAGAGTGGTTGCAGGGATACTGGTTGCAGGGATAGTGACTGCAGGGAGAGTGGTTGCAGGGTTAGTGGCTACAGGGAGAGTGACTACAGGGATAGTGACTGCAGGGATAGCGGTTGCAGGGATGGTGGTTGCAGGGAGAGTGACTGCAGGGATAGTGACTGCAGGGATAGTGGTTGCAGGGATAGTGACTGCAGGGATAATGACTGCAGGAAGAGTGGTTGCAGGGATAGTGACCGCGGGGATAGTGACTGCAGGGATAGTTGTTGTAGGGATAGTGATGCTGGGATAGTTGTTACTGGGATAGTGACTGCAGGGATAGTCGTTGTAGGGACAGTGATGCCGGGATAGTTGTTTCAGGGATAATGACTGCATGGATAGTGGTTGCAGGGATAGTGGTTGCAGCGATAGTGGTTGCATGGATCGTGGTTGCAGGGATAGTGACTGCAGGGATAGTGGTTGCAGGGAAAGTGATTGCAGGGATAGTGGTTGCAGGGGGAGTGACTGGAGGGATAGTGACTGCAGGGATAGTGGTTGCAGGGATAGTGTTTGGAGGGATAGCGGCTGCAGGGATAGTGGTTGCATGGATAGTGGTTGCAGGGATAGTTGTTGCTGGGGTAGTGGTTGCAAGGATAGTGGTTGCAGGGATGGTGGTTGCAGGGATAGTGGCTGCAGGGATAGTTGTTGCTGGGGTAGTGGTTGCAAGGATAGTGGTTGCAGGGATGGTGGTTGCAGGGAGAGCGACTGCAGGGATAGTGACTGCACCGATAGTGGTTGAAGGGATAGTGACTGAAGGGAGAGTCGTTGCAGGGATAGTGGCTACAGGGAGAGTGACTACAGGGATGGTGACTGCAGGGATAGTGGTTGCAAGGATAGTGGCTGCAGGGATAGTGGTTGCAGGGATAGTGGTTGCAGGGATGGTGGTTGTAGGGAGAGTGACTGCAGTGATCGTGACTGCAGGGAGAGTGACTGCAGGGATAGTGACTGCAGGGATGGTGACCGCAGGGATACTGACTGCAGGGATAGTGACTGCAGGGATACTGACTGCAGGGATACTGACTGCAGGGATAGTGGTTGCAGGGATTGTAACTGCAGGGATAGTAGTTGCAGGGAAAGTGGTTGAAGGGATAGAGGTTGCAGGGATAGTGGCTGCAGCGATAGTGGTTGCAGGGAGAGTGACTGCAGGGATAGTGGCTGCAGGAAGAGTGGTTGCAGGGATAGTGGTTGCAGGGATTGGTACTGCAGGGAGAGGGACTGCAGGGATAGTGGTTGCAGGGATAGTGGTTGCAGGGAGTGACTGCAGGGATAGTGGTTGCAGGGATAGTGGCGACAGGGAGAGAGGTTGCAGGGATACTGGTTGCAGGGATAGTGACTGCAGGGAGAGTGCTTGCTGGGTTAGTGGCTACAGGGAGAGTGACTACAGGGATAGTGAATGCAGGGATAGTGGTTGCAGGGATAGTGGCTGCAGGGATAGTGGTTGCAGGGATAGTGGTTGCAGGGATGGTTGTTGCAGGGTCAGTGACTGCAGGGATAGTGACTGCAGGGATTTTGGTTGCAGGGATAGTGGTTGCAGGGATAGGGAATGCATGGAGAGTGGTTGCACTGATAGTGACTGCAGGGATAGTGACTGCAGGGATAGTGGTTGCAGGGATAGTCGTTGTAGGGATAGTGACTGCAGGGATAGTGACTGTAGGGATAGTGACTGCAGGGAGAGTGACTGCAGGGATTTTGGTTGCAAGGATAGTGGTTGCAGGTATAGGGAATGCAGGGAGAGTGGTTGCAGGGATAGTGACAGCAGGGATAGTGACTGCAGTGATAGTGGTTGCAGGGATATAGTTTGTAGGCATAGTGACTGCAGGGATAGTGACAGCAGGGAGAGTGACTGCAGGGATACTGGTTGCAGGGAGAGTGGTTGCAGAGATAGTGACTGCAGGGATAGTGACTTCAGGGAAAGTGACTGCGGGGAGAGTGACTGCAGGGATAGTGGCTGCACGGAGAGTGGTTGCAGGGATAGTGACTGCAGGGATAATGACTGCTGGGATAGTGACTGCAGGGCTAGTGGTTGCAGGGAGAGTGGTTGCAGAGAGAGTGACTGCAGGGATAGTGACTGTAGGGATAGTGGTTGCAGGGATAGTGACTGCAGGAAGAGTGGTTGCAGCGATAATGACTGCAGGGATAGTTGTTGTAGGGATAGTGATGCCGGGACAGTTGTTTCTGGGATAGTGACTGCAGGGATAGTGGTTGCAGGGATAATGACTGCATGGATAGTGGTTGCAGAGATAGTGGTTGCGGCGATAGTGGTTCATGGATAGTGGTTGCAGGGATAGTGACTGCAGGGATAGTGGTTGCAGGGAAAGTGATTGCAGGGATAGTGGTTGCAGGGGGAGTGACTGGAGGGATAGTGACTGCAGGGATAGTGGTTGCAGGGATAGTGTTTGGATTGATAGCGGCTGCAGGGATAGTGGTTGCAAGGATAGTGGTTGCAGGGATAGTGGTTGCAGGGATAGTGGTTGCAGGGATGGTGGTTGCAGGGAGAGTGACTGCAGGGATGGTGACTGCAGGGAGACTGGTTGCAGGGATAGTGACTGCAGGGATGGTGACCGCAGGGATACTGACTGCAGGGATAGTGACTGCAGGGATACTGACTGCAGGGATACTGACTGCAGGGATAGTGGTTGCAGGGATTGTAACTGCAGGGATAGTAGTTGCAGGGAAAGTGGTTGAAGGGATAGATGTTGCAGGGATAGTGGCTGCAGCGATAGTGGTTGCAGGGAGAGTGACTGCAGGGATAGTGGCTGCAGGAAGAGTGGTTGCAGGGATAGTGGTTGCAGGGATTGGTACTGCAGGGAGAGGGACTGCAGGGATAGTGGTTGCAGGGATAGTGGTTGCAGGGAGTGACTGCAGGGATAGTGGTTGCAGGGATAGTGGCGACAGGGAGAGTGGTTGCAGGGATACTGGTTGCAGGGATAGTGACTGCAGGGAGAGTGCTTGCAGGGTTAGTGGCTACAGGGAGAGTGACTACAGGGATAGTGAATGCAGGGATAGTGGTTGCAGGGATAGTGGCTGCAGGGATAGTGGTTGCAGGGATAGTGGTTGCAGGGATGGTTGTTGCAGGGACAGTGACTGCAGGGATAGTGACTGCAGGGATTTTGGTTGCAGGGATAGTGGTTGCAGGGATAGGGAATGCATGGAGAGTGGTTGCACTGATAGTGACTGCAGGGATAGTGACTGCAGGGATAGTGGTTGCAGGGATAGTCGTTGTAGGGATAGTGACTGCAGGGATAGTGACTGTAGGGATAGTGACTGCAGGGAGAGTGACTGCAGGGATTTTGGTTGCAAGGATAGTGGTTGCAGGTATAGGGAATGCAGGGAGAGTGGTTGCAGGGATAGTGACAGCAGGGATAGTGACTGCAGTGATAGTGGTTGCAGGGATATAGTTTGTCGGCATAGTGACTGCAGGGATAGTGACAGCAGGGAGAGTGACTGCAGGGATACTGGTTGCAGGGAGAGTGGTTGCAGAGATAGTGACTGCAGGGATAGTGACTTCAGGGAAAGTGACTGCGGGGAGAGTGACTGCAGGGATAGTGGCTGCACGGAGAGTGGTTGCAGGGATAGTGACTGCAGGGATAATGACTGCTGGGATAGTGACTGCATGGGTTGTGGTTGCAGGGAGAGTGGTTGCAGAGAGAGTGACTGCAGGGATAGTGACTGTAGGGATAGTGGTTGCAGGGATAGTGACTGCAGGAAGAGTGGTTGCAGCGATAATGACTGCAGGGATAGTTGTTGTAGGGATAGTGATGCCGGGACAGTTGTTTCTGGGATAGTGACTGCAGGGATAGTGGTTGCAGGGATAATGACTGCATGGATAGTGGTTGCAGAGATAGTGGTTGCGGCGATAGTGGTTCATGGATAGTGGTTGCAGGGATAGTGACTGCAGGGATAGTGGTTGCAGGGAAAGTGATTGCAGGGATAGTGGTTGCAGGGGGAGTGACTGGAGGGATAGTGACTGCAGGGATAGTGGTTGCAGGGATAGTGTTTGGATGGATAGCGGCTGCAGGGATAGTGGTTGCAAGGATAGTGGTTGCAGGGATAGTGGTTGCAGGGATAGTGGTTGCAGGGATGGTGGTTGCAGGGAGAGTGACTGCAGGGATGGTGACTGCAGGGAGACTGGTTGCAGGGATAGTGACTGAAGGGAGAGTGGTTGCAGGGATAGTGACTGCAGGGATAGTGACTGCAGGGAGAGTGTTCGCAGGGAGAGTGACTGCAGGGATAGTGACTGCAAGGAGAGTGCTTGCAGGGATAATGGCTGCCGGGATAGTGACGGAAGCCAGAGTGACTGCAGGGATAGTGGTTGCAGAGAGAGTGGTTGCAGGGATAGTGACTGCAGGGATAGTGACTTCAGGGAAAGTGACTGCGGGGAGAGTGACTGCAGGGATAGTGGTTGCAGGGAGAGTGGTTGCAGAGAGAGTGACGGCAGGGATAGTGACTGCAGGGATAGTGGCTGCAGGGAGAGTGCTTGCAGGGATAGTGACTGCAGGGATAGTGACTGTAGGGATAGTGACTGCAGGGAGAGTGCTTGCAGGGATAGTGACTGCAAGGATAGTGACTGCAGGGAAAGTGACTGCTGGGATAGTGACTGCAGGGATAGTGACTGCAGGGATAGTGACTGCAGGGAGAGTGGTTGCAGGGATAGTGACTGAAGGGAGAGTGGTTGCAGGGATAGTGACTGCAGGGATAGTGACTGCAGGGAGAGTGCTTGCAGGGATAATGGCTGCAGGGATAGTGACGGAAGCGAGAGTGACTGCAGGGATAGTGGCTGCAGGGATAGTGGTTGCAGGGAGAGTGACTGCAGGGAGAGTGACTGCAGGGATAGTATTGGCAGGGATAGTGGCTGCAAAGATAGTGGTTGCAGGGAGAGTGGCAGCAGGGAAAGTGACTGCAGGGATAGTGACTGCAGGGAGAGTGACTGCAGGGATAGTGGTTGCAGGGATAGTGACTGCAGGGAGAGTGTTCGCAGGGAGAGTGACTGCAGGGATAGTGACTGCAGGGAGAGTGTTCGCAGGGATACTGACTGCAGGGATACTGACTGCAGGGATATTGGTTGCAGGGATTGTTACTGCAGGGATAGTAGTTGCAGGGAAAGTGGTTTAAGGGATAGAGGTTGCAGGGATAGTGGCTGCAGCGATAGTGGTTGCAGGGAGAGTGACTGCAGGGATAGTGGTTGCAGGGATTGGTACTGCAGGGAGAGGGACTGCAGTGATAGTTTTTGCAGGGTTTAGTGGTTGCAGGGAGTGACTGCAGGGATAGTGGTTGCAGGGATAGTGGCTACAGGGAGAGTGGTTGCAGGGATAGTGGTTGCAGGGATCGTGACTGCAGGGATAGTGGTTGCAGGGAGAGTGGCTGCAGGAATAGTGACTGCGGGGATAGTGTCTGCAGGGATATTGACTGCAGGGAGAGTGACTGCAGGGATAGTGGTTGCAGGGATAGTATTTGCAGGGATAGTGGTTGCAGGGATAATGATTGCAGGGATAGTGACTGCAGGGATAGTGGTTGCAGGGATAGTGGTTGCAAGGATAGTGGTTGCAGGGATAGTGGTTGCAGCGATAGTGACTGCAGGGATAGTGACTGCAGGGATAGTGGTTGCAGGGATAGTGGTTGCAAGGATAGTGGTTGCAGGGATAGTGGTTGCAGCGATAGTGACTGCAGGGATAGTGGTTGCAGGGAAAGTGATTGCAGGGATAGTGGTTGCAGGGGGAGTGACTGCATGGATAGTGACTGCAGGGATAGTGGTTGCAGGGATAGGTACTGCAAGGAAAGGGACTGCAGTGATAGTGGTTGCAGGGATTGTGGTTGCAGGGAGTGACTGCAGGGATATTGGTTGCAGGGATAGTGGCTACAGGGAGAGTGGTTGCAGGGATAGTGGTTGCAGGGATAGTGACTGCAGGGAGAGAGGTTGCAGGGATAGTGGCAACAGGGATTGTGACTACAGGGATAGTGACTGCAGGGATAGTGGTTGCAGGGATAGTGGCTGCAGGGCTAGTGACTGCGGGGATAATGTCTGCAGGGATATTGACTGCAGGGAGAGTGACTGCAGGGATAGTGGTTGCAGGGATAGTATTTGCAGGGATAGTGGTTGCAGGGATAATGATTGCAGGGATAGTGACTGCAGGGATAGTGACAGCAGGAATTTTGGTTGCAGGGATAGTGGTTGCATGGATAGGGAATGCAGGGAGAGTGGTTGCAGGGATAGTGACTGCAGGGATAGTGACTGCAGGGATAGTGGTTGCAGGGATAGTGGTTGTAGGGATAGTGACTGCAGGGATAGTGACTGCAGGGAGAGTGACTGCAGGGATTTTGGTTGCAACGATAGTGGTTGCAGGGATAGGGAATGCAGGGAGATTGGTTGCAGGGATAGTGACTGCAGGGATAGTGACTGCAGTGATAGTGGTTGCAGGGATAGTGGTTGTAGGGATAGTGACTGCAGGGATAGTGACAGCAGGGAGATTGACTGCAGGGGTAGCGGTTGCAGAGAGAGTGGTTGCAGGGATAGTGACTGCAGGGATAGTGACTTCAGGGAAAGTGACTGCGGGGAGAGTGACTGCAGGGATAGTGGCTGCAGGGAGAGTGCTTGCAGGGATAGTGACTGCAGGGATAGTGACTGCAGGGATATTGACTGCTGGGATAGTGACTGCAGGGATAGTGGTTGCAGGGAGTGACTGCATTGATATTGGTTGCAGGGATAGTGGCTACAGGGAGAGTGGTTGCAGGGATAGTGACTGCAGGGATAGTGACTGCAGGGAGAGTGACTGCAGGGATTTTGGTTGCAACGATAGTGGTTGCAGGGATAGGGAATGCAGGGAGATTGGTTGCAGGGATAGTGACTGCAGGGATAGTGACTGCAGTGATAGTGGTTGCAGGGATAGTGGTTGTAGGGATAGTGACTGCAGGGATAGTGACAGCAGGGAGATTGACTGCAGGGATAGCGGTTGCAGAGAGAGTGGTTGCAGGGATAGTGACTGCAGGGATAGTGACTTCAGGGAAAGTGACTGCGGGGAGAGTGACTGCAGGGATAGTGGCTGCAGGGATAGTGGTTGCAGGGAGAGTGGTTGCACAGAGAGTGACTGCAGGGATAGTGACTGCAAGGATAGTGACTGCAGGGATAGTGACTGCTGGGATATTGGCTGCAGGGATAGTGCATGCATTGATAGTGACTGCAGGGAGAGTGGTTGCAGGGATAGTGACTGAAGGGAGAGTGGTTGCAGGGATAGTGACTGCAGGGATAGTGACTGCAGGGAGAGTGCTTGCAGGGATAATGGCTGCAGGGATAGTGACGGAAGCGAGAGTGACTGCAGGGATAGTGGCTGCAGGGATAGTGGTTGCAGGGAGAGTGACTGCAGGGAGAGTGACTGCAGGGATAGTATTGGCAGGGATAGTGGCTGCAAAGATAGTGGTTGCAGGGAGAGTGGCAGCAGGGAAAGTGACTGCAGGAATAGTGACTGCAGGGAGAGTGACTGCAGGGATAGTGGTTGCAGGGATAGTGACTGCAGGGATAGTGGTTGCAGGGATAGTGGTTGCAAGGATAGTGGTTGCAGGGATAGTGGTTGCAGCGATAGTGACTGCAGGGATAGTGACTGCAGGGATAGTGGTTGCAGGGATAGTGGTTGCAAGGATAGTGGTTGCAGGGATAGTGGTTGCAGCGATAGTGACTGCAGGGATAGTGGTTGCAGGGAAAGTGATTGCAGGGATAGTGGTTGCAGGGGGAGTGACTGCATGGATAGTGACTGCAGGGATAGTGGTTGCAGGGATAGGTACTGCAAGGAAAGGGACTGCAGTGATAGTGGTTGCAGGGATTGTGGTTGCAGGGAGTGACTGCAGGGATATTGGTTGCAGGGATAGTGGCTACAGGGAGAGTGGTTGCAGGGATAGTGGTTGCAGGGATAGTGACTGCAGGGAGAGTGGTTGCAGGGATAGTGGCAACATGGAGTGTGACTACAGGGATAGTGACTGCAGGGATAGTGGTTGCAGGGATAGTGGCTGCAGGGCTAGTGACTGCGGGGATAATGTCTGCAGGGATATTGACTGCAGGGAGAGTGACTGCAGGGATAGTGGTTGCAGGGATAGTATTTGCAGGGATAGTGGTTGCAGGGATAATGATTGCAGGGATAGTGACTGCAGGGATAGTGACAGCAGGAATTTTGGTTGCAGGGATAGTGGTTGCATGGATAGGGAATGCAGGGAGAGTGGTTGCAGGGATAGTGACTGCAGGGATAGTGACTGCAGGGATAGTGGTTGCAGGGATAGTGGTTGTAGGGATAGTGACTGCAGGGATAGTGACTGCAGGGAGAGTGACTGCAGGGATTTTGGTTGCAACGATAGTGGTTGCAGGGATAGGGAATGCAGGGAGATTGGTTGCAGGGATAGTGACTGCAGGGATAGTGACTGCAGTGATAGTGGTTGCAGGGATAGTGGTTGTAGGGATAGTGACTGCAGGGATAGTGACAGCAGGGAGATTGACTGCAGGGATAGCGGTTGCAGAGAGAGTGGTTGCAGGGATAGTGACTGCAGGGATAGTGACTTCAGGGAAAGTGACTGCGGGGAGAGTGACTGCAGGGATAGTGGCTGCAGGGAGAGTGCTTGCAGGGATAGTGACTGCAGGGATAGTGACTGCAGGGATATTGACTGCTGGGATAGTGACTGCAGGGATAGTGGTTGCAGGGAGTGACTGCATTGATATTGGTTGCAGGGATAGTGGCTACAGGGAGAGTGGTTGCAGGGATAGTGGTTGCAGGGATAGTGACTGCAGGGAGAGTGGTTGCAGGGATAGTGGCAACATGGAGTGTGACTACAGGGATAGTGACTGCAGGGATAGTGGTTGCAGGGATAGTGGCTGCAGGGCTAGTGACTGCGGGGATAATGTCTGCAGGGATATTGACTGCAGGGAGAGTGACTGCAGGGATAGTGGTTGCAGGGATAGTATTTGCAGGGATAGTGGTTGCAGGGATAATGATTGCAGGGATAGTGACTGCAGGGATAGTGACAGCAGGAATTTTGGTTGCAGGGATAGTGGTTGCATGGATAGGGAATGCAGGGAGAGTGGTTGCAGGGATAGTGACTGCAGGGATAGTGACTGCAGGGATAGTGGTTGCAGGGATAGTGGTTGCAGGGATAGTGACTGCAGGGATAGTGACTGCAGGGAGAGTGACTGCAGGGATTTTGGTTGCAACGATAGTGGTTGCAGGGATAGGGAATGCAGGGAGATTGGTTGCAGGGATAGTGACTGCAGGGATAGTGACTGCAGTGATAGTGGTTGCAGGGATAGTGGTTGTAGGGATAGTGACTGCAGGGATAGTGACAGCAGGGAGATTGACTGCAGGGATAGCGGTTGCAGAGAGAGTGGTTGCAGGGATAGTGACTGCAGGGATAGTGACTTCAGGGAAAGTGACTGCGGGGAGAGTGACTGCAGGGATAGTGGCTGCAGGGAGAGTGCTTGCAGGGATAGTGACTGCAGGGATAGTGACTGCAGGGATATTGACTGCTGGGATAGTGACTGCAGGGATAGTGGTTGCAGGGAGAGTGGTTGCACAGAGAGTGACTGCAGGGATAGTGACTGCAAGGATAGTGACTGCAGGGATAGTGACTGCTGGGATATTGGCTGCAGGGATAGTGCATGCATTGATAGTGACTGCAGGGAGAGTGGTTGCAGGGATAGTGACTGAAGGGAGAGTGGTTGCAGGGATAGTGACTGCAGGGATAGTGACTGCAGGGAGAGTGCTTGCAGGGATAATGGCTGCAGGGATAGTGACGGAAGCGAGAGTGACTGCAGGGATAGTGGCTGCAGGGATAGTGGTTGCAGGGAGAGTGACTGCAGGGAGAGTGACTGCAGGGATAGTATTGGCAGGGATAGTGGCTGCAAAGATAGTGGTTGCAGGGAGAGTGGCAGCAGGGAAAGTGACTGCAGGAATAGTGACTGCAGGGAGAGTGACTGCAGGGATAGTGGTTGCAGGGATAGTGACTGCAGGGAGAGTGTTCGCAGGGAGAGTGACTGCAGGGATAGTGACTGCAGGGATACTGACTGCAGGGATATTGGTTGCAGGGATTGTTACTGCAGGGATAGTAGTTGCAGGGAAAGTGGTTTAAGGGATAGAGGTTGCAGGGATAGTGGCTGCAGCGATAGTGGTTGCAGGGAGAGTGACTGCAGGGATAGTGGTTGCAGGGATTGGTACTGCAGTGAGAGGGACTGCAGTGATAGTTGTTGCAGGGATAGTGGTTGCAGGGAGTGACTGCAGGGATAGTGGTTGCAGGGATAGTGGCTACAGGGAGAGTGGTTGCAGGGATAGTGGTTGCAGGGATAGTGGCTGCAGGAATAGTGACTGCGGGGATAGTGTCTGCAGGGATATTGACTGCAGGGATACTGACTGCAGGGATAGTGGTTGCAGGGATAGTATTTCCAGGGATAGTGGTTGCAGGGATAATGATTGCAGGGATAGTGACTGCAGGGATAGCGGTTGCAGGGATAGTGGTTGCATGGATAGTGGTTGCAGGGATAGTGGTTGCAGGGATAGTGACTGTAGGGATATTGGCTGCAGGGATAGTGGTTGCAGGGATAGTGACTGCAGGGATAGTGACTGCAGGGATAGTGACTGCTGGGATAGTGACTGCAGGGATAGTGGTGGCAGGGAGAGTGGTTGCAGGGATAGTGACTGCAGGGATAGTGACTTCTGCGATATTGGTTGCAGGGATAATGACTGCAGGAAGAGTGGTTGCAGGGATAGTGACCGCGGGGATAGTGACTGCAGGGATAGTTGTTGTAGGGATAGTGATGCCGGGATAGTTGTTTCTGGGATAGTGACTGCAGGGATAGTGGTTGTAGGGACAGTGATGCCGGGATAGTTGTTTCAGGGATGGTGACTGCAGGGATAGTGGTGGCAGGGATAATGACTGCATGGATAGAGGTTGCAGGGATAGTGGTTGCAGGGGGAGTGACTGCAGGGATAGTGACTGCAGGGATAGTGGTTGCAGGCATAGTGTTTGGAGGGATAGCGGCTGCAGGGATAGTGGTTGCATGGATAGTGGTTGCAGGGATAGTTGTTGCAGGGATAGTGGTTGCAAGGATAGTGGTTGCAGGGATAGTGGTTGCAGGGATAGTGGTTGCAGGGATGGTGGTTGCAGGGAGAGTGACTGCAGGGATAGTGATTGCACCGATAGTGGTTGCAGGGATAGTGGTTACAGGGAGAGTGACTACAGGGATGGTGTCTGCAGGGATAGTGGTTGCAAGGATAGTGGTTGCAGGGATAGTGGTTGCAGGGATAGTGGTTGCAGGGATGGTGGTTGTAGGGAGAGTGACTGCAGTGATCGTGACTGCAGGGATAGTGACTGCAGGGATAGTGACTGCAGGGAGAGTGGTTGCAGGGATAGTGACTGAAGGGAGAGTGGTTGCAGGGATAGTGACTGCAGGGATAGTGACTGCAGGGAAAGTGCTTGCAGGGATAATGGCTGCAGGGATAGTGACGGAAGCGAGAGTGACTGCAGGGATAGTGGCTGCAGGGATAGTGGTTGCAGGGAGAGTGACTGCAGGGAGAGTGACTGCAGGGATAGTATTGGCAGGGATAGTGGCTGCAAAGATAGTGGTTGCAGGGAGAGTGGCAGCAGGGATAGTGACTGCAGGGATAGTGACTGCAGGGAGAGTGACTGCAGGGATAGTGGTTGCAGGGATAGTGAATGCAGGGAGAGTGTTCGCAGGGAGAGTGACTGCAGGGATAGTGACTGCAGGGAGAGTGTTCGCAGGGAGAGTGACTGCAGGGATAGTGAATGCAGGGATACTGACTGCAGGGATATTGGTTGCAGGGATTGTTACTGCAGGGATAGTAGTTGCAGGGAAAGTGGTTTAAGGGATAGAGGTTGCAGGGATAGTGGCTGCAGCGATAGTGGTTGCAGGGAGAGTGACTGCAGGGATAGTGGTTGCAGGGATTGGTACTGCAGTGAGAGGGACTGCAGTGATAGTTGTTGCAGGGATAGTGGTTGCAGGGATAGTGACTGCAGGGATAGTGACTGCAGGGATAGTGACTGCTGGGATAGTGACTGCAGGGATAGTGGTGGCAGGGAGAGTGGTTGCAGGGATAGTGACTGCAGGGATAGTGACTTCTGCGATATTGGTTGCAGGGATAATGACTGCAGGAAGAGTGGTTGCAGGGATAGTGACCGCGGGGATAGTGACTGCAGGGATAGTTGTTGTAGGGATAGTGATGCCGGGATAGTTGTTTCAGGGATGGTGACTGCAGGGATAGTGGTGGCAGGGATAATGACTGCATGGATAGTGGTTGCAGGGATAGTGGTTGCAGCGATAGTGACTGCAGGGATAGTGGTTGCAGGGAAAGTGATTGCAGGGATAGTGGTTGCAGGGGGAGTGACTGCAGGGATAGTGACTGCAGGGATATTGGTTGCAGGCATAGTGTTTGGAGGGATAGCGGCTGCAGGGATAGTGGTTGCATGGATAGTGGTTGCAGGGATAGTTGTTGCAGGGATAGTGGTTGCAAGGATAGTGGTTGCAGGGATAGTGGTTGCAGGGATAGTGGTTGCAGGGATGGTGGTTGCAGGGAGAGTGACTGCAGGGATAGTGATTGCACCGATAGTGGTTGCAGGGATAGTGGTTACAGGGAGAGTGACTACAGGGATGGTGTCTGCAGGGATAGTGGTTGCAAGGATAGTGGTTGCAGGGATAGTGGTTGCAGGGATAGCGGTTGCAGGGATGGTGGTTGTAGGGAGAGTGACTGCAGTCATCGTGACTGCAGGGATAGTGACTGCAGGGATAGTGACTGCAGGGAGAGTGGTTGCAGGGATAGTGACTGAAGGGAGAGTGGTTGCAGGGATAGTGACTGCAGGGATAGTGACTGCAGGGAAAGTGCTTGCAGGGATAATGGCTGCAGGGATAGTGACGGAAGCGAGAGTGACTGCAGGGATAGTGGCTGCAGGGATAGTGAAAGCAGGGATACTGACTGCAGGGATATTGGTTGCAGGGATTGTTACTGCAGGGATAGTAGTTGCAGGGAAAGTGGTTTAAGGGATAGAGGTTGCAGGGATAGTGGCTGCAGCGATAGTGGTTGCAGGGAGAGTGACTGCAGGGATAGTGGTTGCAGGGATTGGTACTGCAGTGAGAGGGACTGCAGTGATAGTTGTTGCAGGGATAGTGGTTGCAGGGAGTGACTGCAGGGATAGTGGTTGCAGGGATAGTGGCTACAGGGAGAGTGGTTGCAGGGATAGTGGTTGCAGGGATAGTGACTGCAGGGATAGTGGTTGCAGGGATAGTGAATGCAGGAATAGTGACTGCGGGGATAGTGTCTGCAGGGATATTGACTGCTGGGATAGTGACTGCAGGGATAGTGGTTGCAGGGATAGTATTTGCAGGGATAGTGGTTGCAGGGATAATGACTGCAGGGATAGTGACTGCAGGGATAGTGGTTGCAGGGATAGTGGTTGCATGGATAGTGGTTGCAGGGATAGTGGTTGCAGGGATAGTGACTGTAGGGATAGTGGCTGCAGGGATAGTGATTGCAGGAATAGTGACTGCAGGGATAGTGACTGCAGGGATAGTGACTGCTGGGATAGTGACTGCAGGGATAGTGGTGGCAGGGAGAGTGGTTGCAGGGATAGTGACTGCAGGGAAAGTGACTTCTGCGATATTGTTTGCAGGGATAATGACTGCAGGAAGAGTGGTTGCAGGGATAGTGACCGCGGGGATAGTGACTGCAGGGATAGTTGTTGTAGGGTTAGTGATGCCGGGATAGTTGTTTCTGGGATAGTGACTGCAGGGATAGTGGTTGTAGGGACAGTGATACCGGGATAGTTGTTTCAGGGATGGTGACTGCAGGGATAGTGGTGGCAGGGATAATGACTGCATGGATAGTGGTTGCAGGGATAGTGGTTGCAGCGATAGTGACTGCAGGGATAGTGGTTGCAGGGAATTTGATTGCAGGGATAGTGGTTGCAGGGGGTGTGACTGCAGGGATAGTGACTGCAGGGATAGTGGTTGCAGGCATAGTGTTTGGAGGTATAGCGGCTGCAGGGATAGTGGTTGCATGGATAGTGGTTGCAGGGATAGTTGTTGCAGGGATAGTGGTTGCAAGGATAGTGGTTGCAGGGATAGTGGTTGCAGGGATAGTTGTTGCAGGGATGGTGGTTGCAGGGAGAGTGACTGCAGGGATAGTGACTGCACCGATAGTGGTTGCAGGGATAGTGACTGCAGGGAGAGTGACTGCAGGGATAGTGGTTGCAGGGATAGTGACTGCAGGGAGAGTGTTCGCAGGGAGAGTGACTGCAGGGATAGTGACTGCAGGGAGAGTGTTCGCAGGGAGAGTGACTGCAGGGATAGTGACTGCAGGGATACTGACTGCAGGGATATTGGTTGCAGGGATTGTTACTGCAGGGATAGTAGTTGCAGGGAAAGTGGTTTAAGGGATAGAGGTTGCAGGGATAGTGGCTGCAGCGATAGTGGTTGCAGGGAGAGTGACTGCAGGGATAGTGGTTGCAGGGATTGGTACTGCAGTGAGAGGGACTGCAGTGATAGTTGTTGCAGGGATAGTGGTTGCAGGGAGTGACTGCAGGGATAGTGGTTGCAGGGATAGTGGCTACAAGGAGAGTGGTTGCAGGGATAGTGGTTGCAGGGATAGTGACTGCAGGGATAGTGGTTGCAGGGATAGTGGCTGCAGGAATAGTGACTGCGGGGATAGTGTCTGCAGGGATATTGACTGCAGGGATAGTGACTGCAGGGATAGTGGTTGCAGGGATAGTATTTGCAGGGATAGTGGTTGCAGGGATAATGATTGCAGGGAAAGTGACTGCAGGGATAGTGGTTGCAGGGATAGTTGTTGCATGGATAGTGGTTGCAGGGATAGTGGTTGCAGGGATAGTGACTGTAGGGATAGTGGCTGCAGGGATAGTGGTTGCAGGGATAGTGACTGCAGGGATAGTGACTGCAGGGATAGTGACTGCTGGGATAGTGACTGCAGGGATAGTGGTGGCAGGGAGAGTGGTTGCAGGGATAGTGACTGCAGGGATAGTGACTTCTGCGATATTGTTTGCAGGGATAATGACTGCAGGAAGAGTGGTTGCAGGGATAGTGACCGCGGGGATAGTGACTGCAGGGATAGTTGTTGTAGGGATACTGATGCCGGGATAGTTGTTTCTGGGATAGTGACTGCAGGGATAGTGGTTGTAGGGACAGTGATGCCGGGATAGTTGTTTCAGGGATAATGACTGCTTGGATAGTGGTTGCAGGGATAGTGGTTGCAGCGATAGTGACAGCAGGGATAGTGGTTGCAGGGAAACTGATTGCAGGGATAGTGGTTGCAGGGGGAGTGACTGCATGGATAGTGACTGCAGGGATAGTGGTTGCAGGCATAGTGTTTGGAGGGATAGCGGCTGCAGGGATAGTGGTTGCATGGATAGTGGTTGCAGGGATAGTTGTTGCAGGGATAGTGGTTGCAAGGATAGTGGTTGCAGGGATAGTGGTTGCAGGGATAGTGGTTGCAGGGATGGTGGTTGCAGGGAGAGTGACTGCAGGGATAGTGATTGCACCGATAGTGGTTGCAGGGATAGTGGTTACAGGGAGAGTGACTACAGGGATGGTGTCTGCAGGGATAGTGGTTGCAAGGATAGTGGTTGCAGGGATAGTGGTTGCAGGGATAGTGGTTGCAGGGATGGTGGTTGTAGGGAGAGTGACTGCAGTGATCGTGACTGCAGGGATAGTGACTGCAGGGATAGTGACTGCAGGGAGAGTGGTTGCAGGGATAGTGACTGAAGGGAGAGTGGTTGCAGGGATAGTGACTGCAGGGATAGTGACTGCAGGGAAAGTGCTTGCAGGGATAATGTCTGCAGGGATATTGACTACAGGGAGAGAGACTGCAGGGATAGTGGTTGCAGGGATAGTATTTGCAGGGATAGTGGTTGCAGGGATAATGATTGCAGGGATAGTGACTGCAGGGATAGTTGTTGTAGGGAAAGTGATGCCGGGATAGTTGTTTCAGGCATTGTGACTGCAGGGATAGTGGTGGCAGAGATAATGACTGCATGGATAGTGGTTGCAGGGAGAGTGGTTGCAGGGATAATGACTGCAGGAAGAGTGGTTGCAGGGATAGTGACTGTGGGGATAGTGACTGCAGGGATAGTTGTTGTAGGGAAAGTGATGCCGGGATAGTTGTTTCAGGCATTGTGACTGCAGGGATAGTGGTGGCAGAGATAATGACTGCATGGATAGTGGTTGCAGGGATAGTGGTTGCAACGAAAATGGTTGTATGGATCGTGGCTGCAGGGATAATGACTGCAGGGATAGTGGTTGCAGGTATAGTGACTGCAGGGATAGTGGCTGCAGGGATAGTGTTTGGAGGGATAGCGGCTGCAGGGATAGTGGTTGTTTGGATAGTGGTTGCAGGGATAGTTGTTGCTGGGGTAGTGGTTGCAAGGATAGTGGTTGCAGGGATGGTGGTTGCAGGGTGAGTGACTGCAGGGAGAGTGACTGCAGGGATAGTATTGGCAGGGATAGTGGCTGCAAAGATAGTGGTTGCAGGGAGAGTGGCAGCAGGGATAGTGACTGCAGGGATAGTGACTGCAGGGAGAGTGACTGCAGGGATAGTGGTTGCAGGGATAGTGACTGCAGGGAGAGTGACTGCAGGGATAGTGGTTGCAGGGATAGTGACTGCAGGGAGAGTGTTCGCAGGGAGAGTGACTGCAGGGATAGTGACTGCAGGGATCGTGGTTGCAGGGATAGTGACTGAAGGGATAGTGGTTGCAGGGATAGTGACTGCAGGGATAGTAACTGCAGGGATAGTGGTTGCAGGGATAGTGACTGCAGGGAGAGTGACTGCAGGGATAGTGGTTGCAGGGATAGTGACTGCAGGGAGAGTGTTCGCAGGGAGAGTGACTGCAGGGATCGTGACTGCAGGGATAGTGGTTGCAGGGATAGTGACTGAAGGGATAGTGGTTGCAGGGATAGTGACTGCAAGGATAGTGACTGCAGGGATAGTGGTTGCAGGGATAGTGACTGCAGGGAGAGTGACTGCAGGGATAGTGACGGCACGGATAGTGGTTGCAGGGATAGTGGCTACAGGGAGTGTGGTTGCAGGGAGAGTGGTTGCAGAGAGAGTGACTGCAGGGAAAGTGGTTGCAGGGGTAGTGGCAACAGGGACAGTGACTACAGGGATAATGACTGCA
The DNA here is from genome assembly GCF_017639515.1 of Carcharodon carcharias. Classification (NCBI taxonomy): domain Eukaryota; kingdom Metazoa; phylum Chordata; class Chondrichthyes; order Lamniformes; family Lamnidae; genus Carcharodon; species Carcharodon carcharias. Next base: position 197,463,328 of record NC_054470.1, on the reverse strand, counting down.
GGGATAGTTGTTGCTGGGGTAGTGGTTGCAAGGATAGTGGTTGCAGGGATAGTGGTTGCAGGGATAGTGGTTGCAGGGATGGAGATTGCAGGGATAGTGGTTGCAGGGATAGTGACTGAAGGGAGAGTGGTTGCAGGGATAGTGGCTACAGGGAGATTGACTACAGGGATAGTGACAGCAGGGATAGTGGTTGCAGGGATAGTGGCTGCAGGGATAGTCGTTGCAGGGATAGTGGTTGCAAGAATAGTGGTTGCAGGGATAGTGGTTGCAGGGAATGTGGTTGCAGGGATAGTGACTGCAGGGATCGTTACCGCAGGGTTAGTGGTTGCAGGGATAGTGACTGAAGGGATAGTGGTTGCAGGGATAGTGACTGCAGGGATAGTGACTGCAGGGATAGTGGTTGCAGGGATAGTGACTGCAGGGATCGTTACTGCAGGGATAGTGGTCGCAGGGATATTGGTTGCAGGGAGAGTTCTTGCAGGGATAATGGCTGCATGGATAGTGACGGAAGCGAGAGGGACTGCAGGGATAGTGGCTGCAGGGATACTGGTTGCAGGGATAATGTTTGCAGGGATAAAGACTGCAGGGATAGTGGCTGCAGGGATAGTGGTTGCAGGGAGAGTGACTGCAGGGAGAGTGGTTGCAGGGATAGTGACTGCAGGGATAGTGACTGCAGGGATAGTGGTTGCAGGAATAGTGACTGCAGGGATCGTTACTGCAGGGATAGTGGTCGCAGGGATATTGGTTGCAGGGAGAGTTCTTGCAGGGATAATGGCTGCATGGATAGTGACGGAAGCGAGAGGGACTGCAGGGATAGTGGCTGCAGGGATACTGGTTGCAGGGATAATGTTTGCAGGGATAAAGACTGCAGGGATAGTGGCTGCAGGGATAGTGGTTGCAGGGAGAGTGACTGCAGGGAGAGTGACTGCAGGGATAGTATTGGCAGGGATAGTGGCTGCAAAGATAGTGGTTGCAGGGAGAGTGGCAGCAGGGATAGTGACTGCAGGGATAGTGACTGCAGGGAGAGTGACTGCAGGGATAGTGGTTGCAGGGATACTGACTGCAGGGATACTGACTGCAGGGATATTGGTTGCAGGGATTGTTAAGGCAGGGATAGTAGCTGCAGGGAAAGTGGTTGCAGGGAGTGACTGCAGGGATAGTGGTTGCAGGGACTTTGGTTGCAGGGAGTGACTGCAGGGATAGTGGTTGCAGGGATAGTGGCTACAGGGAGAGTGGTTGCAGGGATAGTGGTTGCAGGGATAGTGACTGCAGGGATAGTGGTTGCAGGGATAGTGGCAACAGCGAGAGTGACTACAGGGATAGTGACTGCAGGAATAGTGGTAGCAGGGATAGTGGCTGCAGGGATAGTGACTGCGGGGATAGTGTCTGCAGGGATATTGACTGAAGGGTGAGTGACTGCAGGGATAGTGGTTGCAGGGATAGTATTTGCAGGGTTAGTGGTTGCAGGGATAATGATTGCAGGGATAGTGACTGCAGGGATAGTTGTTGCAGGGATAGTGGTTGCAAGGATAGTGGTTGCAGGGATAGTGGTTGCAGGGATAGTGACTGCAGGGATAGTGGCTGCAGGGAGAGTGGTTGCAGGGATAGTGGTTGCAGGGATAGTTTTTGCAGGGATAGTGGTTGCAGGGATAGTTGTTGCAGGGATTGTGGTTGCAGGGAGTGTGACTGCAGGGATAGTGACTGCAGGGAGAGTGGCTGCAGGGATAGTGGTTGCAGGGATAATGATTGCAGGGATAGTGACTGCAGGGATAGTGACTGCAGGGATTGTGACTGCAGGGATAGTGACTGCAGGGATAGTGACTGCAGATATAGTGTCTGCAGGGATAGTGACTGCAGCGATATTGGTTGCAGGGATAATGACTGCAGGAAGAGTGGTTGCAGGGATAGTGACAGCGGGGATAGTGACTGCAGGGATAGTTGTTGTAGGGATAGTGATGCCGGGATAGTTGTTTCTGGGATAGTGACTGCAGGGATATTGGTTTTAGGGAAAGTGATGCCGGGATAGTTGTTTCAGGGATTGTGACTGCAGGGATAGTGGTGGCAGAGATAATGACTGCATGGATAGTGTTTGCAGGGATAGTGGTTGCAGCGATAGTGGTTGCATGGATCGTGGTTGCAGGGATAGTGAGTGCAGGGATAGTGGTTGCAGGGATAGTGGCTGCAGGGAGAGTGGTTGCATGGATAGTGGTTGCAGGGATAGTTGTTGCTGGGGTAGTGTTTGCAAGGATAGTGGTTGCAGGTATAGTGGTTGCAGCGAGAGTGACTGCAGGGATAGTGACTGCAGGGATAGTGGTTGCAGGGATAGTGACTGAAGCGAGAGTGGTTGCATTGATAGTGACTGCAGGGATAGTGACTGCAGGGATAGTGGTTGCAGGGATAGTGACTGCAGGGATCGTTACTGCAGGGATAGTGACTGCAGGGAGAGTGTTCGCAGGGAGAGTGACTGCAGGGATAGTGGTTGCAGGGATAGTGGCTGCAGGGATAGTGACTGCGGGGATAGTGTCTACAGGGATATTGACTACAGGGAGAGTGACTGCAGGGATAGTGGTTGCAGGGATAGTATTTGCAGGGATAGTGGTTGCAGGGATAATGATTGCAGGGATAGTGACTGCAGGGATAGTGGTCGCAGGGATAGTGGTTGCAGGGATAGCGACTGCAGGGATAGTGGCTGCAGGGAGAGTGCTTGCAGGGATAGTGACTGCAGGGATAGTGACTGCAGGGATAGTGACTGCTGGGATAGTGACTGCAGGGATAGTGGTTGCAGGGAGAGTGGTTGCAGGGATAATGACTGCAGGAAGAGTGGTTGCAGGGATAGTGACTGTGGGGATAGTGACTGCAGGGATAGTTGTTGTAGGGATAGTGATGCCGGGATAGTTGTTTCTGGGATAGCGACTGTAGGGATGGTGGTTGCAGGGTGAGTGACTGCAGGGAGAGTGACTGCAGGGATAGTATTGGCAGGGATAGTGGCTGCAAAGATAGTGGTTGCAGGGAGAGGGGCAGCAGGGATAGTGACTGCAGGGATAGTGACTGCAGGGACATTGACTGCAGGGATAGTGGTTGCAGGGATAGTGACTGCAGGGAGAGTGTTCGCAGGGAGAGTGACTGCAGGGATAGTGACTGCAGGGATAGTGGTTGCAGGGATAGTGACTGAAGGGATAGTGGTTGCAGGGATAGTGACTGCAGGGATAGTAACTGCAGGGATAGTGGTTGCAGGGATAGTGACTGCAGGGAGATTGACTGCAGGTATAGTGACTGCAGGGATAGTGACTGCAGGGAGAGTGTTCGCAGGGAGAGTGACTGCAGGGATCGTGACTGCAGGGATAGTGGTTGCAGGGATAGTGACTGAAGGGATAGTGGTTGCAGGGATAGTGACTGCAGGGATATTGACTGCAGGGATTGTGGTTGCAGGGATAGTGACTGCAGGGATATTGGTTGCATGGATTGTTGCTGCATGGATAGTAGTAGCAGGGAAAGTGGTTGGAGGGATAGAGGTTGCAGGAATAGTGGCTGCAGCGATAGTGGTTGCAGGGAGAGTGACTGCAGGGATAGTGGTTGCAGGTATTGGTACTGCAGTGAGAGGGACTGCAGTGATAGTCGTTGCAGGGATAGTGGTTGAGGGAGTGACTGCAGGGAATGTGGTTGCAGGGATAGTGGCTACATGGAGTGTGGTTGCAGGGATAGTGGTTGCAGGGAAAGTGACTGCAGGGAAAGTGGTTGCAGGGGTAGTGGCAACAGGGAGAGTGACTACAGGGATAGTGACTGCAGGGATAGTGGTTGCAGGGATAGTGGCTGCAGGGATAGTGACTGCGGGGATAGTGTCTGCAGGGATATTGACTGCAGGGGGAGTGACTGCAGGGATAGTGGTTGAAGGGATAGTATTTGCAGGGATAGTGGTTGCAGGGATAATGATTGCAGGGATAGTGACGGCAGGGATAGTGGTTGCAGGGATAGTGTTTGCAAGGATAGTGGTTGCAGGGATAGTGGTTGCAGGGATAGTGACTGCAGGGATAGTGGCTGCAGAGAGAGTGGTTGCAGGGTTAGTGACTGCAGGGATAGTGACTGCAGGGATAGTGACTGCAGGGATAATGACTGTAGGGATAGTGGTTGCAGGGATAGTGGTTGCAGGGATAGTGACTGCAGGGATAGTGACTGCAGCGATATTGGTTGCAGGGATAATGACTGCAGGAAGAGTGGTTGCAGGGATAGTGACTGCGGGGATAGTGACTGCAAGGATAGTTGTTGTAGGGATAGTGACTGCAGGGATAGTTGTTGTAGGGAAAGTGATGCCGGGATAGTTGTTTCAGGGATTGTGACTGCAGGGATAGTGGTGGCAGAGATAATGACTGCATGGATAGTGGTTGCAGGGATAGTGGTTGCAACGAAAATGTTTGCATGGATCGTGGCTGCAGGGATAATGACTGCAGGTATAGTGGTTGCAGGTATAGTGACTGCAGGGATAGTGGCTGCAGGGATAGTGTTTGGAGGGATAGCGGCTGCAGGGATAGTGGTTGCATGGATAGTGGTTGCAGGGATAGTTGTTGCTGGGGTAGTGGTTGCAAGGATAGTGGTTGCAGGGATGGTGGTTGCAGGGTGAGTGACTGCAGGGAGAGTGACTGCAGGGATAGTATTGGCAGGGATAATGGCTGCAAAGATAGTGGTTGCAGGGAGAGTGGCAGCAGGGATAGTGACTGCAGGGATAGTGACTGCAGGGACATTGACTGCAGGGATAGTGGTTGCAGGGATAGTGACTGCAGGGAGAGTGTTCGCAGGGAGAGTGACTGCAGGGATAGTGACTGCAGGGATAGTGGTTGCAGTGATAGTGACTGAAGGGATAGTGGTTGCAGGGATAGTGACTGCAGGGATAGTAACTGCAGGGATAGTGGTTGCAGGGATAGTGACTGCAGGGAGAGTGACTGCAGGGATAGTGACTGCAGGGATAGTGACTGCAGGGAGAGTGTTCGCAGGGAGAGTGACTGCAGCGATCGTGACTGCAGGGATAGTGGTTGCAGGGATAGTAACTGAGGGGATAGTGGTTGCAGGGAAAGTGACTGCAGGGATAGTGACTGCAGGGATAGTGGTTGCAGGGATAGTGACTGCAGGGATAGTGGTTGCACGGAGAGTGGTTGCAGAGAGAGTGACTGCAGGGAAAGTGGTTGTAGGGGTAGTGGCAACAGGGACAATGACTACAGGGATAGTGACTGCAGGGATAGTTGTTGCTGGGGTAGTGGTTGCAAGGATAGTGGTTGCAGGGATAGTGGTTGCAGGGATAGTGGTTGCAGGGATGGAGATTGCAGGGATAGTGGTTGCAGGGATAGTGACTGAAGGGAGAGTGGTTGCAGGGATAGTGGCTACAGGGAGAGTGACTACAGGGATAGTGACAGCAGGGATAGTGGTTGCAGGGATAGTGACTACAGGGATAGTGGTTGCAGGGATAGTGGTTGCAAGGATAGTGGTTGCAGGGATAGTGGTTGCAGGGATACTGACTGCAGGGATACTGACTGCAGGGATATTGGTTGCAGGGATTGTTAAGGCAGGGATAGTAGCTGCAGGGAAAGTGGTTGCAGGGAGTGACTGCAGGGATAGTGGTTGCAGGGACTTTGGTTGCAGGGAGTGACTGCAGGGATAGTGGTTGCAGGGATAGTGGCTACAGGGAGAGTGGTTGCAGGGATAGTGGTTGCAGGGATAGTGACTGCAGGGATAGTGGTTGCAGGGATAGTGGCAACAGCGAGAGTGACTACAGGGATAGTGACTGCAGGAATAGTGGTAGCAGGGATAGTGGCTGCAGGGATAGTGACTGCGGGGATAGTGTCTGCAGGGATATTGACTGAAGGGTGAGTGACTGCAGGGATAGTGGTTGCAGGGATAGTATTTGCAGGGTTAGTGGTTGCAGGGATAATGATTGCAGGGATAGTGACTGCAGGGATAGTGGTTGCAGGGATAGTGGTTGCAAGGATAGTGGTTGCAGGGATAGTGGTTGCAGGGATAGTGACTGCAGGGAGAGTGACTGCAGGGATAGTGACGGCACGGATAGTGGTTGCAGGGATAGTGGCTACAGGGAGTGTGGTTGCAGGGAGAGTGGTTGCAGAGAGAGTGACTGCAGGGAAAGTGGTTGCAGGGGTAGTGGCAACAGGGACAGTGACTACAGGGATAATGACTGCAGGGATAGTTGTTGCTGGGGTAGTGGTTGCAAGGATAGTGGTTGCAGGGATAGTGGTTGCAGGGATAGTGGTTGCAGGGATGGAGATTGCAGGGATAGTGGTTGCAGGGATAGTGACTGAAGGGAGAGTGGTTGCAGGGATAGTGGCTACAGGGAGATTGACTACAGGGATAGTGACAGCAGGGATAGTGGTTGCAGGGATAGTGGCTGCAGGGATAGTCGTTGCAGGGATAGTGGTTGCAAGAATAGTGGTTGCAGGGATAGTGGTTGCAGGGAATGTGGTTGCAGGGATAGTGACTGCAGGGATCGTTACCGCAGGGTTAGTGGTTGCAGGGATAGTGACTGAAGGGATAGTGGTTGCAGGGATAGTGACTGCAGGGATAGTGACTGCAGGGATAGTGGTTGCAGGGATAGTGACTGCAGGGATCGTTACTGCAGGGATAGTGGTCGCAGGGATATTGGTTGCAGGGAGAGTTCTTGCAGGGATAATGGCTGCATGGATAGTGACGGAAGCGAGAGGGACTGCAGGGATAGTGGCTGCAGGGATACTGGTTGCAGGGATAATGTTTGCAGGGATAAAGACTGCAGGGATAGTGGCTGCAGGGATAGTGGTTGCAGGGAGAGTGACTGCAGGGAGAGTGGTTGCAGGGATAGTGACTGCAGGGATAGTGACTGCAGGGATAGTGGTTGCAGGAATAGTGACTGCAGGGATCGTTACTGCAGGGATAGTGGTCGCAGGGATATTGGTTGCAGGGAGAGTTCTTGCAGGGATAATGGCTGCATGGATAGTGACGGAAGCGAGAGGGACTGCAGGGATAGTGGCTGCAGGGATACTGGTTGCAGGGATAATGTTTGCAGGGATAAAGACTGCAGGGATAGTGGCTGCAGGGATAGTGGTTGCAGGGAGAGTGACTGCAGGGAGAGTGACTGCAGGGATAGTATTGGCAGGGATAGTGGCTGCAAAGATAGTGGTTGCAGGGAGAGTGGCAGCAGGGATAGTGACTGCAGGGATAGTGACTGCAGGGAGAGTGACTGCAGGGATAGTGGTTGCAGGGATACTGACTGCAGGGATACTGACTGCAGGGATATTGGTTGCAGGGATTGTTAAGGCAGGGATAGTAGCTGCAGGGAAAGTGGTTGCAGGGAGTGACTGCAGGGATAGTGGTTGCAGGGACTTTGGTTGCAGGGAGTGACTGCAGGGATAGTGGTTGCAGGGATAGTGGCTACAGGGAGAGTGGTTGCAGGGATAGTGGTTGCAGGGATAGTGACTGCAGGGATAGTGGTTGCAGGGATAGTGGCAACAGCGAGAGTGACTACAGGGATAGTGACTGCAGGAATAGTGGTAGCAGGGATAGTGGCTGCAGGGATAGTGACTGCGGGGATAGTGTCTGCAGGGATATTGACTGAAGGGTGAGTGACTGCAGGGATAGTGGTTGCAGGGATAGTATTTGCAGGGTTAGTGGTTGCAGGGATAATGATTGCAGGGATAGTGACTGCAGGGATAGTTGTTGCAGGGATAGTGGTTGCAAGGATAGTGGTTGCAGGGATAGTGGTTGCAGGGATAGTGACTGCAGGGATAGTGGCTGCAGGGAGAGTGGTTGCAGGGATAGTGGTTGCAGGGATAGTTTTTGCAGGGATAGTGGTTGCAGGGATAGTTGTTGCAGGGATTGTGGTTGCAGGGAGTGTGACTGCAGGGATAGTGACTGCAGGGAGAGTGGCTGCAGGGATAGTGGTTGCAGGGATAATGATTGCAGGGATAGTGACTGCAGGGATAGTGACTGCAGGGATTGTGACTGCAGGGATAGTGACTGCAGGGATAGTGACTGCAGATATAGTGTCTGCAGGGATAGTGACTGCAGCGATATTGGTTGCAGGGATAATGACTGCAGGAAGAGTGGTTGCAGGGATAGTGACAGCGGGGATAGTGACTGCAGGGATAGTTGTTGTAGGGATAGTGATGCCGGGATAGTTGTTTCTGGGATAGTGACTGCAGGGATATTGGTTTTAGGGAAAGTGATGCCGGGATAGTTGTTTCAGGGATTGTGACTGCAGGGATAGTGGTGGCAGAGATAATGACTGCATGGATAGTGTTTGCAGGGATAGTGGTTGCAGCGATAGTGGTTGCATGGATCGTGGTTGCAGGGATAGTGAGTGCAGGGATAGTGGTTGCAGGGATAGTGGCTGCAGGGAGAGTGGTTGCATGGATAGTGGTTGCAGGGATAGTTGTTGCTGGGGTAGTGTTTGCAAGGATAGTGGTTGCAGGTATAGTGGTTGCAGCGAGAGTGACTGCAGGGATAGTGACTGCAGGGATAGTGGTTGCAGGGATAGTGACTGAAGCGAGAGTGGTTGCATTGATAGTGACTGCAGGGATAGTGACTGCAGGGATAGTGGTTGCAGGGATAGTGACTGCAGGGATCGTTACTGCAGGGATAGTGACTGCAGGGAGAGTGTTCGCAGGGAGAGTGACTGCAGGGATAGTGGTTGCAGGGATAGTGGCTGCAGGGATAGTGACTGCGGGGATAGTGTCTACAGGGATATTGACTACAGGGAGAGTGACTGCAGGGATAGTGGTTGCAGGGATAGTATTTGCAGGGATAGTGGTTGCAGGGATAATGATTGCAGGGATAGTGACTGCAGGGATAGTGGTCGCAGGGATAGTGGTTGCAGGGATAGCGACTGCAGGGATAGTGGCTGCAGGGAGAGTGCTTGCAGGGATAGTGACTGCAGGGATAGTGACTGCAGGGATAGTGACTGCTGGGATAGTGACTGCAGGGATAGTGGTTGCAGGGAGAGTGGTTGCAGGGATAATGACTGCAGGAAGAGTGGTTGCAGGGATAGTGACTGTGGGGATAGTGACTGCAGGGATAGTTGTTGTAGGGATAGTGATGCCGGGATAGTTGTTTCTGGGATAGCGACTGTAGGGATGGTGGTTGCAGGGTGAGTGACTGCAGGGAGAGTGACTGCAGGGATAGTATTGGCAGGGATAGTGGCTGCAAAGATAGTGGTTGCAGGGAGAGGGGCAGCAGGGATAGTGACTGCAGGGATAGTGACTGCAGGGACATTGACTGCAGGGATAGTGGTTGCAGGGATAGTGACTGCAGGGAGAGTGTTCGCAGGGAGAGTGACTGCAGGGATAGTGACTGCAGGGATAGTGGTTGCAGGGATAGTGACTGAAGGGATAGTGGTTGCAGGGATAGTGACTGCAGGGATAGTAACTGCAGGGATAGTGGTTGCAGGGATAGTGACTGCAGGGAGATTGACTGCAGGTATAGTGACTGCAGGGATAGTGACTGCAGGGAGAGTGTTCGCAGGAGAGTGACTGCAGGGATCGTGACTGCAGGGATAGTGGTTGCAGGGATAGTGACTGAAGGGATAGTGGTTGCAGGGATAGTGACTGCAGGGATATTGACTGCAGGGATTGTGGTTGCAGGGATAGTGACTGCAGGGATATTGGTTGCATGGATTGTTGCTGCATGGATAGTAGTAGCAGGGAAAGTGGTTGGAGGGATAGAGGTTGCAGGAATAGTGGCTGCAGCGATAGTGGTTGCAGGGAGAGTGACTGCAGGGATAGTGGTTGCAGGTATTGGTACTGCAGTGAGAGGGACTGCAGTGATAGTCGTTGCAGGGATAGTGGTTGAGGGAGTGACTGCAGGGAATGTGGTTGCAGGGATAGTGGCTACATGGAGTGTGGTTGCAGGGATAGTGGTTGCAGGGAAAGTGACTGCAGGGAAAGTGGTTGCAGGGGTAGTGGCAACAGGGAGAGTGACTACAGGGATAGTGACTGCAGGGATAGTGGTTGCAGGGATAGTGGCTGCAGGGATAGTGACTGCGGGGATAGTGTCTGCAGGGATATTGACTGCAGGGGGAGTGACTGCAGGGATAGTGGTTGAAGGGATAGTATTTGCAGGGATAGTGGTTGCAGGGATAATGATTGCAGGGATAGTGACGGCAGGGATAGTGGTTGCAGGGATAGTGTTTGCAAGGATAGTGGTTGCAGGGATAGTGGTTGCAGGGATAGTGACTGCAGGGATAGTGGCTGCAGAGAGAGTGGTTGCAGGGTTAGTGACTGCAGGGATAGTGACTGCAGGGATAGTGACTGCAGGGATAATGACTGTAGGGATAGTGGTTGCAGGGATAGTGGTTGCAGGGATAGTGACTGCAGGGATAGTGACTGCAGCGATATTGGTTGCAGGGATAATGACTGCAGGAAGAGTGGTTGCAGGGATAGTGACTGCGGGGATAGTGACTGCAAGGATAGTTGTTGTAGGGATAGTGACTGCAGGGATAGTTGTTGTAGGGAAAGTGATGCCGGGATAGTTGTTTCAGGGATTGTGACTGCAGGGATAGTGGTGGCAGAGATAATGACTGCATGGATAGTGGTTGCAGGGATAGTGGTTGCAACGAAAATGTTTGCATGGATCGTGGCTGCAGGGATAATGACTGCAGGTATAGTGGTTGCAGGTATAGTGACTGCAGGGATAGTGGCTGCAGGGATAGTGTTTGGAGGGATAGCGGCTGCAGGGATAGTGGTTGCATGGATAGTGGTTGCAGGGATAGTTGTTGCTGGGGTAGTGGTTGCAAGGATAGTGGTTGCAGGGATGGTGGTTGCAGGGTGAGTGACTGCAGGGAGAGTGACTGCAGGGATAGTATTGGCAGGGATAATGGCTGCAAAGATAGTGGTTGCAGGGAGAGTGGCAGCAGGGATAGTGACTGCAGGGATAGTGACTGCAGGGACATTGACTGCAGGGATAGTGGTTGCAGGGATAGTGACTGCAGGGAGAGTGTTCGCAGGGAGAGTGACTGCAGGGATAGTGACTGCAGGGATAGTGGTTGCAGTGATAGTGACTGAAGGGATAGTGGTTGCAGGGATAGTGACTGCAGGGATAGTAACTGCAGGGATAGTGGTTGCAGGGATAGTGACTGCAGGGAGAGTGACTGCAGGGATAGTGACTGCAGGGATAGTGACTGCAGGGAGAGTGTTCGCAGGGAGAGTGACTGCAGCGATCGTGACTGCAGGGATAGTGGTTGCAGGGATAGTAACTGAGGGGATAGTGGTTGCAGGGAAAGTGACTGCAGGGATAGTGACTGCAGGGATAGTGGTTGCAGGGATAGTGACTGCAGGGATAGTGGTTGCACGGAGAGTGGTTGCAGAGAGAGTGACTGCAGGGAAAGTGGTTGTAGGGGTAGTGGCAACAGGGACAATGACTACAGGGATAGTGACTGCAGGGATAGTTGTTGCTGGGGTAGTGGTTGCAAGGATAGTGGTTGCAGGGATAGTGGTTGCAGGGATAGTGGTTGCAGGGATGGAGATTGCAGGGATAGTGGTTGCAGGGATAGTGACTGAAGGGAGAGTGGTTGCAGGGATAGTGGCTACAGGGAGAGTGACTACAGGGATAGTGACAGCAGGGATAGTGGTTGCAGGGATAGTGACTACAGGGATAGTGGTTGCAGGGATAGTGGTTGCAAGGATAGTGGTTGCAGGGATAGTGGTTGCAGGGATACTGACTGCAGGGATACTGACTGCAGGGATATTGGTTGCAGGGATTGTTAAGGCAGGGATAGTAGCTGCAGGGAAAGTGGTTGCAGGGAGTGACTGCAGGGATAGTGGTTGCAGGGACTTTGGTTGCAGGGAGTGACTGCAGGGATAGTGGTTGCAGGGATAGTGGCTACAGGGAGAGTGGTTGCAGGGATAGTGGTTGCAGGGATAGTGACTGCAGGGATAGTGGTTGCAGGGATAGTGGCAACAGCGAGAGTGACTACAGGGATAGTGACTGCAGGAATAGTGGTAGCAGGGATAGTGGCTGCAGGGATAGTGACTGCGGGGATAGTGTCTGCAGGGATATTGACTGAAGGGTGAGTGACTGCAGGGATAGTGGTTGCAGGGATAGTATTTGCAGGGTTAGTGGTTGCAGGGATAATGATTGCAGGGATAGTGACTGCAGGGATAGTGGTTGCAGGGATAGTGGTTGCAAGGATAGTGGTTGCAGGGATAGTGGTTGCAGGGATAGTGACTGCAGGGATAGTGGCTGCAGGGAGAGTGGTTGCAGGGATAGTGGTTGCAGGGATAGTTTTTGCAGGGATAGTGGTTGCAGGGATAGTTGTTGCAGGGATTGTGGTTGCAGGGAGTGTGACTGCAGGGATAGTGACTGCAGGGAGAGTGGCTGCAGGGATAGTGGTTGCAGGGATAATGATTGCAGGGATAGTGACTGCAGGGATAGTGACTGCAGGGATTGTGACTGCAGGGATAGTGACTGCAGGGATAGTGACTGCAGATATAGTGTCTGCAGGGATAGTGACTGCAGCGATATTGGTTGCAGGGATAATGACTGCAGGAAGAGTGGTTGCAGGGATAGTGACAGCGGGGATAGTGACTGCAGGGATAGTTGTTGTAGGGATAGTGATGCCGGGATAGTTGTTTCTGGGATAGTGACTGCAGGGATATTGGTTTTAGGGAAAGTGATGCCGGGATAGTTGTTTCAGGGATTGTGACTGCAGGGATAGTGGTGGCAGAGATAATGACTGCATGGATAGTGTTTGCAGGGATAGTGGTTGCAGCGATAGTGGTTGCATGGATCGTGGTTGCAGGGATAGTGAGTGCAGGGATAGTGGTTGCAGGGATAGTGGCTGCAGGGAGAGTGGTTGCATGGATAGTGGTTGCAGGGATAGTTGTTGCTGGGGTAGTGTTTGCAAGGATAGTGGTTGCAGGAATAGTGGTTGCAGCGAGAGTGACTGCAGGGATAGTGACTGCAGGGATAGTGGTTGCAGGGATAGTGACTGAAGCGAGAGTGGTTGCATTGATAGTGACTGCAGGGATAGTGACTGCAGGGATAGTGGTTGCAGGGATAGTGACTGCAGGGATCGTTACTGCAGGGATAGTGACTGCAGGGAGAGTGTTCGCAGGGAGAGTGACTGCAGGGATAGTGGTTGCAGGGATAGTGGCTGCAGGGATAGTGACTGCGGGGATAGTGTCTGCAGGGATATTGACTACAGGGAGAGTGACTGCAGGGATAGTGGTTGCAGGGATAGTATTTGCAGGGATAGTGGTTGCAGGGATAATGATTGCAGGGATAGTGACTGCAGGGATAGTGGTCGCAGGGATAGTGGTTGCAAGGATAGTGGTTGCAGGGATAGTGGTTGCAGGGATAGCGACTGCAGGGATAGTGGCTGCAGGGAGAGTGCTTGCAGGGATAGTGACTGCAGGGATAGTGACTGCAGGGATAGTGACTGCTGGGATAGTGACTGCAGGGATAGTGGTTGCAGGGAGAGTGGTTGCAGGGATAATGACTGCAGGAAGAGTGGTTGCAGGGATAGTGACTGTGGGGATAGTGACTGCAGGGATAGTTGTTGTAGGGATAGTGATGCCGGGATAGTTGTTTCTGGGATAGCGACTGTAGGGATGGTGGTTGCAGGGTGAGTGACTGCAGGGAGAGTGACTGCAGGGATAGTATTGGCAGGGATAGTGGCTGCAAAGATAGTGGTTGCAGGGAGAGTGGCAGCAGGGATAGTGACTGCAGGGATAGTGACTGCAGGGACATTGACTGCAGGGATAGTGGTTGCAGGGATAGTGACTGCAGGGAGAGTGTTCGCAGGGAGAGTGACTGCAGGGATAGTGACTGCAGGGATAGTGGTTGCAGGGATAGTGACTGAAGGGATAGTGGTTGCAGGGATAGTGACTGCAGGGATAGTAACTGCAGGGATAGTGGTTGCAGGGATAGTGACTGCAGGGAGATTGACTGCAGGTATAGTGACTGCAGGGATAGTGACTGCAGGGAGAGTGTTCGCAGGGAGAGTGACTGCAGGGATCGTGACTGCAGGGATAGTGGTTGCAGGGATAGTGACTGAAGGGATAGTGGTTGCAGGGATAGTGACTGCAGGGATATTGACTGCAGGGATTGTGGTTGCAGGGATAGTGACTGCAGGGATATTGGTTGCATGGATTGTTGCTGCATGGATAGTAGTAGCAGGGAAAGTGGTTGGAGGGATAGAGGTTGCAGGAATAGTGGCTGCAGCGATAGTGGTTGCAGGGAGAGTGACTGCAGGGATAGTGGTTGCAGGTATTGGTACTGCAGTGAGAGGGACTGCAGTGATAGTCGTTGCAGGGATAGTGGTTGAGGGAGTGACTGCAGGGAATGTGGTTGCAGGGATAGTGGCTACATGGAGTGTGGTTGCAGGGATAGTGGTTGCAGGGAAAGTGACTGCAGGGAAAGTGGTTGCAGGGGTAGTGGCAACAGGGAGAGTGACTACAGGGATAGTGACTGCAGGGATAGTGGTTGCAGGGATAGTGGCTGCAGGGATAGTGACTGCGGGGATAGTGTCTGCAGGGATATTGACTGCAGGGAGAGTGACTGCAGGGATAGTGGTTGAAGGGATAGTATTTGCAGGGATAGTGGTTGCAGGGATAATGATTGCAGGGATAGTGACGGCAGGGATAGTGGTTGCAGGGATAGTGTTTGCAAGGATAGTGGTTGCAGGGATAGTGGTTGCAGGGATAGTGACTGCAGGGATAGTGGCTGCAGAGAGAGTGGTTGCAGGGTTAGTGACTGCAGGGATAGTGACTGCAGGGATAGTGACTGCAGGGATAATGACTGTAGGGATAGTGGTTGCAGGGATAGTGGTTGCAGGGATAGTGACTGCAGGGATAGTGACTGCAGCGATATTGGTTGCAGGGACAATGACTGCAGGAAGAGTGGTTGCAGGGATAGTGACTGCGGGGATAGTGACTGCAAGGATAGTTGTTGTAGGGATAGTGACTGCAGGGATAGTTGTTGTAGGGAAAGTGATGCCGGGATAGTTGTTTCAGGGATTGTGACTGCAGGGATAGTGGTGGCAGAGATAATGACTGCATGGATAGTGGTTGCAGGGATAGTGGTTGCAACGAAAATGTTTGCATGGATCGTGGCTGCAGGGATAATGACTGCAGGTATAGTGGTTGCAGGTATAGTGACTGCAGGGATAGTGGCTGCAGGGATAGTGTTTGGAGGGATAGCGGCTGCAGGGATAGTGGTTGCATGGATAGTGGTTGCAGGGATAGTTGTTGCTGGGGTAGTGGTTGCAAGGATAGTGGTTGCAGGGATGGTGGTTGCAGGGTGAGTGACTGCAGGGAGAGTGACTGCAGGGATAGTATTGGCAGGGATAATGGCTGCAAAGATAGTGGTTGCAGGGAGAGTGGCAGCAGGGATAGTGACTGCAGGGATAGTGACTGCAGGGACATTGACTGCAGGGATAGTGGTTGCAGGGATAGTGACTGCAGGGAGAGTGTTCGCAGGGAGAGTGACTGCAGGGATAGTGACTGCAGGGATAGTGGTTGCAGTGATAGTGACTGAAGGGATAGTGGTTGCAGGGATAGTGACTGCAGGGATAGTAACTGCAGGGATAGTGGTTGCAGGGATAGTGACTGCAGGGAGAGTGACTGCAGGGATAGTGACTGCAGGGATAGTGACTGCAGGGAGAGTGTTCGCAGGGAGAGTGACTGCAGCGATCGTGACTGCAGGGATAGTGGTTGCAGGGATAGTAACTGAGGGGATAGTGGTTGCAGGGAAAGTGAC
Source organism: Carcharodon carcharias (assembly GCF_017639515.1). Taxonomy (NCBI): domain Eukaryota; kingdom Metazoa; phylum Chordata; class Chondrichthyes; order Lamniformes; family Lamnidae; genus Carcharodon; species Carcharodon carcharias. The sequence continues at coordinate 197,447,605 of NC_054470.1, read as the reverse complement.
TGCAGGGATAGTGACTGCAGGGATAGTGGTTGCAGGGATAGTGACTGCAGGGATAGTGGTTGCACGGAGAGTGGTTGCAGAGAGAGTGACTGCAGGGAAAGTGGTTGTAGGGGTAGTGGCAACAGGGACAATGACTACAGGGATAGTGACTGCAGGGATAGTTGTTGCTGGGGTAGTGGTTGCAAGGATAGTGGTTGCAGGGATAGTGGTTGCAGGGATAGTGGTTGCAGGGATGGAGATTGCAGGGATAGTGGTTGCAGGGATAGTGACTGAAGGGAGAGTGGTTGCAGGGATAGTGGCTACAGGGAGAGTGACTACAGGGATAGTGACAGCAGGGATAGTGGTTGCAGGGATAGTGGCTGCAGGGATAGTCGTTGCAGGGATAGTGGTTGCAAGGATAGTGGTTGCAGGGATAGTGGTTGCAGGGAATGTGGTTGCAGGGATAGTGACTGCAGGGATCGTTACTGCAGGGTTAGTGGTTGCAGGGATAGTGACTGAAGGGATAGTGGTTGCAGGGATAGTGACTGCAGGGATAGTGACTGCAGGGACTTTGGTTGCAGGGATAGTGACTGCAGGGATAGTTACTGCAGGGATAGTGGTCGCAGGGATATTGGTTGCAGGGAGAGTTCTTGCAGGGATAATGGCTGCAGGGATAGTGACGGAAGCGAGAGGGACTGCAGGGATAGTGGCTGCAGGGATACTGGTTGCAGGGATAATGTTTGCAGGGATAGTGACTGCAGGGATAGTGGCTGCAGGGATAGTGGTTGCAGGGAGAGTGACTGCAGGGAGAGTGACTGCAGGGATAGTATTGGCAGGGATAGTGGCTGCAAAGATAGTGGTTGCAGGGAGAGTGGCAGCAGGGATAGTGACTGCAGGGATAGTGACTGCAGGGAGAGTGACTGCAGGGATAGTGGTTGCAGGGATACTGACTGCAGGGATACTGACTGCAGGGATATTGGTTGCAGGGATAGTGGCTGCAGGGATAGTGACTGCGGGGATAGTGTCTGCAGGGATATTGACTACAGGGAGAGTGACTGCAGGGATAGTGGTTGCAGGGATAGTATATGCAGGGATAGTTGTTGCAGGGATAATGATTGCAGGGATAGTGACTGCAGGGATAGTGGTCGCAGGGATAGTGGTTGCAAGGATAGTGGTTGCAGGGATAGTGGTTGCAGGGATAGCGACTGCAGGGATAGTGGCTGCAGGGAGAGTGCTTGCAGGGATAGTGACTGCAGGGATAGTGACTGCTGGGATAGTGACTGTAGGGATAGTGGTTGCAGGGAGAGTGGTTGCAGGGATAGTGGTTGCAGGGATAGTGACTGCAGGGATAGTGACTGCAGCGATATTGGTTGCAGGGATAATGACTGCAGGAAGAGTGGTTGCAGGGATAGTGACTGCGGGGATAGTGACTGCAGGGATAGTTGTTGTAGGGATAGTGATGCCGGGATAGTTGTTTCTGGGATAGCGACTGCAGGGATAGTGGTTGTAGGGATAGTGATGCCAGGATAGTTGTTTCAGGGATATTGACTGCAGGGATAGTGGTGACTGGGATAGTGACTGAATGGATAGTGGTTGCAGGGATAGTGGTTGCAGCAATAGTGGTTGCATGGATCGTGGTTGCAGGGATAGTGACTGCAGGGATAGAGGTTGCAGGGAAAGTGATTGCAGGGATAGTGGTTGCAGGGGGAGTGACTGGATGGATAGTGACTGCAGGGATAGTGGTTGCAGGGATAGTGGTTGCAGGGATGGAGGTTGCAGGGATAGTGGTTGCAGGGATAGTGACTGAAGGGAGAGAGGTTGCAGGGATAGTGGCTACAGGGAGAGTGACTACAGGGATAGTGACTGCAGGGATCGTTACTGCAGGGATAGTGGTTGCAGGGATAGTGACTGAAGGGATAGTGGTTGCAGGGATAGTGACTGCAGGGATAGTGACTGCAGGGATAGTGGTTGCAGGGATAGTGACTGCAGGGATCGTTACTGCAGGGATAGTCGTCGCAGAGATATTGGTTGCAGGGATAATGTTTGCAGGGATAGTGACTGCAGGGATAGTGGCTGCAAGGATAGTGGTTGCAGGGAGAGTGACTGCAGGGAGAGTGACTGCAGGGATAGTATTTGCAGGGATAGTGGCTGCAAAGATAGTGGTAGCAGGGAGAGTGGCAGCAGGGATAGTGACTGCAGGGATAGTGACTGCAGGGAGAGTGACTGCAGGGATAGTGGTTGCAGGGATAGTGACTGCAGGGAGAGTGTTCGCAGGGAGAGTGACTGCAGGGATAGTGACTGCAGGGAGAGTGTTCGCAGGGAGAGTGACTGCAGGGATAGTGACTGCAGGGATAGTGTTTGCAGGGATAGCGACTGAAGGCATAGTGGTTGCAGGGATAGTGACTGCAGGGATAGTGACTGCAGGGATAGTGGTTGCAGGGATAGTGACTGCAGGGATCGTTACTGCAGGGATAGTGACTGCAGGGATACTGACTGCAGGGAGAGTGACTGCAGGGATACTGACTGCAGGGATACTGACTGCAGGGATATTGGTTGCATGGATTGTTGCTGCATGGATAGTAGTTGCAGGGAAAGTGGTTGAAGGGATAGAGGTTGCAGGAATAGTGGCTGCAGCGATAGTGGTTGCAGGGAGAGTGACTGCAGGGATAGTGGTTGCAGGTATTGGTACTGCAGTGAGAGGGACTGCGGTGATAGTCGTTGCAGGGATAGTGGTTGAGGGAGTGACTGCAGGGAATGTGGTTGCAGGGATAGTGGCTACATGGAGTGTGGTTGCAGGGATAGTGGTTGCAGGGAAAGTGACTGCAGGGAAAGTGGTTGCAGGGGTAGTGGCAACAGGGAGAGTGACTACAGGGATAGTGACTGCAGGGATAGTGGTTGCAGGGATAGTGGCTGCAGGGATAGTGACTGCGGGGATAGTGTCTGCAGGGATATTGACTGCAGGGAGAGTGACTGCAGGGATAGTGGTTGAAGGGATAGTATTTGCAGGGATAGTGGTTGCAGGGATAATGATTGCAGGGATAGTGACTGCAGGGATAGTGGTTGCAGGGATAGTGTTTGCAAGGATAGTGGTTGCAGGGATAGTGGTTGCAGGGATAGTGACTGCAGGGATAGTGGCTGCAGAGAGAGTGGTTGCAGGGTTAGTGACTGCAGGGATAGTGACTGCAGGGATAGTGACTGCAGGGATAGTGACTGCAGCGATATTGGTTGCAGGGATAATGACTGCAGGAAGAGTGGTTGCAGGGATAGTGACTGCGGGGATAGTGACTGCAGGGATAGTTGTTGTAGGGAAAGTGATGCCGGGATAGTTGTTTCAGGGATTGTGACTGCAGGGATAGTGGTGGCAGAGATAATGACTGCATGGATAGTGGTTGCAGGGATAGTGGTTGCAACGAAAATGGTTGCATGGATCGTGGCTGCAGGGATAATGACTGCAGGGATAGTGGTTGCAGGTATAGTGACTGCAGGGATAGTGGCTGCAGGCATAGTGTTTGGAGGGATAGCGGCTGCAGGGATAGTGGTTGCATGGATAGTGGTTGCAGGGATAGTTGTTGCTGGGGTAGTGGTTGCAAGGATAGTGGTTGCAGGGATGGTGGTTGCAGGGAGAGTGACTGCAGGGAGAGTGACTGCAGGGATAGTATTGGCAGGGATAGTGGCTGCAAAGATAGTGGTTGCAGGGAGAGTGGCAGCAGGGATAGTGACTGCAGGGATAGTGACTGCAGGGAGAGTGACTGCAGGGATAGTGGTTGCAGGGATAGTGACTGCAGGGAGAGTGTTCGCAGGGAGAGTGACTGCAGGGATAGTGACTGCAGGGATAGTGGTTGCAGGGATAGTGACTGAAGGGATAGTGGTTGCAGGGATAGTGACTGCAGGGATAGTAACTGCAGGGATAGTGGTTGCAGGGATAGTGACTGCAGGGATAGTAACTGCAGGGATAGTGGTTGCAGGGATAGTGACTGCAGGGAGAGTGTTCGCAGGGAGAGTGACTGCAGGGATCGTGACTGCAGGGATAGTGGTTGCAGGGATAGTGACTGCAGGGATATTGGTTGCATGGATTGTTGCTGCATGGATAGTAGTTGCAGGGAAAGTGGTTGAAGGGATAGAGGTTGCAGGAATAGTGGCTGCAGCGATAGTGGTTGCAGGGAGAGTGACTGCAGGGATAGTGGTTGCAGGTATTGGTACTGCAGTGAGAGGGACTGCAGTGATAGTCGTTGCAGGGATAGTGGTTGAGGGAGTGACTGCAGGGAATGTGGTTGCAGGGATAGTGGCTACATGGAGTGTGGTTGCAGGGATAGTGGTTGCAGGGAAAGCGACTGCAGGGAAAGTGGTTGCAGGGGTAGTGGCAACAGGGAGAGTGACTACAGGGATAGTGACTGCAGGGATAGTGGTTGCAGGGATAGTGGCTGCAGGGATAGTGACTGCGGGGATAGTGTCTGCAGGGATATTGACTGCAGGGAGAGTGACTGCAGGGATAGTGGTTGAAGGGATAGTATTTGCAGGGATAGTGGTTGCAGGGATAATGATTGCAGGGATAGTGACTGCAGGGATAGTGGTTGCAGGGATAGTGTTTGCAAGGATAGTGGTTGCAGGGATAGTGGTTGCAGGGATAGTGACTGCAGGGATAGTGGCTGCAGAGAGAGTGGTTGCAGGGTTAGTGACTGCAGGGATAGTGACTGCAGGGATAGTGACTGCAGGGATAATGACTGTAGGGATAGTGGTTGCAGGGATAGTGGTTGCAGGGATAGTGACTGCAGGGATAGTGACTGCAGCGATATTGGTTGCAGGGATAATGACTGCAGGAAGAGTGGTTGCAGGGATAGTGACTGCGGGGATAGTGACTGCAAGGATAGTTGTTGTAGGGATAGTGACTGCAGGGATAGTTGTTGTAGGGAAAGTGATGCCGGGATAGTTGTTTCAGGGATTGTGACTGCAGGGATAGTGGTGGCAGAGATAATGACTGCATGGATAGTGGTTGCAGGGATAGTGGTTGCAACGAAAATGTTTGCATGGATCGTGGCTGCAGGGATAATGACTGCAGGTATAGTGGTTGCAGGTATAGTGACTGCAGGGATAGTGGCTGCAGGGATAGTGTTTGGAGGGATAGCGGCTGCAGGGATAGTGGTTGCATGGATAGTGGTTGCAGGGATAGTTGTTGCTGGGGTAGTGGTTGCAAGGATAGTGGTTGCAGGGATGGTGGTTGCAGGGTGAGTGACTGCAGGGAGAGTGACTGCAGGGATAGTATTGGCAGGGATAGTGGCTGCAAAGATAGTGGTTGCAGGGAGAGTGGCAGCAGGGATAGTGACTGCAGGGATAGTGACTGCAGGGACATTGACTGCAGGGATAGTGGTTGCAGGGATAGTGACTGCAGGGAGAGTGTTCGCAGGGAGAGTGACTGCAGGGATAGTGACTGCAGGGATAGTGGTTGCAGGGATAGTGACTGAAGGGATAGTGGTTGCAGGGATAGTGACTGCAGGGATAGTAACTGCAGGGATAGTGGTTGCAGGGATAGTGACTGCAGGGAGAGTGACTGCAGGGATAGTGACTGCAGGGATAGTGACTGCAGGGAGAGTGTTCGCAGGGAGAGTGACTGCAGCGATCGTGACTGCAGGGATAGTGGTTGCAGGGATAGTGACTGAAGGGATAGTGGTTGCAGGGATAGTGACTGCAGGGATAGTGACTGCAGGGATAGTGGTTGCAGGGATAGTGACTGCAGGGAGAGTGACTGCAGGGATAGTGACGGCACGGATAGTGGTTGCAGGGATAGTGACTGCAGGGATAGTGACTGCAGGGATAGTGATTGCACGGAGAGTGGTTGCAGAGAGAGTGACTGCAGGGAAAGTGGTTGTAGGGGTAGTGGCAACAGGGACAATGACTACAGGGATAGTGACTGCAGGGATAGTTGTTGCTGGGGTAGTGGTTGCAAGGATAGTGGTTGCAGGGATAGTGGTTGCAGGGATAGTGGTTGCAGGGATGGAGATTGCAGGGATAGTGGTTGCAGGGATAGTGACTGAAGGGAGAGTGGTTGCAGGGATAGTGGCTACAGGGAGAGTGACTACAGGGATAGTGACAGCAGGGATAGTGGTTGCAGGGATAGTGGCTGCAGGGATAGTCGTTGCAGGGATAGTGGTTGCAAGGATAGTGTTTGCAGGGATAGTGGTTGCAGGGAATGTGGTTGCAGGGATAGTGACTGCAGGGATCGTTACTGCAGGGTTAGTGGTTGCAGGGATAGTGACTGAAGGGATAGTGGTCGCAGGGATAGTGACTGCAGGGATAGTGACTGCAGGGATAGTGGTTGCAGGGATAGTGACTGCAGGGATCGTTACTGCATGGATAGTGGTCGCAGGGATATTGGTTGCAGGGAGAGTTCTTGCAGGGATAATGGCTGCAGGGATAGTGACGGAAGCGAGAGGGACTGCAGGGATAGTGGCTGCAGGGATACTGGTTGCAGGGATAATGTTTGCAGGGATAGTGACTGCAGGGATAGTGGCTGCAGGGATAGTGGTTGCAGGGAGAGTGACTGCAGGGAGAGTGACTGCAGTGATAGTATTGGCAGGGATAGTGGCTGCAAAGATAGTGGTTGCAGGGAGAGTGGCAGCAGGGATAGTGACTGCAGGGATAGTGACTGCAGGGATAGTGACTGCAGGGATAGTGGTTGCAGGGATACTGACTGCAGGGATACTGACTGCAGGGATATTGGTTGCAGGGATTGTTACTGCAGGGATAGTAGCTGCAGGGAAAGTTGTTGAAGGGATAGGTGTTGCAGGGATAGTGGCTGCAGCGATAGTGGTTGCAGGGAGAGTGACTGCAGGGATAGTGGTTGCAGGGACAGTGGTTGCAGGGAGTGACTGCAGGGATAGTGGTTGCAGGGATAGTGGCTACAGGGAGAGTGGTTGCAGCGATAGTGGTTGCAGGGTTAGTGACTGCAGGGATAGTGGTTGCAGGGATAGTGGCAACAGGGAGAGTGACTACAGGGATAGTGACTGCAGGAATAGTGGTAGCAGGGATAGTGGCTGCAGGGATAGTGACTGCGGGGATATTGTCTGCAGGGATATTGACTGCAGGGAGAGTGACTGCAGGGATAGTGGTTGCAGGGATAGTATTTGCAGGGATAGTGGTTGCAGGGATAATGATTGCAGGGATAGTGACTGCAGGGATAGTGGTTGCAGGGATAGTGGTTGCAAGGATAGTGGTTGCAGGGATAGTGGTTGCAGGGATAGTGACTGCAGGGATAGTGGCTGCAGGGAGAGTGGTTGCAGGGATAGTGGTTGCAGGGATAGTGGTTGCAGGGATAGTGGTTGCAGGGATAGTTGTTGCAGGGATTGTGGTTGCAGGGAGAGTGACTGCAGGGATAGTGACTGCAGGGAGAGTGGCTGCAGGGATAGTGGTTGCAGGGATAATGATTGCAGGGATAGTGACTGCAGGGATAGTGACTGCAGGGATAGTGACTGCAGGGATAGTGACTACTCTGATAGTGACTGCAGATATAGTGACTGCAGGGATAGTGACTGCAGCGATATTGGTTGCAGGGATAATGACTGCAGGAAGAGTGGTTGCAGGGATAGTGACCGTGGGGATAGTGACTGCAGGGAAAGTTGTTGTAGGGATAGTGATGCCCGGATAGTTGTTTCTGGGATAGTGACTGCAGGGATATTGGTTTTAGGGAAAGTGATGCCGGGATACTTGTTTCAGGGATTGTGACTGCAGGGATAGTGGTGGCAGAGATAATGACTGCATGGATAGTGTTTGCAGGGATAGTGGTTGCAGGGATAGCGGCTGCAGGGATAGTGGTTGCATGGATAGTGGTTGCAGGGATAGTTGTTGCTGGGGTAGTGGTTGCAAGGATAGTGGTTGCAGGTATAGTGGTTGCAGGGATAGTAATTGCAGGGATGGTGGTTGCAGCGAGATTGACTGCAGGGATAGTGACTGCAGGGATAGTGGTTGCAGGGATAGTGACTGAAGCGAGAGTGGTTGCATTGATAGTGACTGCAGGGATAGTGACTACAGGGATAGTGGTTGCACGGATAGTGACTGCAGGGATCGTTACTGCAGGGATAGTGACTGCAGGGAGAGTGTTCGCAGGGAGAGTGACTGCAGGGATTTTGACTGCAGACATAGTGGTTGCAGGGATAGTGGCTGCAGGGATAGTGACTGCGGGGTTAGTGTCTGCAGGGATATTGACTACAGGGAGAGTGACTGCAGGGATAGTGGTTGCAGGGATAGTATATGCAGGGATAGTGGTTGCAGGGATAATGATTGCAGGGATAGTGACTGCAGGGATAGTGGTCGCAGGGATAGTGGTTGCAAGGATAGTGGTTCCAGGGATAGTGGTTGCAGGGATAGCGACTGCAGGGATAGTGGCTGCAGGGAGAGTGCTTGCAGGGATAGTGACTGCAGGGATAGTGACTGCAGGGATAGTGACTGCTGGGATAGTGACTGCAGGGATAGTGGTTGCAGGGAGAGTGGTTGCAGGGATAGTGGTTGCAGGGATAGTGACTGCAGGGATAGTGACTGCAGCGATATTGCTTGCAGGGATAATGACTGCAGGAAGAGTGGTTGCAGGGATAGTGACTGCGGGGATAGTGACTGCAGGGATAGTTGTTGTAGGGATAGTGATGCCGGGATAGTTGTTTCTGGGATAGCGACTGCAGGGATAGTGGTTGTAGGGATAGTGATGCCAGGATAGTTGTTTCAGGGATATTGACTGCAGGGATAGTGGTGACTGGGATAATGACAGCATGGATAGTGGTTGCAGGGATAGTGGTTGCAGCGATAGTGGTTGCATGGATCGTGGTTGCAGGGATAGAGGTTGCAGGGACAGTGATTGCAGGGATAGTGGTTGCAGGGGGAGTGACTGGAGGTATAGTGACTGCAGGGATAGTGGTTGCAGGGATAGTGTTTGGAGGGATAGCGGCTGCAGGGATATTGGTTGCATGGATAGTGGTTGCAGGGATAGTTGTTGCTGGGGTAGTGGTTGCAAGGATAGTGGTTGCAGGGATAGTGGTTGCAGGGATAGTGGTTGCAGGGATGGAGGTTGCAGGGATAGTGGTTGCAGGGATAGTGACTGAAGGGAGAGTGGTTGCAGGGATAGTGGCTACAGGGAGAGTGACTACAGGGATAGTGACTGCAGGGATCGTTACTGCAGGGATAGTATTTGCAGGGATAGTGTTTGAGGGATAATGATTGCAGGGATAGTGACTGCAGGGATAGTGGTTGCAGGGATAGTGTTTGCAAGGATAGTGGTTGCAGGGATAGTGGTTGCAGGGATAGTGACTGCAGGGATAGTGGCTGCAGAGAGAGTGGTTGCAGGGTTAGTGACTGCAGGGATAGTGACTGCAGGGATAGTGACTGCAGGGATAATGACTGTAGGGATAGTGGTTGCAGGGATAGTGGTTGCAGGGATAGTGACTGCAGGGATAGTGACTGCAGCGATATTGGTTGCAGGGATAATGACTGCAGGAAGAGTGGTTGCTGGGATAGTGACTGCGGGGATAGTGACTGCAGGGATAGTTGTTGTAGGGAAAGTGATGCCGGGATAGTTGTTTCAGGGATTGTGACTGCAGGGATAGTGGTGGCAGAGATAATGACTGCATGGATAGTGGTTGCAGGGATAGTGGTTGCAACGAAAATGGTTGCATGGATCGTGGCTGCAGGGATAATGACTGCAGGCATAGTGGTTGCAGGTATAGTGACTGCAGGGATAGTGGTTGCAGGGATAGTGTTTGGAGGGATAGCGGCTGCAGGGATAGTGGTTGCATGGATAGTGGTTGCAGGGATAGTTGTTGCTGGTGTAGTGTTTGCAAGGATAGTGGTTGCAGGGATGGTGGTTGCAGGGTGAGTGACTGCAGGGAGAGTGACTGCAGGGATAGTATTGGCAGGGATAGTGGCTGCAAAGATAGTGGTTGCAGGGAGAGTGGCAGCAGGGATAGTGACTGCAGGGATAGTGACTGCAGGGAGAGTGACTGCAGGGATAGTGGTTGCAGGGATAGTGACTGCAGGGAGAGTGTTCGCAGGGAGAGTGACTGCAGGGATAGTGACTGCAGGGATAGTGGTTGCAGGGAGAGTGACTGAAGGGATAGTGGTTGCAGGGATAGTGACTGCAGGGATAGTGACTGCAGGGATAGTGGTTGCAGGGATAGTGACTGCAGGGAGAGTGACTGCAGGGATAGTGACTGCAGGGATAGTGACTGCAGGGAGAGTGTTCGCAGGGAGAGTGACTGCAGGGATCGTGACTGCAGGGATAGTGGTTGCAGGGATAGTGGCTACAGGGAGTGTGGTTGCAGGGAGAGTGGTTGCAGAGAGAGTGACTGCAGGGAAAGTGGTTGTAGGGGTAGTGGCAACAGGGACAGTGACTACAGGGATAGTGACTGCAGGGATAGTTGTTGCTGGGGTAGTGGTTGCAAGGATAGTGGTTGCAGGGATAGTGGTTGCAGGGATAGTGACTGCAGGGATGGAGATTGCAGGGATAGTGGTTGCAGGGATAGTGACTGAAGGGAGAGTGGTTGCAGGGATAGTGGTTGCAGGGATAGTGTTTGCAAGGATAGTGGTTGCAAGAATAGTGGTTGCAGGGATAGTGACTGCAGGGATAGTGGCTGCAGAGAGAGTGGTTGCAGGGATAGTGACTACAGGGATAGTGACTGCAGGGATAGTGGTTGCAGGGATAGTGGCTGCAGGGATAGTCATTGCAGGGATAGTGGTTGCAAGGATAGTGGTTGCAGGGATAGTGGTTGCAGGGAATTTGGTTGCAGGGATAGTGACTGCAGGGATCGTTACTGCAGGGTTAGTGGTTGCAGGGATAGTGACTGAAGGGATAGTGGTTGCAGGGATAGTGACTGCAGGGATAGTGACTGCAGGGATAGTGGTTGCAGGGATAGTGACTGCAGGGATCGTTACTGCAGGGATAGTGGTCGCAGGGATATTGGTTGCAGGGAGAGTTCTTGCAGGGATAATGGCTGCAGGGATAGTGACGGAAGCGAGAGGGACTGCAGGGATAGTGGCTGCAGGGACACTGGTTGCAGGGATAATGTTTGCAGGGATAGTGACTGCAGGGATAGTGGCTGCAGGGATAGTGGTTGCAGGGAGAGTGACTGCAGGGAGAGTGACTGCAGGGATAGTATTGGCAGGGATAGAGGCTGCAAAGATAGTGGTTGCAGGGAGAGTGGCAGCAGGGATAGTGACTGCAGGGATAGTGACTGCAGGGAGAGTGACTGCAGGGATAGTGGTTGCAGGGATACTGACTGCAGGGATAGTGACTGCAGGGATAGTGGTTGCAGGGATAGTGGTTGCAGGTAGAGTGACTGCAGGGATAGTGACTGCAGGGTTAGTGGTTGCAGGGATAGTGACTGCAGGGTTAGTGATTGCAGTGATAATGATTGCAGGGATAGTGACTGCAGGGATATTGGTTGCAGGGATTGTGGTTGCAGGGAGAGTGACTGCAGGGAGAGTGACTGCAGGGATAGTATTGGCAGGGATAGTGGCTGCAAAGATAGTGGTTGCAGGGAGAGTGGCAGCAGGGATAGTGTCTGCAGGGATAGTGACTGCAGGGAGAGTGACTGCAGGGATAGTGGTTGCAGGGATACTGACTGCAGGGATACTGACTGCAGGGATAGTGGTTGCAGGGATAGTGGTTGCAGGTAGAGTGACTGCAGGGATAGTGACTGCAGGGTTAGTGGTTGCAGGGATAGTGACTGCAGGGTTAGTGATTGCAGTGATAATGTTTGCAGGGATAGTGACTGCAGGGATATTGGTTGCAGGGATTGTGGTTGCAGGGAGAGTGACTGCAGGGATAGTGACTGCAGGGAGAGTGGCTGCAGGGATAGTGGTTGCAGGGATAATGATTGCAGGGATAGTGACTGCAGGGATAGTGGCTGCAGGGATAGTGGTTGCAGGTAGAGTGACTGCAGGGATAGTGACTGCAGGGTTAGTGGTTGCAGGGATAGTGACTGCAGGGTTAGTGTTTGCAGTGATAATGATTGCAGGGATAGTGACTGCAGGGATATTGGTTGCAGGGATAGTGACTGCAGGGATATTGGTTGCAGGGATAGTGACTGCAGGGATAGTGTTTGCAGGGATAGTGGCTACAGGGAGTGTGGTTGCAGGGAGAGTGGTTGCAGAGAGAGTGACTGCAGGGAAAGTGGTTGCAGGGGTAGTGGCAACAGGGACAGTGACTACAGGGATAGTGACTGCAGCGATAGTGACTGCGGGGATATTGTCTGCAGGGATATTGACTGCAGGGAGAGTGACTGCAGGGATAGTGGCTGAAGGGATAGTATTTGCAGGGATAGTGGTTGCAGGGATAATGATTGCAGGGATAGTGACTGCAGGTATAGTGGTTGCAGGGATAGTGTTTGCAAGGATAGTGGTTGCAAGAATAGTGGTTGCAGGGATAGTGACTGCAGGGATAGTGGCTGCAGAGAGAGTGGTTGCAGGGATAGTGACTGCAGGGATAGTGACTGCAGGGATAGTGACTGCAGGGATAGTGACTGTAGGGATAGTGGTTGCAGTGATATTGGTTGCAGGGATAATGACTGCAGGAAGAGTGGTTGCAGGGATAGTGACTGCGGGGATAGTGACTGCAGGGATAGTTGTTGTAGGGATAGTGACTGCAGGGATACTTGTTGTAGGGAAAGTGATGCCGGGATAGTTGTTTCAGGGATTGTGACTGCAGGGATAGTGGTGGCAGAGATAATGACTGCATGGATAGTGGTTGCAGGGATAGTGGTTGCAACGAAAATGGTTGCATGGATCGTGGCTGCAGGGATAGTGACTGCAGGGATAGTGGTTGCAGTTATAGTGACTGCAGGGAAAGTGCTTGCAGGGGTAGTGGCAACAGGGACAGTGACTACAGGGATATTGACTGCAGGGATAGTTGTTGCTGGGGTAGTGGTTGCAAGGATAGTGGTTGCAGGGATGGTGGTTGCAGGGTGAGTGACTGCAGGGAGAGTGACTGCAGGGATAGTATTGGCAGGGATAGTGGCTGCAAAGATAGTGGTTGCAGGGAGAGTGGCAGCAGGGATAGTGACTGCAGGGATAGTGACTGCAGGGAGAGTGACTGCAGGGATAGTGGTTGCAGGGATAGTGACTGCAGGGAGAGTGTTCGCAGGGAGAGTGACTGCAGGGATAGTGACTGCAGGGATAGTGGTTGCAGGGAGAGTGACTGAAGGGATAGTGGTTGCAGGGATAGTGACTGCAGGGATAGTGACTGCAGGGATAGTGGTTGCAGGGATAGTGACTGCAGGGAGAGTGACTGCAGGGATAGTGACTGCAGGGATAGTGACTGCAGGGAGAGTGTTCGCAGGGAGAGTGACTCCAGGGATCGTGACTGCAGGGATAGTGGTTGCAGGGATAGTGGGTACAGGGAGTGTGGTTGCAGGGAGAGTGGTTGCAGAGAGAGTGACTGCAGGGAAAGTGTTTGCAGGGGTAGTGGCAACAGGGACAGTGACTACAGGGATAGTGACTGCAGGGATAGTTGTTGCTGGGGTAGTGGTTGCAAGGATAGTGGTTGCAGGGACAGTGGTTGCAGGGATAGTGACTGCAGGGATGGAGATTGCAGGGATAGTGGTTGCAGGGATAGTGACTGAAGGGAGAGTGGTTGCAGGGATAGTGGCTACAGGGAGAGTGACTACAGGGATAGTGACTGCAGGGATAGTGGTTGCAGGGATAGTGGCTGCAGGGATAGTCATTGCAGGGATAGTGGTTGCAAGGATAGTGATTGCAGGGATAGTGGTTGCAGGGAATTTGGTTGCAGGGATAGTGACTGCAGGGATCGTTACTGCAGGGTTAGTGGTTGCAGCGATAGTGACTGAAGGGATAGTGGTTGCAGGGATAGTGACTGCAGGGATAGTGACTGCAGGGATAGTGGTTGCAGGGATAGTGACTGCAGGGATAATGGCTGCAGGGATAGTGACGGAAGCGAGAGGGACTGCAGGGATAGTGGCTGCAGGGATACTGGTTGCAGGGATAATGTTTGCAGGGATAGTGACTGCAGGGATAGTGGCTGAAGGGATAGTGGTTGCAGGGAGAGTGACTGCAGGGAGAGTGACTGCAGGGATAGTATTGGCAGGGATAGTGGCTGCAAAGATAGTGGTTGCAGGGAGAGTGGCAGCAGGGATAGTGACTGCAGGGATAGTGACTGCAGGGAGAGTGACTGCAGGGATATTGGTTGCAGGGATACTGACTGCAGGGATACTGACTGCAGGGATAGTGGTTGCAGGGATAGTGGTTGCAGGTAGAGTGACTGCAGGGATAGTGACTGCAGGGTTAGTGGTTGCAGGGATAGTGACTGCAGGGTTAGTGATTGCAGTGATAATGATTGCAGGGATAGTGACTGCAGGGATATTGGTTGCAGGGATTGTGGTTGCAGGGAGAGTGACTGCAGGGAGAGTGACTGCAGGGATAGTATTGGCAGGGATAGTGGCTGCAAAGATAGTGGTTGCAGGGAGAGTGGCAGCAGGGATAGTGTCTGCAGGGATAGTGACTGCAGGGAGAGTGACTGCAGGGATAGTGGTTGCAGGGATACTGACTGCAGGGATACTGACTGCAGGGATAGTGGTTGCAGGGATAGTGGTTGCAGGTAGAGTGACTGCAGGGATAGTGACTGCAGGGTTAGTGGTTGCAGGGATAGTGACTGCAGGGTTAGTGATTGCAGTGATAATGTTTGCAGGGATAGTGACTGCAGGGATATTGGTTGCAGGGATTGTGGTTGCAGGGAGAGTGACTGCAGGGATAGTGACTGCAGGGAGAGTGGCTGCAGGGATAGTGGTTGCAGGGATAATGATTGCAGGGATAGTGACTGCAGGGATAGTGGTTGCAGGGATAGTGGTTGCAGGTAGAGTGACTGCAGGGATAGTGACTGCAGGGTTAGTGGTTGCAGGGATAGTGACTGCAGGGTTAGTGATTGCAGTGATAATGATTGCAGGGATAGTGACTGCAGGGATATTGGTTGCAGGGATAGTGACTGCAGGGATATTGGTTGCAGGGATAGTGACTGCAGGGATAGTGTTTGCAGGGATAGTGGCTACAGGGAGTGTGGTTGCAGGGAGAGTGGTTGCAGAGAGAGTGACTGCAGGGAAAGTGGTTGCAGGGGTAGTGGCAACAGGGACAGTGACTACAGGGATAGTGACTGCAGCGATAGTGACTGCGGGGATATTGTCTGCAGGGATATTGACTGCAGGGAGGGTGACTGCAGGGATAGTGGCTGAAGGGATAGTATTTGCAGGGATAGTGGTTGCAGGGATAATGATTGCAGGGATAGTGACTGCAGGGATAGTGGTTGCAGGGATAGTGTTTGCAAGGATAGTGGTTGCAAGAATAGTGGTTGCAGGGATAGTGACTGCAGGGATAGTGGCTGCAGAGAGAGTGGTTGCAGGGATAGTGACTACAGGGATAGTGACTGCAGGGATAGTGGTTGCAGGGATAGTGGCTGCAGGGATAGTCATTGCAGGGATAGTGGTTGCAAGGATAGTGGTTGCAGGGATAGTGGTTGCAGGGAATTTGGTTGCAGGGATAGTGACTGCAGGGATCGTTACTGCAGGGTTAGTGGTTGCAGGGATAGTGACTGAAGGGATAGTGGTTGCAGGGATAGTGACTGCAGGGATAGTGACTGCAGGGATAGTGGTTGCAGGGATAGTGACTGCAGGGATAGTTACTGCAGGGACAGTGGTCGCAGGGATATTGGTTGCAGGGAGAGTTCTTGCAGGGATAATGGCTGCAGGGATAGTGACGGAAGCGAGAGGGACTGCAGGGATAGTCACTGCAGGGATACTGGTTGCAGGGATAATGTTTGCAGGGATAGTGACTGCAGGGATAGTGGCTGCAGGGATAGTGGTTGCAGGGAGAGTGACTGCAGGGAGAGCGACTGCAGGGATAGTATTGGCAGGGATAGTGGCTGAAAAGATAGTGGTTGCAGGGAGAGTGGCAGCAGGGATAGTGACTGCAGGGATAGTGACTGCAGGGAGAGGGACTGCAGGGATAGTGGTTGCAGGGATACTGACTGCAGGGATAGTGACTGCAGGGATAGTGGTTGCAGGGATAGTGGTTGCAGGTAGAGTGACTGCAGGGATAGTGACTGCAGGGTTAGTGGTTGCAGGGATAGTGACTGCAGGGTTAGTGATTGCAGTGATAATGATTGCAGGGATAGTGACTGCAGGGATATTGGTTGCAGGGATTGTGGTTGCAGGGAGAGTGACTGCAGGGAGAGTGACTGCAGGGATAGTATTGGCAGGGATAGTGGCTGCAAAGATAGTGGTTGCAGGGAGAGTGGCAGCAGGGATAGTGTCTGCAGGGATAGTGACTGCAGAGAGAGTGACTGCAGGGATAGTGGTTGCAGGATACTGACTGCAGGGATACTGACTGCAGGGATAGTGGTTGCAGGGATAGTGGTTGCAGGTAGAGTGACTGCAGGGATAGTGACTGCAGGGTTAGTGGTTGCAGGGATAGTGACTGCAGGGTTAGTGATTGCAGTGATAATGTTTGCAGGGATAGTGACTGCAGGGATATTGGTTGCAGGGATTGTGGTTGCAGGGAGAGTGACTGCAGGGATAGTGACTGCAGGGAGAGTGGCTGCAGGGATAGTGGTTGCAGGGATAATGATTGCAGGGATAGTGACTGCAGGGATAGTGGTTGCAGGGATAGTGGTTGCAGGTAGAGTGACTGCAGGGATAGTGATTGCAGGGTTAGTGGTTGCAGGGATAGTGACTGCAGGGTTAGTGTTTGCAGTGATAATGATTGCAGGGATAGTGACTGCAGGGATATTGGTTGCAGGGATAGTGACTGCAGGGATATTGGTTGCAGGGATAGTGACTGCAGGGATAGTGTTTGCAGGGATAGTGGCTACAGGGAGTGTGGTTGCAGGGAGAGTGGTTGCAGAGAGAGTGACTGCAGGGAAAGTGGTTGCAGGGGTAGTGGCAACAGGGACAGTGACTACAGGGATAGTGACTGCAGCGATAGTGACTGCGGGGATATTGTCTGCAGGGATATTGACTGCAGGGAGAGTGACTGCAGGGATAGTGGCTGAAGGGATAGTATTTGCAGGGATAGTGGTTGCATGGATAATGATTGCAGGGATAGTGACTGCAGGTATAGTGGTTGCAGGGATAGTGTTTGCAAGGATAGTGGTTGCAAGAATAGTGGTTGCAGGGATAGTGACTGCAGGGATAGTGGCTGCAGAGAGAGTGGTTGCAGGGATAGTGACTGCAGGGATAGTGACTGCAGGGATAGTGACTGCAGGGATAGTGACTGTAGGGATAGTGGTTGCAGGGATAGTGGTTGCAGGGATAGTGACTGCAGGGATAGTGACTGCAGTGATATTGGTTGCAGGGATAATGACTGCAGGAAGAGTGGTTGCAGGGATAGTGACTGCGGGGATAGTGACTGCAGGGATAGTTGTTGTAGGGATAGTGACTGCAGGGATAGTTGTTGTAGGGAAAGTGATGCCGGGATAGTTGTTTCACGGATTGTGACTGCAGGGATAGTGGTGGCAGAGATAATGACTGCATGGATAGTGGTTGCAGGGATAGTGGTTGCAACGAAAATGGTTGCATGGATCGTGGCTGCAGGGATAATGACTGCAGGGATAGTGGTTGCAGTTATAGTGACTGCAGGGAAAGTGGTTGCAGGGGTAGTGGCAACAGGGACAGTGACTACAGGGATAGTGACTGCAGGGATAGTTGTTGCTGGGGTAGTGGTTGCAAGGATAGTGGTTGCAGGGATAGTGGTTGCAGGGATAGTGGTTGCAGGGATGGAGATTGCAGGGATAGTGGTTGCAGGGATAGTGACTGAAGGGAGAGTGGTTGCAGGGATAGTGGCTACAGGGAGAGTGACTACAGGGATAGTGACTGCAGGGATAGTGGTTGCAGGGATAGTGGCTGCAGGGATAGTCATTGCAGGGATAGTGGTTGCAAGGATAGTGGTTGCAGGGATAGTGGTTGCAGGGAATTTGGTTGCAGGGATAGTGACTGCAGGGATCGTTACTGCAGGGTTAGTGGTTGCAGGGATAGTGACTGAAGGGATAGTGGTTGCAGGGATAGTGACTGCAGGGATAGTGACTGCAGGGATAGTGGTTGCAGGGATAGTGACTGCAGGGATAGTTACTGCAGGGACAGTGGTCGCAGGGATATTGGTTGCAGGGAGAGTTCTTGCAGGGATAATGGCTGCAGGGATAGTGACGGAAGCGAGAGGGACTGCAGGGATAGTCACTGCAGGGATACTGGTTGCAGGGATAATGTTTGCAGGGATAGTGACTGCAGGGATAGTGGCTGCAGGGATAGTGGTTGCAGGGAGAGTGACTGCAGGGAGAGTGACTGCAGGGATAGTTTTGGCAGGGATAGTGGCTGCAAAGATAGTGGTTGCAGGGAGAGTGGCAGCAGGGAAAGTGACTGCAGGGAGAGTGACTGCAGGGATAGTGGTTGCAGGGATACTGACTGCAGGGATACTGACTGCAGGGATAGTGGTTGCAGGGATAGTGGTTGCAGGTAGAGTGACTGCAGGGATAGTGACTGCAGGGTTAGTGGTTGCAGGGATAGTGACTGCAGGGTTAGTGATTGCAGTGATAATGATTGCAGGGATAGTGACTGCAGGGATATTGGTTGCAGGGATTGTGGTTGCAGGGAGAGTGACTGCAGGGAGAGTGACTGCAGGGATAGTATTGGCAGGGATAGTGGCTGCAAAGATAGTGGTTGCAGGGAGAGTGGCAGCAGGGTTAGTGTCTGCAGGGATAGTGACTGCAGGGAGAGTGACTGCAGGGATAGTGGTTGCAGGATACTGACTGCAGGGATGCTGACTGCAGGGATAGTGGTTGCAGGGATAGTGGTTGCAGGTAGAGTGACTGCAGGGATAGTGACTGCAGGGTTAGTGGTTGCAGGGATAGTGACTGCAGGGTTAGTGATTGCAGTGATAATGATTGCAGGGATAGTGACTGCAGGGATATTGGTTGCAGGGATAGTGACTGCAGGGATATTGGTTGCAGGGATAGTGACTGCAGGGATAGTGTTTGCAGGGATAGTGGCTACAGGGAGTGTGGTTGCAGGGAGAGTGGTTGCAGAGAGAGTGACTGCAGGGAAAGTGGTTGCAGGGGTAGTGGCAACAGGGACAGTGACTACAGGGATAATGACTGCAGCGATAGTGACTGCGGGGATAGTGTCTGCAGGGATATTGACTGCAGGGAGAGTGACTGCAGGGATAGTGGTTGAAGGGATAGTATTTGCAGGGATAGTGGTTGCAGGGATAATGATTGCAGGGATAGTGACTGCAGGGACAGTGGTTGCAGGGATAGTGTTTGCAAGGATAGTGGTTGCAAGAATAGTGGTTGCAGGGATAGTGACTGCAGGGATAGTCGCTGCAGAGAGAGTGGTTGCAGGGATAGTGACTGCAGGGATAGTGACTGCAGGGATAGTGACTGCAGGGATAGTGACTGTAGGGATAGTGGTTGCAGGGATAGTGGTTGCAGGGATAGTGACTGCAGGGATAGTGACTGCAGTGATATTGGTTGCAGTGATAATGACTGCAGGAAGAGTGGTTGCAGGGATAGTGACTGCGGGGATAGTGACTGCAGGGATAGTTGTTGTAGGGATAGTGACTGCAGGGATAGTTGTTGTAGGGAAAGTGATGCCGGGATAGTTGTTTCACGGATTGTGACTGCAGGGATAGTGGTGGCAGAGATAATGACTGCATGGATAGTGGTTGCAGGGATAGTGGTTGCAACGAAAATGGTTGCATGGATCGTGGCTGCAGGGATAATGACTGCAGGGATAGTGGTTGCAGTTATAGTGACTGCAGGGAAAGTGGTTGCAGGGGTAGTGGCAAAAGGGACAGTGACTACAGGGATAGTGACTGCAGGGATAGTTGTTGCTGGGGTAGTGGTTGCAAGGATAGTGGTTGCAGGGATAGTGGTTGCAGGGATAGTGGTTGCAGGGATGGAGATTGCAGGGATAGTGGTTGCAGGGATAGTGACTGAAGGGAGAGTGGTTGCAGGGATAGTGGCTACAGGGATAGTGACTACAGGGATAGTGACTGCAGGGATAGTGGTTGCAGGGATAGTGGCTGCAGGGATAGTCATTGCAGGGATAGTGGTTGCAAGGATAGTGGTTGCAGGGATAGTGGTTGCAGGGAATTTGGTTGCAGGGATAGTGACTGCAGGGATCGTTACTGCAGGGTTAGTGGTTGCAGGGATAGTGACTGAAGGGATAGTGGTTGCAGGGATAGTGACTGCAGGGATAGTGACTGCAGGGATAGTGGTTGCAGGGATAGTGACTGCAGGGATAGTTACTGCAGGGACAGTGGTCGCAGGGATATTGGTTGCAGGGAGAGTTCTTGCAGGGATAATGGCTGCAGGGATAGTGACGGAAGCGAGAGGGACTGCAGGGATAGTCACTGCAGGGATACTGGTTGCAGGGATAATGTTTGCAGGGATAGTGACTGCAGGGATAGTGGCTGCAGGGATAGTGGTTGCAGGGAGAGTGACTGCAGGGAGAGTGACTGCAGGGATAGTATTGGCAGGGATAGTGGCTGCAAAGATAGTGGTTGCAGGGAGAGTGGCAGCAGGGATAGTGACTGCAGGGAGAGTGACTGCAGGGATAGTGGTTGCAGGGATACTGACTGCAGGGATACTGACTGCAGGGATAGTGGTTGCAGGGATAGTGGTTGCAGGTAGAGTGACTGCAGGGATAGTGACTGCAGGGTTAGTGGTTGCAGGGATAGTGACTGCAGGGTTAGTGATTGCAGTGATAATGATTGCAGGGATAGTGACTGCAGGGATATTGGTTGCAGGGATTGTGGTTGCAGGGAGAGTGACTGCAGGGAGAGTGACTGCAGGGATAGTATTGGCAGGGATAGTGGCTGCAAAGATAGTGGTTGCAGGGAGAGTGGCAGCAGGGTTAGTGTCTGCAGGGATAGTGACTGCAGGGAGAGTGACTGCAGGGATAGTGGTTGCAGGATACTGACTGCAGGGATGCTGACTGCAGGGATAGTGGTTGCAGGGATAGTGGTTGCAGGTAGAGTGACTGCAGGGATAGTGACTGCAGGGTTAGTGGTTGCAGGGATAGTGACTGCAGGGTTAGTGATTGCAGTGATAATGATTGCAGGGATAGTGACTGCAGGGATATTGGTTGCAGGGATAGTGACTGCAGGGATATTGGTTGCAGGGATAGTGACTGCAGGGATAGTGTTTGCAGGGATAGTGGCTACAGGGAGTGTGGTTGCAGGGAGAGTGGTTGCAGAGAGAGTGACTGCAGGGAAAGTGGTTGCAGGGGTAGTGGCAACAGGGACAGTGACTACAGGGATAATGACTGCAGCGATAGTGACTGCGGGGATAGTGTCTGCAGGGATATTGACTGCAGGGAGAGTGACTGCAGGGATAGTGGTTGAAGGGATAGTATTTGCAGGGATAGTGGTTGCAGGGATAATGATTGCAGGGATAGTGACTGCAGGGACAGTGGTTGCAGGGATAGTGTTTGCAAGGATAGTGGTTGCAAGAATAGTGGTTGCAGGGATAGTGACTGCAGGGATAGTCGCTGCAGAGAGAGTGGTTGCAGGGATAGTGACTGCAGGGATAGTGACTGCAGGGATAGTGACTGCAGGGATAGTGACTGTAGGGATAGTGGTTGCAGGGATAGTGGTTGCAGGGATAGTGACTGCAGGGATAGTGACTGCAGTGATATTGGTTGCAGTGATAATGACTGCAGGAAGAGTGGTTGCAGGGATAGTGACTGCGGGGATAGTGACTGCAGGGATAGTTGTTGTAGGGATAGTGACTGCAGGGATACTTGTTGTAGGGAAAGTGATGCCGGGATAGTTGTTTCAGGGATTGTGACTGCAGGGATAGTGGTGGCAGAGATAATGACTGCATGGATAGTGGTTGCAGGGATAGTGGTTGCAACGAAAATGGTTGCATGGATCGTGGCTGCAGGGATAATGACTGCAGGGATAGTGGTTGCAGGTATAGTGACTGCAGGGATAGTGTTTGGAGGGATAGCGGCTGCAGGGATAGTGGTTGCATGGATAGTGGTTGCAGGGATAGTTGTTGCTGGGGTAGTGGTTGCAAGGATAGTGGTTGCAGGGATAGTGGTTGCAGGGATAGTGTTTGCAGGGATGGTGGTTGCAGGGTGAGTGACTGCAGGGAGAGTGACTGCAGGGATAGTATTGGCAGGGATAGTGGCTGCAAAGATAGTGGTTGCAGGGAGAGTGGCAGCAGGGATAGTGACTGCAGGGATAGTGACTGCAGGGAGAGTGACTGCAGGGATAGTTGTTGCAGGGATAGTGACTGCAGGGAGAGTGTTCGCAGGGAGAGTGACTGCAGGGATAGTGACTGCAGGGATAGTGGTTGCAGGGATAGTGACTGAAGGGATAGTGGTTGCAGGGATAGTGACTGCAGGGATAGTGACTGCAGCGATAGTGGTTGCAGGGATAGTGACTGCAGGGAGAGTGACTGCAGGGATATTGACTGCAGGGATAGTGACTGCAGGGAGAGTGTTCGCAGGGAGAGTGACTGCAGGGATCGTGACTGCAGGGATAGTGGTTGCAGGGATAGTGACTGAAGGGATAGTGGTTGCAGGGATAGTGACTGCAGGGAAAGTGACTGCAGGGATAGTGTTTGCAGGGATAGTGATTGCATGGAGAGTGACTGCAGGGATAGTGAATGCAGGGATAGTGCTTGCAGGGATAGTGGCTACAGGGAGTGTGGTTGCAGGGAGAGTGGTTGCAGAGAGAGTGACTGCAGGGAAAGTGGTTGCAGGGGAAGTGGCAACAGGGACAGTGACTACAGGGATAGTGACTGCAGGGATAGTTGTTGCTGGGGTAGTGGTTGCAAGGATAGTGGTTGCAGGGATAGTGGTTGCAGGGATAGTGACTGAAGGGAGAGTGGTTGCAGGGATAGTGGCTACAGGGAGAGTGACTACAGGGATAGTGACTGCAGGGATAGTGGTTGCAGGGATAGTGGCTGCAGGGATAGTCGTTGCAGGGATAGTGGTTGCAAGGATAGTGGTTGCAGGGATAGTGGTTGCAGGGATAGTGGTTGCAGGGATAGTGACTGCAGGGATCGTTACTGCAGGGTTAGTGGTTGCAGGGATAGTGACTGAAGGGATAGTGGTTGCAGGGATAGTGACTGCAGGGATAGTGACTGCAGGGATAGTGGTTGCAGGGATAGTGACTGCAGGGATCGTTACTGCAGGGATAGTGGTCGCAGGGATATTGGTTGCAGGGAGAGTGCTTGCAGGGATAATGGCTGCAGGGATAGTGACGGAAGCGAGAGGGACTGCAGGGATAGTGGCTGCAGGGATACTGGTTGCAGGGATAATATTTGCAGGGATAGTGACTGCAGGGATAGTGGTTGCAGGGATAGTGGTTGCAGGGATAGTGACTGCAGGGATAGTGACTGCAGTGATATTGGTTGCAGGGATAATGACTGCAGGAGAGTGGTTGCAGGGATAGTGACTGCGGTGATAGTGACTGCAGGGATAGTTGTTGTAGGGATAGTGACTGCAGGGATAGTTGTTGTAGGGAAAGTGATGCCGGGATAGTTGTTTCAGGGATTGTGACTGCAGGGATAGTGGTGGCAGAGATAATGACTGCATGGATAGTGGTTGCAGGGATAGTGGTTGCAACGAAAATGGTTGCATGGATCGTGGCTGCAGGGATAATGACTGCAGGGATAGTGGTTTCAGGTATAGTGACTGCAGGGATAGTGTTTGGAGGGATAGCGGCTGCAGGGATAGTGGTTGCATGGATAGTGGTTGCAGGGATAGTTGTTGCTGGGGTAGTGGTTGCAAGGATAGTGGTTGCAGGGATAGTGGTTGCAGGGATAGTGTTTGCAGGGATGGTGGTTGCAGTGTGAGTGACTGCAGGGAGAGTGACTGCAGGGATAGTATTGGCAGGGATAGTGGCTGCAAAGATAGTGGTTGCAGGGAGAGTGGCAGCAGGGATAGTGACTGCAGGGATAGTGACTGCAGGGAGAGTGACTGCAGGGATAGTTGTTGCAGGGATAGTGACTGCAGGATGAGTGTTCGCAGGGAGAGTGACTGCATGGATAGTGACTGCAGGGATAGTGGTTGCAGGGATAGTGACTGAAGGGATACTGGTTGCAGGGATAGTGACTGCAGGGATAGTGACTGCAGGGATAGTGGTTGCAGGGATAGTGACTGCAGGGAGAGTGACTGCAGGGATAGTGAATGCAGGGATAGAGCTTGCAGGGATAGTGGCTACAGGGAGTGTGGTTGCAGGGAGAGTGGTTGCAGAGAGAGTGACTGCAGGGAAAGTGGTTGCAGGGGAAGTGGCAACAGGGACAGTGACTACAGGGATAGTGACTGCAGGGATAGTGGTTGCAGGGATAGTGGCTGCAGGGATAGTCATTGCAGGGATAGTGGTTGCAAGGATAGTGGTTGCAGGGATAGTGGTTGCAGGGAATTTGGTTGCAGGGATAGTGACTGCAGGGATCGTTACTGCAGGGTTAGTGGTTGCAGGGATAGTGACTGAAGGGATAGTGGTTGCAGGGATAGTGACTGCAGGGATAGTGACTGCAGGGATAGTGGTTGCAGGGATAGTGACTGCAGGGATAGTTACTGCAGGGACAGTGGTCGCAGGGATATTGGTTGCAGGGAGAGTTCTTGCAGGGATAATGGCTGCAGGGATAGTGACGGAAGCGAGAGGGACTGCAGGGATAGTCACTGCAGGGATACTGGTTGCAGGGATAATGTTTGCAGGGATAGTGACTGCAGGGATAGTGGCTGCAGGGATAGTGGTTGCAGGGAGAGTGACTGCAGGGAGAGTGACTGCAGGGATAGTATTGGCAGGGATAGTGGCTGCAAAGATAGTGGTTGCAGGGAGAGTGGCAGCAGGGAAAGTGACTGCAGGGAGAGTGACTGCAGGGATAGTGGTTGCAGGGATACTGACTGCAGGGATACTGACTGCAGGGATAGTGGTTGCAGGGATAGTGGTTGCAGGTAGAGTGACTGCAGGGATAGTGACTGCAGGGTTAGTGGTTGCAGGGATAGTGACTGCAGGGTTAGTGATTGCAGTGATAATGATTGCAGGGATAGTGACTGCAGGGATATTGGTTGCAGGGATTGTGGTTGCAGGGAGAGTGACTGCAGGGAGAGTGACTGCAGGGATAGTATTGGCAGGGATAGTGGCTGCAAAGATAGTGGTTGCAGGGAGAGTGGCAGCAGGGTTAGTGTCTGCAGGGATAGTGACTGCAGGGAGAGTGACTGCAGGGATAGTGGTTGCAGGATACTGACTGCAGGGATGCTGACTGCAGGGATAGTGGTTGCAGGGATAGTGGTTGCAGGTAGAGTGACTGCAGGGATAGTGACTGCAGGGTTAGTGATTGCAGTGATAATGATTGCAGGGATAGTGACTGCAGGGATATTGGTTGCAGGGATAGTGACTGCAGGGATATTGGTTGCAGGGATAGTGACTGCAGGGATAGTGTTTGCAGGGATAGTGGCTACAGGGAGTGTGGTTGCAGGGAGAGTGGTTGCAGAGAGAGTGACTGCAGGGAAAGTGGTTGCAGGGGTAGTGGCAACAGGGACAGTGACTACAGGGATAATGACTGCAGCGATAGTGACTGCGGGGATAGTGTCTGCAGGGATATTGACTGCAGGGAGAGTGACTGCAGGGATAGTGGTTGAAGGGATAGTATTTGCAGGGATAGTGGTTGCAGGGATAATGATTGCAGGGATAGTGACTGCAGGGACAGTGGTTGCAGGGATAGTGTTTGCAAGGATAGTGGTTGCAAGAATAGTGGTTGCAGGGATAGTGACTGCAGGGATAGTCGCTGCAGAGAGAGTGGTTGCAGGGATAGTGACTGCAGGGATAGTGACTGCAGGGATAGTGACTGCAGGGATAGTGACTGTAGGGATAGTGGTTGCAGGGATAGTGGTTGCAGGGATAGTGACTGCAGGGATAGTGACTGCAGTGATATTGGTTGCAGTGATAATGACTGCAGGAAGAGTGGTTGCAGGGATAGTGACTGCGGGGATAGTGACTGCAGGGATAGTTGTTGTAGGGATAGTGACTGCAGGGATAGTTGTTGTAGGGAAAGTGATGCCGGGATAGTTGTTTCACGGATTGTGACTGCAGGGATAGTGGTGGCAGAGATAATGACTGCATGGATAGTGGTTGCAGGGATAGTGGTTGCAACGAAAATGGTTGCATGGATCGTGGCTGCAGGGATAATGACTGCAGGGATAGTGGTTGCAGTTATAGTGACTGCAGGGAAAGTGGTTGCAGGGGTAGTGGCAAAAGGGACAGTGACTACAGGGATAGTGACTGCAGGGATAGTTGTTGCTGGGGTAGTGGTTGCAAGGATAGTGGTTGCAGGGATAGTGGTTGCAGGGATAGTGGTTGCAGGGATGGAGATTGCAGGGATAGTGGTTGCAGGGATAGTGACTGAAGGGAGAGTGGTTGCAGGGATAGTGGCTACAGGGATAGTGACTACAGGGATAGTGACTGCAGGGATAGTGGTTGCAGGGATAGTGGCTGCAGGGATAGTCATTGCAGGGATAGTGGTTGCAAGGATAGTGGTTGCAGGGATAGTGGTTGCAGGGAATTTGGTTGCAGGGATAGTGACTGCAGGGATCGTTACTGCAGGGTTAGTGGTTGCAGGGATAGTGACTGAAGGGATAGTGGTTGCAGGGATAGTGACTGCAGGGATAGTGACTGCAGGGATAGTGGTTGCAGGGATAGTGACTGCAGGGATAGTTACTGCAGGGACAGTGGTCGCAGGGATATTGGTTGCAGGGAGAGTTCTTGCAGGGATAATGGCTGCAGGGATAGTGACGGAAGCGAGAGGGACTGCAGGGATAGTCACTGCAGGGATACTGGTTGCAGGGATAATGTTTGCAGGGATAGTGACTGCAGGGATAGTGGCTGCAGGGATAGTGGTTGCAGGGAGAGTGACTGCAGGGAGAGTGACTGCAGGGATAGTATTGGCAGGGATAGTGGCTGCAAAGATAGTGGTTGCAGGGAGAGTGGCAGCAGGGATAGTGACTGCAGGGAGAGTGACTGCAGGGATAGTGGTTGCAGGGATACTGACTGCAGGGATACTGACTGCAGGGATAGTGGTTGCAGGGATAGTGGTTGCAGGTAGAGTGACTGCAGGGATAGTGACTGCAGGGTTAGTGGTTGCAGGGATAGTGACTGCAGGGTTAGTGATTGCAGTGATAATGATTGCAGGGATAGTGACTGCAGGGATATTGGTTGCAGGGATTGTGGTTGCAGGGAGAGTGACTGCAGGGAGAGTGACTGCAGGGATAGTATTGGCAGGGATAGTGGCTGCAAAGATAGTGGTTGCAGGGAGAGTGGCAGCAGGGTTAGTGTCTGCAGGGATAGTGACTGCAGGGAGAGTGACTGCAGGGATAGTGGTTGCAGGATACTGACTGCAGGGATGCTGACTGCAGGGATAGTGGTTGCAGGGATAGTGGTTGCAGGTAGAGTGACTGCAGGGATAGTGACTGCAGGGTTAGTGGTTGCAGGGATAGTGACTGCAGGGTTAGTGATTGCAGTGATAATGATTGCAGGGATAGTGACTGCAGGGATATTGGTTGCAGGGATAGTGACTGCAGGGATATTGGTTGCAGGGATAGTGACTGCAGGGATAGTGTTTGCAGGGATAGTGGCTACAGGGAGTGTGGTTGCAGGGAGAGTGGTTGCAGAGAGAGTGACTGCAGGGAAAGTGGTTGCAGGGGTAGTGGCAACAGGGACAGTGACTACAGGGATAATGACTGCAGCGATAGTGACTGCGGGGATAGTGTCTGCAGGGATATTGACTGCAGGGAGAGTGACTGCAGGGATAGTGGTTGAAGGGATAGTATTTGCAGGGATAGTGGTTGCAGGGATAATGATTGCAGGGATAGTGACTGCAGGGACAGTGGTTGCAGGGATAGTGTTTGCAAGGATAGTGGTTGCAAGAATAGTGGTTGCAGGGATAGTGACTGCAGGGATAGTCGCTGCAGAGAGAGTGGTTGCAGGGATAGTGACTGCAGGGATAGTGACTGCAGGGATAGTGACTGCAGGGATAGTGACTGTAGGGATAGTGGTTGCAGGGATAGTGGTTGCAGGGATAGTGACTGCAGGGATAGTGACTGCAGTGATATTGGTTGCAGTGATAATGACTGCAGGAAGAGTGGTTGCAGGGATAGTGACTGCGGGGATAGTGACTGCAGGGATAGTTGTTGTAGGGATAGTGACTGCAGGGATACTTGTTGTAGGGAAAGTGATGCCGGGATAGTTGTTTCAGGGATTGTGACTGCAGGGATAGTGGTGGCAGAGATAATGACTGCATGGATAGTGGTTGCAGGGATAGTGGTTGCAACGAAAATGGTTGCATGGATCGTGGCTGCAGGGATAATGACTGCAGGGATAGTGGTTGCAGGTATAGTGACTGCAGGGATAGTGTTTGGAGGGATAGCGGCTGCAGGGATAGTGGTTGCATGGATAGTGGTTGCAGGGATAGTTGTTGCTGGGGTAGTGGTTGCAAGGATAGTGGTTGCAGGGATAGTGGTTGCAGGGATAGTGTTTGCAGGGATGGTGGTTGCAGGGTGAGTGACTGCAGGGA